>NW_011888866.1:1037434-1085234 GCF_000151845.1 Pteropus vampyrus
TATCATCACTGAGTATTCTATTTTTAAAATCTTTGACAATTTGATAGACAGTACTTCAGAGATTTCATGTGTATTTATTTGATTACTAGTAATCAACGATCCTGGTTTACCTAGGACATAGGAGAATCCCAGAATATGGGACTTTCAGTGCTAAAACTGGGGAAGTTCCAGTCAATAAGGCAGACAAATTGGTCACCTTAATTACTGGTAAGGTTAAACATCTTTTTATGTTTATTGGTCTGTATTTTTTCTTTTGCTTGTGATGGTCTTTGCTCATTTTATTCTGACTGATAAAAGGCTTAAGTCTCTCTTTTTTTTTAACTTAACATTTTGTAAACACTTTCTCATATTCTTCCATGATCATCACACTCAGAATTTCTAATTACTACTCTTCCATCTTAGCATAATTAATTATTCCCTTCTGTTGGGAAATTTAGCTGGTCAAATTGTCCTGATTACAAATATTTCTGCTTACCTCACAGGGCTATTTTGATTACCAAGAAAGAATACAAAAAAAGCTCTAAAGGCTAAATGATGATAAGGATAGTTGTGGTGGGGGTGGTGGATGGCCCGAAATATGAACACTCTGAAGAAACAGTTAGAATGTGCACTCTTTTTGTATAAACCCACAAAGACATGTTGAAATTGAAGCCCTGGTATACTTCTTTAAATATTTTCCATCACATATACAGACAGACATACACACACACACACACACACACACACAAATAATGGGAAAATATACACAATATCTCAATATATATGAAGGAAACATATATTTATATATAAAGTATTTCAATCTCACCTCTAAACAAATATAACTTATTTAATCAGGCTGCTAAAAACAACCACCATAAGTAATTATCACTTTCTCTTCATAAAATTCACGCATTTTTTGAAAAATTGCCATTCTAGACCAAATTATACACTTTTCACTCTGAAATGTATTAGTCATTTCCTCTTCTCCATATAGTCAGAACGAACTTCATTCTATAACCATTTACCTTGGCCAAATCAAAAGGTGTTTTGACCTCCATGGTTGTATCAGGTTCAGCAAATGTAGGAACTTCCTGTCTATTTCTCCCTTTCCGCCTGTTTCTCTTCAACTGGTCTCCTGATTTCTGCCCATCTAAAATTTCTTTAAAGAAGAAAAAAAATATATGTACAGAGATAGATAACAGTAGGATCACTGGTGAACTAATAGCTAATAAATATTAAGCAAAGCATAATATTTAGAGTCAAGACAAGGTCAAGCAGGTTTTTAAATTATCTTTTCCTCTTAAACCAGAATTAAATTTAAACTATCATTTATAAGATTGTAGTTAATAAAGACTACTAGCTAGGATTAAGAAGTTAAATTAAATTCTGATATTTTAGATTGTATGATAATGACTGAGATTATTTAGTTTGGTCTTCATCTTTTGCACTGTTTAACTAGTTACTTCTAAATGCTACTTATACTAAAATTGGTCATTATTTACCTTCATCCATGTATGTACATAACTGAAAAGTGTTTCTTTAATCCATGTATAAATTTTTCAAATTATTTTGAAACCACATTTGTATCTTCAAACAGGTATTTTTGTGATCTTTTCTAAGTTGAAAAGTCTGAACTCGAATATTCATTACAGATTGAGAAGAAATGAACTAAAAATATGTATACATATGATTTTGCTTAAGTTAGCTGTGAGGAAATAAAGTGACAGAAAATACCAGGTCCTATAAACTAGCCCATTTACCAATATTTCAACCTTTACTTAATTACATTAACTTACCATCTTTTCTGAAGGGCTGCTGCAGAGCATCAGAAATCAACTCCTGATCATTCTTTTGCCATTTGTTTATAAGCTCTTCTATGAATTGACCTTTTTTGCCCTCATTTCCCTGAAGGAGGTCAGTAACATATTCTCGTATCTCTTCAGCACTCTCAATTGATAAAACATACCTCAAGAAGCAAAGAAATAAATTGTTGAAACAAGGCTAGCTTACACTATGTTTTTCAATAATCATAACAGAGATCAAGGTAATAAAACCACTAATTAATCTATTAGTGTTTACTTTGAGCCAAGTTTATGTTAGATGTTAGGCATATAAATTTGGTTAGGACAAAGACCCTGAACTGAGATCATAACCTAACCTTCATATAATCTTCTTGTATTTACAGAATCAAATCAATATTTTGAATATAGGCTTCTGGGGCTACCCTTAACACAGAAATACTTTAGCTTTTTATTTTTTATTTTTAGTTAAGTATAGTTGGCAGAATACTTGCTGTTAACTATACATCTGCAGTTACTATATTTTCCTAGGAAGAATCCAAATTACTTAATCTCTGTATTACAAAACCTAAAATTTCTCTTCATTTTTGCTAAAGATGATTTCTTATTCTTAAAAATTATAAATCAAAATTAACATCACATCGGAATAAACAGATCTATAGGTAGACCTCATTTTGTTGTGCTTCACTTTATTTGCACCTCACAGGTGTTGCATTTTTTTTTTTTTTTTTTACAAACTGAAAGCAAGACTTTCCACCAGCAAAAAGATTATGACTTGCATTAGTGTGATGCTTGCTTTATTACAGTGGTCTGCAACTGAACCCACAATATCTCTGCAGTATGCCTGTATTTAAGGAAATACTATAAAGCATTCCTAAAAGTACAACTGCCCTAGAAATTAATAGGCCAGTATATTTGAAGTGCCATAAAAATAATCCAATAATTCTATTTATAGGACTCCACATGAAATAAGACACACGAAAATTTATGCAAAAAAAAGTTAACTGCATCATTGTTGGAATTAGTGAAAAACTGGAAGCTATTTAAAACATCAATTAATGGAAAAGAGGCAAATGAACTCAAGCTTTTGGACCTTACAAACTGTAAAATGTCACCACCGAAAGTAAAATTTTTGAATAATTATTGATGTGAGAAAATGCTCTCATATATAATGGTAAGTGAAACAGAATTGACTGTATAGCATATGATCCCAATTGCTATAAAAGAAATGTGTATATCCATATACTTATGTGTTAAAAAAATAACAGGCTAGAAAGTTATACACTAAAATGATGATCACTGACTGGTATGATTAAAGAGAGTTTTGGTTTATTTTTATCTTCTTTTTTCCCTTACAATGAATACATTTTGAAAATGTATTACAATATGCATAGGAAAAAACACTAAAAGAGAAATGATGGTTATCTCTGGGTTGTGGTATTATGATAATTTTAGTTTCCTCCTTTATCCTTTTCTGATTTTTTAATTTTTCTACAGTGAATATGTCACATGATTAGACAAAAAAAGAAGTGAAAAAATTACTTATAAATTAAGATACTGGGCCATGAAAGCATCATAAGGTCTGAAGAAATTGTAATTCAGACACACTAATATGGGATATAAGAAAAAGTAGTAATGCTATATCCTTTAAATTTAAAACACCATGCAATTGTCCTTTTGTTGGTAGCATACGTATTACGTTCTTTTCCTACTGTGGTGGTAGATTTGCAGAGTTATCTATAGGTGAAAAATCTGTGTCTTTGAACCTCATTAAGAGCATCTTCTAACTCATCATAGAATTTTTTTTAAAAGGCAATCGTTTCTCAGGACTTTTATATTTAATCTACTTGATCGTCAAACTTACCAGCCCCTATCAAAATATTAATTGCTATCAAGGACTCCCAGAGCTCAAGGAACTTCAGGGATCATTTAACTCTGGAGTATTCAAACCACTAGGGAAATATTTAAAGAGCTCCAGAAACATCTCAATGTCATTTAACTATTTAAAAATATATAATAAAGAACATATATCCAAATTTGTTACACACCAAATCTTACTGAAGTATAGCCAAACAAAATATGAACTATTGCAGACTGTGGAACAAACTTTACTTTGCTAACTCTGTGTACAGACCTTAATGTATCATAAACGTGTCATTGATTAGGAAGGTAAGAGCTCTGTACTGTCTTTTTAAAAATTCAGGCCACTCACGTCAAATTGTTTAAGTTACCAAACTACTATAATACACCTGAGTAATTCTCAAATACCAGGCAAGGCATAGAAAATTTACACAGCAAATGCTTTCATCATGGCATCATAGCCTGTTGTGTAATAACTAGTAAAATCTTAATAAGTGGTTCAAATAGCATTTTATTATAGGTAGCTTTGGTCCTTATTTTAAGTTTTGAGCAATTCTTATCTAACATGTTTATGAACTTAAAAAAATAGAATCAGGTGTTTAGCTTCAACTTTAAAACAGAAATTTCTGATCACTCCTCTTTCAAGAGTATGGATAAGTTTAGCTAAGGAAAATCTAAGGCTGCAAAATTAGCTGTTAAATCACAATCTATAAGAATGAGAATTTTCCTGATACTGTGTAAGCAGACAAAACACAGTTGGATTCTGAGACTGAGAAGACTTCACCCGTCCATACTCCATTGTTGATTTATCAAAAATACCCTCAATTTTTTAAAATTGAAAGCCTTTTTTTCTGTTTAGTAGATTGCAAAAATTCCTTTTTCATTTGACAGCATTCCACTGCTTTAAAAACTGCTTGAAAAACTACTTAACCCGACCTTGCCTTCCAACAAGGGTAAAGCCAAACCATACTGTTTAGCTGGGGTATTTTTGATACCCGGTGTTCAAAAAAAAAAAAAAAATCCGGTGTTCAAAAAAAAAAAATCACTTAATACAGCCTCTATTAACAATCTCCTTGCCAAGAAGTCTATTTTCTCCCAAACTCACCTTACTTCCTACAAAAGCCCTAGAATTGCAATTCAGATTTCAGCATCAACGAACAAGGAATCAAATCAGGAAACACATTCAGGTTCCTCGACCAAGACTAATTTTTGTGGAAGTTTCTCCCTCTTCCTGAAAACTGCACTTCCAACTACCCATCCTTCAGTTCTAAGGTGAAAGTCATCCCTTGCAGTAAACCTTCGAGTTTCTCAAATCCCAATGAGTCCTTTATTCTGTGCTCCCACAACACCCTGCACTTCCCCACCTCAGCCGGGACTTATCAACCAAACAGAACCCAATTGCAACTGTCTTTGTTTGCCAGCACCTGGCAAGTAGTAACGCAATATTTGTTAAAGAAATCAACCGAAAGCAGTTTTAAATCATGTCACTATCTCCACTTCATATGAATCATAAAGTATTAAAGATAACCTCTACTAATTATTCAGTTTATAGTTAAAAAAACTTACGGTATAGAGAGGGAAATTAAGTTGCCCAAGATTCCAAAACTGGTAAAAGACAACAGAAAATAGAACCTAGGGCTCCTGAGTCAGGCACTATTTGCACTGTACTACGTTGTCCCCAGTTAAATTCCAGGTACTACTTGACACAACCCACATTGGGCAAACTAAAATGTTCAGAGTAAGGAATTTCTGGAAAGATAATTTGGCTTGCCCCTTCTCTCCAGAATCTACAAGGAAACTGGCTCCCGAGACAGTCTTATACGTTCTAAATATAAGGGATTTGGCGTTTTCCTAGGGAAAAAAGGCCCCACTGGCCGATTGTGGAGCCTGACGCTCTATTCCAGAAACTAAACTATAAAGCCGTAGGTCAAAATCGGCTCCTAGAGACCTACAGCAGATCTTTTATCACATTTCTTAGTTCTCATCGACTTTTTATTCCTCCCTGTTTTCCGTTTCGCTCAGCTAGTGCACATCCCAGTGCTCCCTCCTCCCTCGGACCCGAACCGTTCTCACTGCAGGATCTCCTCGCTGACATCCAGGCCGAAAGTTTTCCTCAACTGCTGGGTGCACCAGCCTACCAGCTGCTCCCGATACGCCGCCCCAGCCATCGCCATTTTCCCCAGCCGGAACCAGCTGGGCTGAAAAAGCCTCTTGTCCTGCGCCGTACTAGTCCCCTTCGCAACACCTACCTCGCTCACGCTGGTTCCGACCTCCTGCACCGCCCCTCTCGGTCGCACCGCCCCTCTCGGTCGCACCGCCCCCAGCACAGATCCCTTCCACCAGTACCTGTTCTTCCTACTTCCAGCTTTCTGATTTATTTACACTTGTAATCAGAGCCTGCGCCTGATTCTTCCGCATCGTCAGTTGTAGGACTTGAAAATTGGAGATTATGCTTAGAAGACAGTACAAATGCCTATAAGAACTATAGTTTAGGAAAAAACAGAACAATAACTCGTAACATGAGAGGCCAGTTTTTAAATTGTCTGTTTTATGTAAAATGTTTAAAATAGTACTTGGAAACTAGAGTAAAGCGCTGTAAGAATTAACTGGCGATAGTTTTATTTATATCTCGCCCTCCTTTCCTCGTAGTCTAATACTAGATTCACGCTGCTAAAACCTTCTATTTAATTTTTCTGAGCCAGATCTTTTCCAGGAGGGCCAAGACAACTCAGCAAGCTCAAGGGGAGAACACTTTGATAAAACAGGTGCAGAGATTTAACTTCAAAGACCTTATACGTGAATTCTTTGTAATGATTTTTAAGAAGTTAAAGGTATGTATTTCGACCCGAGATGACCAGATTTAAAGGTCTTTTGCTTCTCCTGGGACAGAACTGGACAGTGGATTGGAGCAAATTTAGCCAGACTTCTCTGAAGAGCATAATGTCTTCTGATACATTTTATCAATAAATTTAATTGTCTGGCTTTGTGTTACATTTATAGGTTCTTCATTCCCGTTAGGCTGTTTACACTAAGTAATTACATGAATTAGATGTTTCAGCTTTTTATGCTAATGTTTTCATTGACATAAAGAATCAAAATTATATGTGTATTGATTTACACTGAGTTTAGACTATTTACATTATTATTAATTTGGAAAATATGATTTTCCAGCTTAAAAAATGCTCTATTCATTAATAGTAGATACAAGTTTTGTTTCTTCATAAAAATCCTCTACATTTAATACCAATTTATAACATTTTCCTGTTTCTATATACTCAGCCCCCACAACTAAAATGTTAACTTCTTGAAGACAGAGACTATGACTTAAGGCTTTTTGCATAGTAAGACTTAGTACATCATATATTATAATGAGATTACTAGGTCCTCAAGAATAAAAATGTTTTCATAAGGCATATTAAGATTGTCATCTCTAGTTTTTAATGAATGTAATGTAATGCCATTTGCAATCATTATCTTTTATCAAAATGCATTTCTGCCTGAGCAAAGCTAGCACACTTATTTAACATGACTTAAAGATATTCTTTTGTATAAACTTAGGCAGAAATTTTACTCATACATATAACTTTTCTTAATGCTCTAGGCCTTTGAAATTTTCAGATTCACAACACATAACTCTGTGTTTTATTTAACCGTAAAGGAGAAGAACCTCCTCAAAGCAGACATTTAAATTAAGAATTTTTACTAGGCATCACTGCTTTTTCCCTAATTTTCTACTCTAACGTGCATCTTTCCCTATCATGATTGGTATTAGAAAGACAAACACCTGTAGTAATATGTAGACTGCCCTTGTGTGCAAAGGCATATTTGTAGTTCTTTCTAGCAATTTACTTGGCTTGCAGACTAGGAGAAAAGATGAGCAGATTATGCAGTTCTAATTTCTGCAGGAATCTGGGATATGAGTTCAAATTAAGTAATTCAGGCCTTTGTGGAAGCCACTTTAAGTGAAAAGGAAATAATACGCATCGAAGAACCATTGTTTATTGAGAGGATGTGATGACAAAGGACAAAGGAATATACCCTGGGGCTTGTTGATTTTTCTAAAAGGTTTTGGCTGTAATCTTAGACTCCCAGGTTTAGAGAAAGCTACAATTTCCAATACATTGCTTGCTAATATAATGTTAATTTCACCTGTTGTCTAGATTCCTTTAATTCTAAAACACACAATAGTTGTTCATTCTGTTAAAGTACTAAAAAGTTCCGAAAGTTCAAAAATAATTTATTGGAGAGAATCAATGCCGTGCTTACTTACCTTCAGGGTTGCCTTTCAAATGAGCTTTTAACAAAATCCCAAAGCAAGATGATGATGTATGCATGGTATTCAGAGAGTGAAAATCACTCCCCGGAGATATTGTGAGTAATTGAAGATGAGCATAGGGATAGAAAATCGTTATGAGGGCTTATTTTAGAGTTATGCTCACTATGTGCCAGGGCTGTACTCTTAGCACATTCGGCATATTTTCAACCACTCTGAGACTGTACAGGTCTCAGGAAGACGTTTTTAAAATTTGTTTGTGTGTTTATGTATATAAAATTCACTCAGTGTTTTCTTTAGTTTTACACCATCCTAAAAATGTAGAAAAGCCCTGTAAATAAATTATATTTGCTTCCTTTTCTCCCAATCTATACAAGTGTTTTAGTTAGGGACGCTGTAGAAAAAGAGTTCCTGAAGTGTTAAAGGAAAGTGTTCTTTATTTTGATTTGCATGAAAAAGTCCGCTTCATTTCAGGTTTCACTTCCAGAGTCAATCATTATGGATACAACCCTGCGATAACTTTTGAAAAACTGGTAGAATTCTCTGTCCTTGCTCAGTTTTATTTTCTAAGCAGGCCCATTTCCCTAGTTCAAAATCTTAGCACTCACAGGCACCCCAGAAAAGCGCCCCGGCACCGCCCACCTGGGACGGGTACGAATCACAAGCTTCTGCGAGTTGATGGACGCGTCAGCGCTGCGCCAAGCCTCGACGCTGTCATTACTGGACACTGGTGATTGGTTGCGGGGGGACGGCGCGGAACCAATGGGAGCGGCGACCCAGGAGAGTCCACGTAGCGCGCGGAAAAGAGACCAATATAAACTGTGGCGGGAGATTTCGATTTCGGGTTCTTGTCCCGTGAAACACCCTCGGCTGGAAAGTCAGTTGCTTGCTTTCATCTCCTCGCATTCGAACATGGTGCGGACTAAAGCAGACAATGTCCCAGGCACCTACAGAAAAGGTGAGGCAGTCGAGCACAGTAGTGGACTGCAGGGGGTGCTCCGGGTAGCCTGGCCGAAGGCGAGAGAGGCTGAGTTCCCCCCACGGCTCTATGCGCCAAACTGGTCCAGCCAGGCCGGAAGCAGTGGCTCGGCCCCTTAACCAGGAGGAAGAAGCGGCGGGGACAGGGGAGGGTTATCTTGCTGTTCTGCATCGTGCGGCGCACCTGCCTAAGCGGTTGGGTCGGGACTGTGGTGAGAACGTGGCTATGAGACTTGGTGTCGGAACTTACTGCCTCCTTCTGAACTCTCTCCTTTGCGTCTCTCCGCAGTGGTGGCTTCTCGAGCCCCCAGGAAGGTGCTTGGTTCCTCCACCTCTGCAACTAATTCCACATCGCCTTCGTCAAGGAAAGGTAAAAAGCGTCCTGGAGGAACCTTCTCCAAAGGGGATCAGGCCTGGCACCATACTTCTCCCGACCTGCGAGCCCCCTGACCTATTGTGGAATTTATTTTCCTGAGATCCTCACGCCCGAATTTCTTCCTTGCCCTCTATTACAATGAGGGGGCCGTTACTTGGAGAGCTAGGGTAGAGGTAGGGATCACATTGAAAAGAATCTCAAGCCTTGGAGTTAGGGACGGACACAGTTTACCTTCGAATCTATTTTTTTCTAGTCTAGCATGTTTACTTTTAACATTGATCGACAAATGGCTTTTTCTTGTAAGAGGCTATGTAAGCGTCCCTTTACTAGATAAGAATTAGGAAGATAATCATGTTGTCTTCTTGGTGTAAATGTTTTTGTTTTTATTTCTGCATGTTTTTCTTTTCTTCCTTTTTTTTTTTTTTTTGAGTGTGAAGTGTCTGTATGTTTTCAGTTCCTGATACTGCCTTTGGGACCTAGTAGTGAAAACTTGACCAGGGATATAGCTTCACACTGCTCCTGGGCAAGGAGAGGTTGAGAAAATACCGAGCCATCCGGTGTGTCATTCCTTTCAGTAGGAAACTAAGCAGTAAGGAAGATCAAATTCGCAAGTTCTAGTTAAGAAGGTACAAGGGAGCATTGTTAAGTTCGTCACGGGGGAAGTTAACTCAAACGTCCCCTTATTCAAAACATTTCATTAGAAAATATTTACTATTTCAATCTCTTTAGATAAAAAATAATAAATAGGTCAAAAATTTTGAAAGTTGATGTGTACCCTTTATTACTAAATTCCAATTAGAGCACATCTCATTGTCTGGCCCACTGTTCAAACGCAACTGAATAGGCCCTTAATGAACTTGTGTTGGAGAAACACACCTATTAAGGCATTTTACATATTTCTGTTTTCAATCAATATTCAATTGTATGAAATTGGTAATATCCTCATTTTAAAGATGAAATTTTAGCTCGGGTTACATACCTCTCAGTAAAGGTCACACAACTAAGTCTGCAGAGCTAGGTTTGAATTCTGTGCTGAATACACTTTCTGAATATCTGTTGCTGCTGTATACTTTCTAGTAATGAAAGCATTCTCATAAGGTTCCTTCAGGAAAATTATGAACCAAAGAATAACTATTTCTTAAAGGCCACGTGTACTTTTAAAAAAGTACAAGCTATATAACATCAGACAGTATGTAGGGAAATACTTTTGTAAGTTTTCTTTACGACAGCTAGAGTTCGTCATGTGTCTAAAGCAAGGGATATATGTGCAACTTAATAATTTGTTTCTCTTGATATTCTAATCATTACTTTATAAAAAAGGGCAGGAATAGTCCCTCAATTTTTCCTTTATATCACTGTTTTAAAATAATCAGGAATTGGATTTACCTTATGAACTGAAAAGGAACCAAGTTCTTTGAAAAATGGAACCTATTTATGTGGAAACTTTCACTTTGCTGAACACTACTTGCTTAACTTTCTATATGTGCTCTAACTAAATGACCTTATTAAGTGAAAATTTGGCAGTTTATGCTACGTAGTGCTACCTTATATTAGGAAAAAGTGTGTCAAACTTTAGTATGACAGTACAAAAGACTGAATAGCTCTTGTAGACAAAATATGAAAAATATTTTCCAGTTGTAAAAATTCCATTAATGCTATTCTAAAGGATATACATTATTTTATAATACTGTTTAGTGTACTATTGACTGAATACAGCTCTATTTTGTCACATTTTCTAATTATTTTAAGATGGATATAATACTATTTAATACCCTTTAGATTTGATGTTAAAATTAAGTTTCTTTTTAAGGAATGGCTATTGTATTCTTAGTTATTTAGTTCCATTTGTTTATATTTGATAGCTGAAAATAAGTATGCAGGAGGGAATCCAGTTTGCGTGCGTCCAACTCCCAAGTGGCAAAAAGGAATTGGAGAATTCTTCAGGCTGTCCCCTAAAGATTCTGAAAAAGAAAATCGGATTCCTGAAGAGGCAGGAAGCAGTGGCTTAGGAAAAGCAAAAAGAAAGTAAGTTTATATATTCTGGAATATAAAGAAAATATATTCTTGAAAATAAGAGACAAGAGGATATTGAGTAACTTTAAAGTTTCTCCTTGAGCAAATAAGAAAATACAAACCACAGGGTTTTTAAAACTTGTGTTATTCTCTTATTAAAATTTTCAGACATCAATGAAAAGTATTTTTATTCATTCCAGTCACTTAAAGAAGATCAGTGCCCATTAAATGCTATTTTATTAACTATGAACTTCCTGTCTTTGTTCTTTAAATTTTACTGTTTTCTATAGTCTTTTTTGCAAAAAAGCAATTTCCATGTTAGTTTATCTAGCTTGGATTCCATTAACCCCAACCCTCAAAAAAACTATTAGTTCAGCCTCCATAAGAAATATTATAACCAATGCAGAAAAGTTAGAAAATATAGAAAAACTCCATCACTTAGAAACAACCAAAACTAACACCATGGTGTATTTTCTCTATAACTTCCCTATAAATCCATAAGAATACTTTAAAACAAGGTGGGAATAAAACTACACACAGAATTTAGTGTGCAAACTTTTTAAGAAGATAATTCATGCTTTTTAAGCTTTTAATATGAGGACAATGCTTATGATGAGTGTTAAGCAAAAATTGTGGATGCAAAAGTACAATCTTTATTGTGTGAAAGACATGTACATAAATATATCAAATAGCAATAGAGATCATCTCTGGGTAAAAACCTCTTCTATACTCTCTTTGCTATCAATTTTCAACAACGAACATACTTTTAAGAATCAGGGAAAAAAATAATGCCGCTCAGAAAAAAAGACAATAGAAACCCGCTTTTAAAAGTATAGATTTATAAGTGATAGGGTCCAGGCTGTCTAAACAACTTTAAAATATTTTGTATTGAAAACAAATTATTTGACTGAGGGTGGGCAATGGTGAGCATGGGTGGGTGAGTGGTGCCACATCACTGCTATTATGATGCCTCCTGATTTAAGATCCTGCCAGCTACCTTGCTGCACCATTCAAGAGTCCATGATCCTCCAGGACACCAAGCTGCAGGCTGGACCCAAGGTGCAGTGACCAACATGAGCAAGGGGATGCTGGTCAGGCTCAGTTTGGGGCTACTGCTTCTGGCCTTGCATCTGCCTACGCAGATTTATTCATACCTTCTGCCGTCCACGCCGCCACCACCACCACAAATCTCAACCAGTAGTGTCCTGCCTTTAACAGCCAGTTTCCATGTAGTCTTGTTTGCCCTTCTACATCTCTACCTTTAAGAGACTCGGGCCGAGTAACATCCACAGTTCACCAACCCATATTCCACAGCTCAATCCATATGGCATCTTGAAGTCTAGTGTGATAAGGAAAAAAGTCTTCATCAAATCTACTAATTGTTAATCTACTAACAGAAAGTTTTGAGAGTCTCATATTGGACTGCTTTAAAGAACATCTGAAGATTTGAGTAGATAATGAATGCCAATATTAAATCTGGACTTTCACGTACAATAATGAAGAGAGAGACAAAATTGAAAATTAATGATGATTAAAAGTAACTTAAGAAGTATGGATACTTAAAACTTTGCCTTAAAAATAAGAATAGTTTCACCTTGATCTAGAGAAACGGGATGAGCTATGGAATGAAGATTCTGTTTTCAATTTGATTCATTAAATCTAGAAGGCAGCAAAATGATTAAGTAATATATTGATTTTATTTCTACGTACTTCAGAAGGAACCACCAGGTATTACTATAAATCCTCTATGTATTTCAGCAGTCTTCATTTAATGCTACTGTACTCTACATAAAGTTTTACATTAAGTTTTCACTGTCCTCTGGGAAACCTTTTCCTCTGGGGCTCTGTATTTGACATTGCATTTGATTTTATGTGGTAATTGACATTGCCATGATGGATTGGATTCATTACAAATCTAACTATGAATACCTTTTACATATACAATTAAGAGTAAGTGACAGGTATTTCCTGTCACACATTTCCATCCAACAAGAGTATCAGATTCACTTATTTGGATAGTTTAAATTAATTCCAAAGATTAGAAGTGCATTGACTTCAATCAGTCTTAAATACTGCTTTTTATTTATGCATATGTTAAATAATTTTTACAACTTAAAAATTTATCTGTTTTGAAAGCATATTTACCAAATCTTGAAATTAAGAGGCAAATATGTGAAAGAGGCAAAAATAATGTATATTAGGTATTTTGGAAGTGAAGTCTGTAAAATTACCTGCATTAAATTCACAACTCTTTTGAGCTCTTTCTATAAATATTTTTTTAAAAAGCTTTATGAATCAGGATGGCTACATTTGGAACACTCTGTATATCAGTCAATGTTTTTAGATAGTTAGAATCTAGTCCTAAACCTAAGTGAACTTGATTCTGGAAATTAAAACATTTCCTGCTGCTTTAACATACGGAAACCTTTTTAGATGAAATCTTTGGTTCACATGTTCACACACTGATGCTTAGATGTTACGGTATCCAGCATGGCCATAGTACTCTTAATAAGTCTTAAACTAGTATTTGCCATCTTAGAAACCTGTAAGGAAAAACTAGATCCAACAGATCTTAAGTTATGTGAGAGCTATGTGTGTAAATGAACACTCCCTTTTGCTTCATATCTGAATATTACATCTGTTTTGGATTGTATGTTGTTTGAAATTGATTTGCATTGAACACAAGCTAGATAAAATAAATGGCTGAAAAAACAATTAAAACAAAGTGATGTATAAAATGATGTTTATGCATATAAAATTTTAAGAATTCTATACTGTTCATAAGGTCATTTAGTAAATGGTTATCGAGGGCTTACTCTCTTATGAGATATTTAAAAGGAAAGTCAAACTCTGAAGCAGTAACTAAATTTTAGACTTTGTTGCTATATCACTATTATTATTTCTGGTGTCAAAAAAAATCAACCAAAGTGATACATTTTTGGATAGTCTTTTAATAGACTTGCTTTCATGATCCTGTACGTCTCTTCCACTTCCTTCTTGTTGTCTGGCACCATTTTTCCTTGTTCATTCTCATTCCAATATGAACAAGCTAATAGTCAATATCAGCACTGGAATATATTACAATCTTTTTAAATTATTTATGACTTCCATTAAGGAAACAAAGTATTTGGTAGTATAGCCAAATATGGCCATACCATTGATCATGGTAACCATAAAACCTGTATTACAGGCTTTCCATTATATGGAGAAAGATGACATATATATTCTCAGAAAGAACTTGAACCATAATATTATACAAAGTTTATATTATTCCTTTAGCCCCTTTCTTAGATTGTTCTTTGTTTAGGAGAGTTGTAATTACCCCTTTATTGATAGCAATGCAAATCGATAGCTTAACTATTGATAGTAAGTAGTAAACTATTAGTTTATCAGAAGGACTTCTGCTGTTAACTCCCTAATTCTTAATGGAATATGGCTACTCCTATGGCTTTATTTTTCTCACAAAGGCAAGGTAAACTCCATCAGTTGCATAGGGGAGAGTCAGAATCAAGAAAGACTACCTACTTAAAACCTTGGACAGAACCATGATACCTAAAGTAAATCAGGTCCTTGCAAAAAAGGAAGTTTGGTTCATGATAGTGTTCATTTGTTAACTTGATTTAAATTCCAGGAAAATACAATGAAGACTTCTCAGTAATCTAATTTGTGAGTCAATGATAATCTCATACCAAGTAATAATACCTTCGTTTTAGCTTCCTTCTTTGACTACCTAGCTGTATGACCATTCAGGCTTACTGGACCTAATTTGAAAACTGATTCTTTTAGAATAGATCTCACAAATTTTTAGTAGTTCTAAAAAAAAATTCTGATTTATGATTAAGTTTTTAATTGACTTTTTCTCTATAAAGAGTATAATGTGTACAAATGGCTTTGGGATAATATAAATTATTTTTCAAAAGTTACAACCATGTGCCAGCTTAAACAATTTATTTTTTTTAAATTAGGTAATACATTCATAAGGTTCAAAAGGGTATACAATCAAATATGACAACTTGCTGTTTTCTCTGCTCTAGTGGATTATTAATTTTTTTTGCTTTTATTTATCACAAAGTTCTTGCCAAAAGATCATATTCCTCTTTTATCATCCACTTACTATGTTGAAAGACGATACTATAGAAATAGAGTCCCTTTTTAATAAAAATGGTAACATATTCTAATGGAGAAACACTAATTCAGCAAATTAACAGGCAAAATAAATTGTTAAAAAATTTATTGTTCTAGTACTTGAAATTTATAGGTGTTTGTCAATTAATGGAGTTTAATTTTCTTTCATTTCTAGTCATTTGACCAGACCTACTGCACTGTTAATTAATGTTCCTATGTTTGTAACTTTGTTTTTATAAAAGTTTATATTGACTGTTATTCTCTGATCTTTCTACAGAGTATGTCCTTTGCCACCTGATCACACAGATGATGAAAAAGAATAGAACTTTTTTATTCATCTTTGACTAATGTCTCCTGTTTATTCTGGTATCCTAGGATGTAAATTTGCATAAATGTATTTGTTCCAATTAACTTTGTTGAATAGGAATTTAATTTAAAAAATGAGGGTTACATATAGTTATGCAAAAGCAAGTAGTTATGATATTAGAGAGTTTGTAAGATTAATCATGGTTATTTACCTTAGTATTCAATATAATGTGGTATTTGGTTTCTTTTACCTGTTGTTAAACTTCTTGTTCTTGCTAAAAACAAATCATTGTGTGATGTTCTAATTACAAATCTGCTGTATTTGAGATTTGCTTGGATCTATGTACTGCTGCCATTTTTATTGGCACTAGAGTTTTGGAATGATGCCATATTTTTGTTCTTGTATTTTGCTTTAAAAAGCAAAGTTAGACTTCTGCATATTAAAAAAAAAATCAGTATTAATTAAACTGAACCTACATCCTTTTTAAGAAGGGGGGTAAAAATGCAATGTTGAAAAAATTTGGATGGCTGTCTTAGAAAAATGTAAGGCAATTTGCTCCTGAGGGTTTATTTTAAATGGTCGATAAAGCTTCTAACAACAACAAAAAAAGATACAATACTTACAAAGAATCAAGCAGGAAGAATTCATAGACTCCATTAAAAAAGGACTATGCATTTGATTTGGTATCATAAAATATTACCTCTGGGCCTATACTTTTAAATTTGGAAATCAACAAAACATGAAAAGCAAATCATGCCATTCCCAGAGCTATGTCTAAAGTCCTTAGAGCTACCATTATATTTTTCAAGATAACCAGGGCAGAAGTATAATTGAAGAGGTGGGTATAGTAATACTTAGTAACAGGAATTCTTGCTTCCTCATCACATTTTTTGCTCACTGACATCTGTTGTCAAAACTAGTCATGTTTTAACAGGCAGGTTTTTCTAAAGTTTGTTTTTAATAAATGAATACTTGTTTTCACAATAGACTATATCCATTTGTGTGCTTCCTAAGATTATATTCTACTAGATACTTCTATTTTATTACTTCCAAATACAGATCAGTGCATTGATCTGATTATATCAACTTTCAAACTGCACCCTGATGACTGTAGATTATATTTTTTGTTTTGTCTTTTAGAGGTAACTATTAAATGGAATGTTACTGAAGTGCAAGTAGAATTTTTATTCTAAGTACTTCCTTGATAATTAGGCTTCTTATTAAGGAGTAGCTCAAATGAACACTATTAAAGCCAAGTTTTGATGTGTCTGAAAACTGATTTGTTGTTTTTGACTGATGGAAACTTTTTTGGTGGTGTGTTCAATGAAGTCTAATTTTGATATATAATTGTTTCTAAGAAAATTTGACCTAAAGAAACAATCTTTTTAAATATACAACATTTGATGATGTCTCATTTTTATTAGGCAGAGGTCCCATGTATCGGTTACCTTGTCAAAGCTTTTTGAAACGTAGATTGGCAACTTAGCCTCTTCTAAACATAAGGGAAGTACAAACTTCCTGTTTCCATTGAAATTGAATTAAAAAATAAAATTTATACATAATTAAGTTTGTAATTTTATACCCTTCACAAAGTTAATCTGGTGTTCTTCTTTGAATAGATTATTCAAATTATTAATATTAGTGTTAAATTCCTGGCCAAACAATGATTAAAATCACTTTTCTGGACTTTTTGAATGCTAGAACATTGTGAGGATCATATGTATTTTGTGTTTATATAGTTTCATAAAGGAAGAGCAATACTAGAGCCAAAATTACAGTGTGCTCAGTTATTTATAAGATGACAAATACTTAATCATTTTTCAAAAAGTAAAGCCTAACCTAACCGAACCTTTCACATATGTATATATACACAGCTTACAAATCTCACTGTATTTAGAATCCTTTGGGCCAGTGGTCCCCAACCTTTTCGGCACTAGGGATGAGTGCTCATATGAGAATCTAATGCCTGATGATCTGAAGTGGAGCTGAGGCGGTGATGCTAGCACAGGGGGTGGCTGCAAATATAGAGGAAGCTTTGCTTACTCGCCTGCTGCTCACTTCCTGCTGTGTGGCCTGGTTGGGTCCACAGCCCAGGGGTTAGGGATCCTTGCTTTAGGCTAACTCATTTTCGGAAAAATTGAAGGTTCAGCTGGGCCTTTGTCCAACCAACATTGTTATAATGGTTCCTTTTACCTCTGAGGATAGCATATGGAAATTGGAACGATTTTCACTGACTCAGAACTGGGAGGAATGTTAGAAGGCATGCAGTTGTTCAGTAGGGAGACTGTTTAATTGATTGACAGCTCATTGTGAAAAATGTTATGAGTTAAGAATTTTTCTAACTCCCCTCTTCCTAGTCTTGGTTCTGTCCTTGACATGACACAAAACACGTTATTCCTTCCACATAACAACCTTGAAGTAAAGATAGGTGTTATATCTTTAGCATTCTCTTCCTAAGGCTAAACATTCTGTCACATATCCCAAATGAGTTTCTCTAAGTCCCTTGTATAAGGGGCTGTGTATTTTGTGTTGTATATTGCTTAACATAAATGATAAATTTGGCTACATTTCTTGTAACTGATCCCAAGTATTCATTAATTATTAGACTAGTTTTGGTATCTTTTATATTTGGAAATGCCAATGGAACGCATTGGCATCTGTCTATTTGAATATTAATCACTCTAGAAACATTTAAGTATTAATTATTGAGTAATAGAGTTGTGTGTCCAAAAAATAAACATTAGGTACCCTAATTTTTTTAAATAATTACAAGGGGCAATAAAAAAATGGAAAAAAAGCTTTTAAAAACTGGAGAAAAAAGCTAGTCATACTGATCTTTCCATAGGACACATTTGCCGTAATCATGTTTTAAAATTTTTAGAGACATCTGAGTCCACCCGAGTTTTAAATAAGTCATTGTTCATTGGGCTCATAGTTTTATTTTCTAATTAATTTTTTTTTAATATTTAAACCTGTTGGCAATTGAAATGCCACGCTCTATTTTGTCATGGTAATGGTTTATCACTTGTCATTTACAGCCACATTTTTTTAAAGAGCAATTACCAAATGTGTTCAGATTCCATTTGAATTGCGTGTGTACATACTTCCTCATGTGTGCATGTCCACGAGAAGGCTTGAAATGTTTTAGACTTATTAAACAACCTACTACTAACATTTGAATCTGAACTGATTTTCTAAAAGTTTTGCTGAACCGACTGTCTAGAGTAAATCAATTTAATGCTGTCCCATGTGTAAAGGAAACCAATAGGTCTGCTGTTTCTTTTAAGTTACCAAAGCTCATTTTCTTGGCACTAGCTGAGGTGGACAACAGTCCAACATTGGTGACTAAGAGGTTATCATGACCAGTAAAATTAGAGCCAGCAGTTACAAGTACATTCACTGCCATGGAATAGAGAACAGATTCAGGAGTTACTCTTAAGCAGACCTATTCAAAACAGGAAAGTCAAGCCAAGGTTTTTACTAATTTTTCTGTCTAAATACTCAACTACATTTCCCTGAATATTTAACTGTCATAATGATATGGGTCATTTTCCTAAAGAGGATTGGTTATATTGCTGGCTTTTACCCCAACCAGTAGTTTCCCCAGTATTTTCAAAGCCCAGATCACTGTGACACAAGAATAAATGAGGTTTCTTATCAACACTTCTCTTGTCCACAGTATGAAAATTTTTTTCTGAGTGGAGAATTAACTTTTTTCCTCCTTACCAAGCTTGATTACAGGCTTCCTTTGGCCTTTTCTTATTGCTTTTTCCTTTCAAGTATTAAAATCACTCTACTCGATTTACAGCAAATCTTTGTTTTTCTCTTACATTTAACTAGGTTATTTCCAGATCATACACAAACGTACAATCCTTACAAAAGATAGGCGAAGACAAAACTTATCTCACCATCGCATTTCGGGGGCTGTTAAAGGAGAGCTAAGTGTAAAAAGCTTTCATATCATTGAAAGTTTTTAAAATCCAGTTGAAACACAACTGAAAATCCACAAGAGGGAGATGCTTGCTAAACCGCCAGAAAATAACTCCCACGAGGGACCAGAGAGAGCCTTAGGAGGAGCCAATGGGTTGGCCTGGGACTCAGGGCGGGAGAGGGAGCAGGTGTATATGTTGGGTGGGGGCTGATAGGGGAGTACAGCTGAAGGAAAAAGCAGGATGGGCTTGTTACTTTGGCCAGGAAGCGTTTGCTCGGTCTAAGACCAGGTGCAGAAGGTAATAGGATAGTGCCAAAGAGGAGCACACGCCGCTACCTCCTGATAGTCCCAGAAGAAATGGGGGTGGTTGTCTTTGAAGGCGCTTCCGCTTAGCAACCCCACGCGGTTGCTAAGGAGTGGCAGTAGCGGGGATGACCCGGAAGTGGTGGTGTCCATTTCTTGCTGCTTGCTGTAAGTTTGTCCTATCCAGAGCACCCGGGTGCTCAGCGCCAGGCCGAGGGTGGGGCCAGTGTTAGTGGTTCCGGTACGGCTCCTGCCGCCCCTTCGGCTCCTCGCCTTCCCCCTCCCCTCCCACACCTCTCCTCCCTCCCGTTCCTGGGAAAGAGAGAAGCCACCGCTGCGGGTGGATTGAGAAGCGCTCGGCGCGGGAGGGGATCGCTCTCCACCCTTCTGAGACCTTCTGAGACCTTCTGAGCACGGCCAGACCAGGTACTCGCTCCGGCTTCGGCGGAGTCCGGGAGGCTGGAGCCGGAGGGTGTGTGTGTATTTCTGGGGCTGGTAGGGGGCCCTTCGCCGGGTCAAGGAGGGGGACGCTGCGATCCTGGGTGGGGCGCAAGCCGGCATGTGTATCTGTGGAGGGTTGCGGGGGAGTGTAGGGGTTGGGAGGACACCGCGGGCGCAGAGTTTCTGGTGGCTGGATGTAGATTGCGGAGAAGGCGCCCCCTCGGATGCAGAAGACTTCGGCCGTTGTGGACGGGGAGTTTGCCACCTGGAGGGCTCGCTCTGAAAGGGGGAGCATCCTCCGGGGCCCAAAGGAGAGCGTAGATCTCAGGGAGGTGGTTGGGGCAATCCAATGCTTCCATTGCCTGCTTCCCCAGTCCACCCCGCTGGGACAGAACCCAGATTCGAGGGTTGTGGGTGTTGTGAGTCGGCTGGGCACCGTGGGGAGCCGCCCTTGGCATAGCTAGGGCATAAGAGTGGGTAAGGAGACCTCCCTCCACCCAACTTCCGTGCGCTTCCCCCACTTCTTCCTTTACTGCTCTCACCCCAGCGTCCTACAGGAGCTGTACCCCGCCAAGTAGGCAAGCATCGCAGCGTAAGAGAAAGGGGGTGGAACTGCGTTTGTTGCTTTTAAATGATACTTCAAATGTTTGGGAAGTGCCAGAATGGCATTTTCAGCAAAGTCTTCCAGTTCGATATTTAACCTGGTATAAATTATCTTAGGAAAGTGCAGTTCTGACAAGCACCAAACTATAGACTAGTCCGGCATAACCTCGTTTGGTAGATACGGGTGTTTATAAAAAATAGACTAGGGGAACCGTATCGATATAGAGGTCTAGGGGAGACATGTTGAGGCAAGCCTTTTCCAACCTCTTGTTTTACTTGCCAGTAAGCTTATCCTAGTTTAAATGAAGCAGAAAGATCCTCTTCGTTTGTATTTCGATCAGTGACTGAATCATAAGTACTGTGTGGTGATAGATGTTTCAGAATATATATGTTCAGAGTGACAACATTGCTTTTGAGCTTGTCTCTTAATCTTTTAAGGAGATAATTGTGGTCAAGTGGAAATATTGGCTTTGAGGTAGGTAAATCTGGGATTGAACCCAGACTGCCACTGGGTAGTTGTTGACCTTGGGCAAGTCATGAACCTATCAGATTCATTTTCTTCATAAGTAAAATAAGTTAAAATTCTTACCAGTTATTGTAAGGGGGGGTACTATATTTAAATAACATCCCACTTTAAACAGAAGCACCTTCTCCTTGAAAGATGGATTATCATTAATCTTACACAGTCAAAGTAGCCCAGTTTTGTGGAATGAGGTTTGAGATAGGAAGAGAATTGGAAAATATTCCAAAACTTATACACATAACAGGACTTTTAGTGGTTTATGGAAATTGATCATAAGTAAGCATGGAATTCAGTTACCAGTAGTTTATTAAAAATAAAGCAGAATATATGCATTTATTAAAATGACTAATTATATTTCATAGGTTTTTCTCAGATTTGTGATGTGTATAGTATGGATTGATAAGAAAAACTTTAAAAAGTAATGTATGTAAATTTTACGTACACGTGATTAACGGTCACATCTCTAAAGAGTTAAAATTGGGGCATAAAATAGAAAGTAGTTGTAATTTTATGATTAAAGTCAACATCAGTAGCATGACTCATCTTGATTAGATTTAAATTATTACCAAAACTTACAGAATTCTTACATGTATAATCTAAAATAAATGAAAGTGGAATGAATTTCTGCCTTTAAATCATTCATGATGAGAATGTAGAAATAAATCAGAAGCATGAAGTCTTTATAACTTATTTGTTTAATAGTTTTTAAATGATATATGTAACCTATTGTATGTCAGATTTTCAGCTAATATAGTCTGCATTTTCATGTAACTGATAATAATTTTTAAATGTATACTCAAAGGATAAAAATCAAATAACTTGCTTTAATAGTTTTTTTATGTGAAAAGTGGGAAAAAGTTTGTAATTCAGTATTAGTTTTTAGAGAGGTTTATAGGTTTCGCATAATTTTAAGAGAAAATTTCAAGGATTTTTTTTTTTTCCAAGTCTATCTTTTAAACCGGGTAGAACTTTTTTTTTTAAATAAAACTGATAAAAGTCTTCAACTATATTGCATGCTCATTGAGGTAGAAATATTATTTTAAATTTTGTCTACTGCAGCTACATAATAGGCAATAAATAAATATTGGTCAAATTGGTAAATGGATGGATAGATTTTAAATTATTAATAAAGTATCTGTACTATTTTTTTTTTAGTTGAAATTATGTTCTGCTACAGTTGTAGGTTTTTGTAAGGTTATTCAGCTTTATAAGTGGCTTTTTTGAGAGTGTAAAGTCTTTAGTGTATCTGTAAGCTTTTAGCTTTGCTTTCTTAGATCTTTTTTTTTCATCACTTCAAATTTTAAGTTCGAGACCATATTATCTTGCTTTAGTAAAGCTATCAGAAGTTCCCATTTTTTCTCCTACCTTCCCATAAAACATTAATAAACCATTATGGTATAAGAGGATACTAGCTGTCAGATGGAAAAAAAAATTATCTAAATTGTAGGCAGCAGTAGAGACTGTTACAGATGGCACTTCTCTCAATGACTCTTTCCACTCAAAATATGTGGCCATTCTAAGGATCTTTGCAGTTGTCAGTTATGGAATTTGCTTGTCAGGAAATCTAAAAATGGCTAAACCTTTCTTTAATATTCATCTCTTAGATGATCTCAGGAAGTTTTAGAAAAGATTGAGAAGGTTTATATACTATATTTTGTAATCAAATAATGAACAAAGTATAGTTAATTTTATTGGTGCTACCAAATCAGAGTGAAAGAGTTACTATGGAAATGCTTAAAAAATGCCAGGCAGTGCTTTACTCAAATGAGTATTCTTCCAGAGCTTCTTTCTATTTTAAAGTATATTTCTTTTTGGAGATATGTGTTCTCTAATAAGGATAAATAATCATTGTATCCAGAAAAAAAGGGCTGATATCATAGACAGATTTTAATATTACCAACCTTGATAGAAACTGCTTCAGTGTTTTCAGATAAGTGGATGTAGAGTTTCATGAAAGAACTTTAGAGTTTGTAGAATGATAGTTTTTAAACTCCTAACTTTTCTCTACTCATTTTTGCCTAATATAAAAACTTTGAGAACTAGGGAGGGAAAAAAAAGAATGAATTTACTTCAGAATTAACATTTTCAGTTTTGTAGATTACTTATTTGGAGAGCTAAATTCGATTTTGACATTATTGGGATTGTGTTCAAGATGGACTCAGGACAAAAATTAGATGCCATCTGTTTCAGATTCCTCATTCCCTCACCCCTTCATGTTTTGTGGCTTTGAATTCATCAGATTAGTTGTCAAAAATAAAAATCCTCAGATTTAGGTTATATAATCTGAACACATATTAATATGTTCAGCTATATCACTGAACATATATTGTTACACAAATCACAGACATTGGTTAAAAGTAATTGTTATTTCAGGCTATGTGAACATTAGGTAGCCTCATGTATCTTTGTCATCATTCATTTAATAAATCATTGTCAGTAGTACTTACCATAATCCACTCTTGATGGTTGTTGCTAAAAAAAAATGGATTGTGGTGATACAGAATAAATTTTTTTCCCCTTTGATGTCACAACCAGAAGAAAAGCTGCTGAGGATTTTTAATTAAGTGATAAGTCCACTTAAACTCTTTCAGTAGTGAGTTTTGCTTTACCTTATGCCAGTTGCTATAGTTTTCATCTAAATGGTACTGTACAGTTCATAGGGCACATACTTGTCACTTTTCAGTTTGGATCTTAATAAATCTTGAGGTCAGACTTTTGGGTTTACTGAGCTGGAAAAGACCATAACTTGTTGGGTTTACAGTAGTTGGCACATAGCATGGACCAGAAAGACCCAGGCATCTTTGAGAAACTAAGAACTAGTGCAGCATCCCAGATATGGCCTGAAGAGAGGGCCATCTGGAGAGAAGAGAGCCATACTTTGTTTGCAGCAGGAGTGTTCTAGTGATGTAGGAAGACAGATGGACTGCCCTTACACCACTGTACTGTTAGTTACCCAGAAGTGTCAAGTGGGTAGTGTAGTTATTGCAGGGGCTGGGGTGTCAGTGATGGGAATTGTTCTTCAATAATTGCTCACCTATCGCAATGGAAGCATTGACATACCAGGGAAAGGAATATTCTCTTGGATTTTGCCTTGGCTAGAAAAGCAGAGCGAGCAGTAGCTATTGCCTTTGCCATCAAAAAGGACTTGTGCAACATCTCTGGGTGCTGGGTAAGGCTGTCAAAACGCTATAGCTTGATATCTCCATCAAAAGGTCACATAAATTTCTAAGGAACCATAGCATTGGACCCACACTGATTTCTGTAGCTTATACTTTCTAACTCTTTTAACCTACAAAAAGGGGCATTGAGGACTTTCGGGCTTTTGAATGAAAGTACCATATATTTACATCCCTCTTGATAAATTTTTAAATACACTTTGATTTGTTGGCATTAATGAGTGATGCAAAAATGTTTTAAATTTTGTGTTTGTATATGTGTGCTTGAGTGTCCATGATAATCACCAGATCTCATTTTAGTTCCTCGGGCTAAATTGCTAACCATAACTGGTCAAGCAGCTTCCCAGCTGGATATCTTCTCCATTTCTTAGCTATCATTCTCCGATGTAGATGCTAGTGAGCAGGGATATCAACATGACCAATGCCAGGAAAAAGACAAGGAGATTAAAGTTAAATTATTTTTTATTTAAATTTATTTAAATTTGATTTGATTTTAAGTGAAATTTTTTTTTTCACTTACTAGAATTTCTGTAGTCTAAAGTAGCAATAATACTTTTTGAGATTGTGGAGGCCCAATCTTTTTGAAAATTAAGACTATTTTTTGAGCAGGTTTAGATTTACAGAATGATTGAGCACATAGAGTTCCATACCTCTCATATCCACATAACTCCCCCCCTTTCCTCTATTATTAAAATCTTGTATTATTGTGATACATTAGTTACAATTAATGAATCAATATTGCCAATATTGATACATTATTATTAACTATAAACCATAGTTTGCCAATATTGATACATTATTATTAGCTATAAACCATAGTTTTCATTAAGGTCTACTCTTTGTATTACATAGTTCTGTGGGTTTTAACAAATACATAACAACATGTATCCAGTATTACAGTTTCAGAATAATTTTACCATCTTAAAAGTGCCCTGTGTTTTACCTGTTCCTCCCTCCTCTTCTTTCCCCATAATCCCTGGCAACCACTTACCTTTTCATTGTCTGTATGGTTTTGCCTTTTCCAAAGTCTCATGTAGTTGGAATCATATAGTATGTAGCCTTTTTAGGCTGGGTTCTTTCACTTAGCAATATGCATTTAAAGTTCCTCCATGTCTTTTTATGACTAGATAACTCATTTCCTTTTATTGCTGAATAATTTTCTGTTATATGAATGTACCACAGTTGTTTATCCCTTCACCTAACGAGGAACAAATTGGGTGCTTCTATATTTTTTGGTGATTATTAATAAAGCTGTTGTAAACATGCATATGCAGGGTTTTGTGCAGACATATGCATTCAACTCCTTTTTGTAAATACCTAAGAGCATGATTGCTGGATCTCATGGTAAGACTGTGTTTAATTTTGTAAGAAACCGCTAAACTGTCTTCCAAAGAGGTTATACCATTTTGCATTGCCATCAGCAACGAATGAGCATTCCTGTTGCTCTACATCTTTGTCAGCATTTGGTATTATGTTTTTTTGTACTCTAGCTATTCTAATATGAGTTTTAATTAGCAGTTTGCTAATGACATACAATGTTGAGCACCTGTTCATATGCTTATTTGCCATCTGTACATCTTCTTTGGTGAGGTTTCCAGATCTTTTGCCCATTATTAAATTGGATTGTTTGTTTTCCTATTGTTGAGTTTTAAGTGTTCTTTGTATACTTCGAATACAAATCCTTTATCAGATAAATATGTGTTTTGCAAATATTTTCTTCCAAGCTGTGGCTTATGTCTTTGTTCTCTTAACAATGTCTTGCATAGCACAAAAGTTTTTAATTTTAATAAAGTCCAAGTTATTAACTTTTCTTTCTTCGAGCATACTTTTGGTGTAATATCTAAAAACTCATTGCCAAACCTAAGAGCCTATAGATATTCTCCTGTGTTATCTTTGAGAACTTTTATAGTTTTGTGTTCTACATTGAGTTCTAAGGCCTATTTTGAGTTAATTTTTGTGAAAGTTTTAAGAGTTGTGTCTATATTAGTATTTTTGCACAAGGATGTCCAACTGTTTTATGTAAATATTTTCTATTATAAAAATGTTAATGTGATATTTTTAAAAAATATTTTTTAGAGCAGTTTTGAATTCACAGCAGAATTGAGTGGAAAGTACAAAGATTTCTCATATGCCCTCCCCCCACATATGTGTAGATTCTCCCATTATCAGTATACCCACCAGAGTGGTACATTTGTTACAATTGAACCTACATTGACACATCATTATCACCCAAAGTTCATAGTTTAACTTATGGTTCATTCTTTGTGTTGTATGTTCTATGAGTTTGGAAAAATGTGTAATAACATTTATCCATCATTATCATACAGAGTATTTTCACTGCCTGAAAATTCCTCTGGGGTCTGCCAATTCATCTCTTCCTCCCACCCCAACCCGTTTTTTTTTTGTTTTTTTTTTTTGTTGTTGTTTTGTTTTTGTTTGGTTTTGAAGAAACTAAAATGAATAAAATAATTTGTGGAGAGTAGTTTTGAAAAGAGATTTTCCTATCATTCTTAGATATAATTAGAAGCATTGTTCAGAGTCTTTGAGTTTCCTTTTCAAAAAGATTGATATTAGGTCATTAGGTGTTAATTGACAAGTGCCTAATTCTTTGTTTAAGATACATAATTGCATGCTCTCTTTGGGAGCACATATACTAAAATTGGAAAGATACGTTATTGTGCATTAGAAAGTGCAAGCTGATTGTAGTGGCCATATGACACTTGCAGGTAGTAAAGAAGACCTAAATTCAGAACTTTTGAGTGATCAGTAAAGTTAAGGTCTTTTGCCACTTGCATTTCATTGTAGCTCAGGGACTGAGCTATACAGATTTCTTGGCCACCCTCTCCAGTGTTTCCTTCTTATTACACTGGTCGATGACTACCCAGAAGCTTGAGCTGGCAAATTTGAGTAGGAAGAGTACATGAGTACTACTGTAGTTGCCTGGTTATTTCCAGTTCTGATTATGAGTGGGAATATCTAATCTAAAAGTAATAAAATGCTGTACTGAGACACTATTTCTTACATAGCCTAAGTAGTAATTGTTAGCTAGAATCCTCTTTCAGTTGACTTTATAACTGTCCTATCCTTATAAGAGACCCTTATAAAATTCCAAAAGATTTTTTTTTCTGAACATGCAAACATACAATGGCCAAATCACATATAAAACTAGACCTTTGACTCACAACTTATAGCAACCTGCCCAAGAAATCAACCTCTTGTCTGCAATGAACAACCCACAGAGTCTTAACCTTAATTGGTATTGTGACATCCGAATATTCTGGTCATACAGGGTACGATATAAAAATTGTTTAATAACTCCGCGTTTCATGGATTTTGTTTGTTTGTTTTTTTTCACCTAGAAACAGTCTATTTGTGTGAAAGTACTTAGGTTTTCCAGAATTAGATGCTCTCCAAATCAATCAATATGTAAGCTCACTTTGTCTTTAGTGGGATCCATCTGGTTAATGTTTGTGTTTCTTGAGTTTCATAGATTATGGAAGTCATAAAACTAAAAGAGAACATGGAGATGGTCTAGTTAGACTCTCATTTTACAGCTGAGACTGCTTAAGTGCTAAGTGATTTGCTTAAGATTGGATAGCTAATGAGTCAGACTGGAACCTAGGTCTCCTGACTCCTAGTTCAGTCCTATTTCTGATTTAATACACTAATGGTTCATTTTAGTTAATGAAGAAATTATGATTTTATAAGAAGTAAATTTTCCAAGAAATTTAATTGGACTGTTAAACTACTGCAGTATTAGGATTCAAATATTTGGTTGAATTTCCTAGGTAATTTCTGAAGTGTTGAGTGATTTAAGTGTTTTTTCTTTACCATGTGTCAGTGGGTTTTTAGTTAAGAGCAAATTTATTTTTCACATTCTGGATAAAAATCAACCAATTCAAAAATAGTGAAGATATTATAACCTATATTTAGCAAGCACATTTGGCTGCATTTAAATGAATCTTAATTTTTTTTTGCATAGTAGAGATAATCTGTTAATATTTAATGTCATAAAACAATGGAATTCTGCTCTATGTGATGATGTATTCATAAAATGAGTGGAGTGTTATATAAAAACTAAAAGTACGGATTAATTTAATATGCATCTGGTGAATTCAGGACTTGAAGAATGCACATCTGTTGAGAAAACAAATCATAGAACTATTCAGAGCTTCAGCATCTTTAAATATGTATGCTTTGATTCTCTTTAACTGTTTTGAAACAGTCTTAATGGGTTTAGAAAAGGCCATTTGCTCTAAGGAAACAACTGTGAAGCCATTTATGATACTATTAATTATTTTATTATTCTTTACAGCATTTTGATACATTAATATTTTTTTCCAATTTATTGGGTAGGAAGGGGTTAAGTTACTCACCATAACAAAATTCGTTTGTGGCAGAACTGTATTTAAAAAGAGGTAGTATAGTTTCCTGAATTGGATAGATTAGAAATATTTTAAAGCTCTGAATTCTATTTTGAATCCACAATCAATGAAGAAAGAACCACAGAGCTATGTATTCATCACCATACTAGTGCTATAGGAATGTAGAAATTGAAGATATGATCATCGACCAAGTTGGAGAAACAGAACTTAAAATGAAAGGTATGGAGTAATTCAATGTGTTATATAACTAAGTGAAAACTTGGTGCTATGATCTAGGGACACTAGGAATTTAAAGGGGAGAAAATTCAGTGAGTGTTCATAATCCTGATGGGAAAGAGATTGAAGGTAAAGTGGTAGATCTCAACTCTGGCTGTTCATTAGAATCACTTGGGGAAGCTTTTACCAGGATCAATTAAATCAGGATCTGAGGGATGATGCCTCCATAGTTTTAAAAAAGATTGTAGTGTGCAAGCAGTGTTGAGAACCACACCCTTAGAGGATGTGATTTAGGTAGGCAAAAAAGTGTTTTGGGGCAGCAAAATTAAGCAGGAAGGGAGAATTGGGCATAGCCTGTGAAAAGACTAATCCAATCAAAGTATGTGCTGTTTAAAGAGTAAGGAGAAATAAGTTTAAGGAGGCAGAATGGGGTCATTTTGGAGCAGTACTTCTCAGTGTGGTTCCTCAACCAGCATCATCTGGAAATTTATTACAAATGCAACTTTTGAGGCCCTTTTTCAGACTTACCGATTTGGAAACTAGGGGCAGAGTCCAACAATCTGTCTTAACAGGCACTCCAGATGATTCTAATGTACACTAAAGTTTGAGAATAGCTGTAAATAGAGGATAATTTAAGTCAGTCATAATAAGTAGGGATCCATTTAAGGTTTTTTAAGCTCGGAAGTAACAGGATGTATTTGAATGTATGCAAGGTAAATCTGTGATGTGCATAATCCTTTGGACTACTAAAAGATAGGAATGAAGCCAGTTGAGGAGGTACAGACAACCCAGCAGCAGTAAGGGCCCGTTCTAGGGAAGTATTAGTGAAAACAGAACAATAATAATAGAGATGGCAATTTATTGAGTGTTTATGTAATGGGCAGTATGCTAAATGATTTGGACACATTATGTTATTTCATTCTCACAGCAAGCCACTGAGGTATGGCTGTTAATCCCAATTTACAGATTAAGTAATGAGGCCAAGAAGGGAAGGTTACCTTCAAAGTTCACATTTCTGGTAAGTGGTAGGCACCGGATGTCAAAGCAGATATCTCTACCACTAAAGCCTCTTTTGAAGAAACAGCCAATAATATCTGGAGACCAATAGATGAAAGAGAAAACTAAGAAAAGTTTTAGGTGACAGATAGCACTGTTAGAAGGGAAATAGTGCTTACAGTAGGTAACAGGGCAAGTCATTTAGCTCATTTGAAACTGTCTTGTAAAAGTGATTGTGAGAAATAACCAATGGAAATTTTGTATTGTGCCTTTTTTTAGGTATTAATATAGTTCTTGTGATACCATAGCTATGAAGTGACTTGTGATAACTGTTTCTGGGTTTTGTCCATTTTGCTTATGGTGACTAAATTAGAAGAACCACCTCATTCAGCTTTTAAAAAATATATTCTAGATTTTAGAATAAATAAGTCCACTAGTAAATTATGCCTGAGAAACATTCTATAATACCACTCTTCCTTCTCTAGAGAAATATTTGTGATTTAGAAAAAGTTAGAACCATTTTAATCTTAAGATAGTTTAAGAAATATTTCAGTGTTTTTTTTTTTTTTAGTTGGGAAGCAATAAGTAGTAAAATAACATGCTTGGATAATTCTTTTCATAAGGGGTTATCAATTCTGTTCTAGCATCCTCTATTGGGTAAAATTCACATAGCATAAAAGTACCCATTTTTAAAGCGCACAGTTTGGTATTTGATACATATGTTATGCAACTATAACCTTTATCTAGTTCTAAAACATTTTCATCATCCCAAAAGGAAAAACCCCAAACCAATTAGGCAGTTCCTTCCTCTCCATAGCCCCCAGAAAACACTAATCTGTTTTCTGTCTTTATGAATTTACCTATTCTGGATATTTCATGTAAATGGAATTATGTAATATGTGACCTTTTATGTCTGCTTTTGTGTGCATGTCTGCTTCTTTCACTTAGCATAATTTTTTCTAGGTCAGTCCATGTTGTAGCATGTATCAGTACTTTATTTTTATGGCTGAATGACATTCATTGTATAGATATACCACATTTGTTTATCCATTCATTAGTTGATTGTTGGACATTTTTGGTTATTTCCACCTTTTGGTTATTGTGAATCATGCTCCTATGAATGTTGTGCAAATTTTTGTTTGAATACCTGTTTTCAATTCCTTTGTGGTAGGTATGTACCTAGGAATGGAATTGCTCGGTCATGTGTTAATCTACATTTTATTTTTTGAGGAACTACCAACTGTTTTCTACAGAGAGCACCATTTTACATTCTCGCCAGCAATGTGCAAGGTTTCTAATTTCTCTGTGTCCTCACTAGCATTTATTTTTTGCCTTTTTTTAAATTAGAGCCATTCTAGTGGTGTAAGTGGTATCTCCTGATTTTGCTTTGCATTTCTCCAATGAGTTAATGTTGTTGAGCATATTTTTTTTGTGCTTATTGACCATTTGTATATCTTTTTTGATGAAATGTCTATTCAAGTCCTTTGTCCATTTTTTTTTAAATTAAGTTTATTGGGGTAACATTGGTTAATACAATTATAATTTTCAAGTGTACATTATCATTTGACATCTGTATATTCTATTGTGTGTTTACCAGCCAAAGTCCATATTCCTTCAGCTATCATATATTTAATACCCTTTACCCACTTCACCCTCCTCCTAAACCCTATATTTGACCCCCTTTACCCCATCTATCTCCCCCCTCCTCCCCTACCCCACTAGTAACCACTAGTCTATAGTCCTCTGGTAACCACTAGCCTTTAGCCCATGTTCATGAGTCTCTGTTTGTCCTGCTCATTTGTTGCTTTTAGGTTTATATCTCACATATAAGTGATATCATGTGATTTTCAACTTTTTCTGTCTGCTTGCCCATTTTTTATAGAATTTTATATTGTTTTTTTAGAATTGGTTCAATTTCACATTTTAAGTAGATATTCATGAAATGTAGCTATCTCAAGCTATCATATTTCCTAATTGATTACTGCACAGATTCATACAATGGTTTCTTCTTTTCCTATATTTCTTTTTTAAAAAATGCGGTAAAATATAAATAATGTAAAATTTACCCTTTTAACAATTTCTAAGTATATTTATCTGTGGAATTAAGTACTTTCACATTGTTATGCAACCATCATCACTATCTCCAGACTTTTTTATCTTCCCCAGCTGAAACACTGTTGAACATGGGTGTACAAACATCTGTTTGAGTCCCTGCTTTTAGTAGTTTTGGGCATGTGTATATATATGTCCAGAAGTAGAATTGCTGAGTCATATGGTAATTTTATGTTTAACTCTTCTGAAGAATCAACCATACTCTTTTCTGTAGTAACTATATCATGTAACATTCCCATGAGCAGTGCACACAGATTCCAGATTTCTCCACAATCTTGCCAATCTTCTTATTTCGATTATAGCTATATTGGTTGGCGTGAAGTGGTATCTTGTGGTTTTGATTTCCATTTTTTCTAGTCATTAGTGGTGTTGAAAATCTATTTGTTATTTATTAGCCCTTTGTATAAATTCTTCTTAGAGTTTTATAGTTTTAGCTGTTATATTTAGGTCTTTGATTCATTTTGAGTTGTACCAAATGAGGTTAAGGTCCGACTTCATTCTTTTGCATGTGGATATCCAGTTGTCTCATTACCATCTGCTGAAGAGACTATTCTTTCCCCACTGAATGGTCTTGGCATTTTTGTTGAAAATCAGTTGGTCGTAGATGTATGGGTTTATTTCTGGATTCTCAGTTCTGTTCCATTGATCTATATGTCTGTGCCACTACCATACTGTTTTGATGACTGTAGCTTTGTAGTAATTTTGAAGTGTGACCCTTCCAATTTTGTCTCCTTAGATTTTCTGATATTGTATTTGTTGTCTTTTGCAATTACATATGAATTAAAAAAAGTTTTAGTGGTTGCCTATGGTTTGCATTATACATTTACAGCATTATACATTTACAACTGATCTAAGTCCACTTCCAGATAACACTATACTGCTTCATGGTTTATGCAGGTATCTTATAACAGGATTCCCAATTCCTTCCTCCTGTCCTTTATAATATTTCTCTGATTCATTTCACTAACCCATAAGCTATAATCACCAAATACATTGTTGCTGTTATTATTTCGAACCAATAGTTGTCTATTAGATCAATTAATAAAAAGAAAAAGATTTTACCATCAATTATTCCTTATCTAATGCTTGTTTATGTAGATCCAAGTTTTTGACCTATGTCATCTTTCTTCTCTCCGAAGAACTTCTTTTGACATTTCTTGCAAGGTAAGTCTATTGGTGACAAATTCCCTCTCTTCTTGTTTGTCTGAAAAAGTCATTATTTCTCCTTCCTTATTGAAGGACAATTTCACTGGATATAGATTTCTTGGTTGGTGGTTTTCTTGCTTTCATCGCTTTAAATATTTCGTCCTACTCTCTTCTTCCTTGTCAGGTTTGTGAAAAGAAATAATGTCTCCAGTAGTGAGCTTTTCTTCTTGGGCTTTTGCTTCTGGGAAGCTGTGATTCTCCTTGTCCTCTTCTCTCTCTAGTTTTCTGGGCAGTGATTTACTCTGTGATCTGAATTCTCTGGTGGATCTGAGAAGAGTTCTTGTTTTTTCACTTTTCTTGTTCGAAGGATAGGAACCATGACTTCATGCTATTTACCATTTCGGAGCAGAAACTGGTAATCTCTATATGAATTTTAGGAATAGCTTTTTTTATTTCTGCAAAAAGGACATTGGGATTTTGACAGAGACTGCAAGATCTCTTCTAGGTGTATTGCCTTCTTAACAATATTAAGTCTTCCATGGACAACAGAATATTTTTCCATTTATTTTAGTCTTTTATTTCTTTCACCACTTTTTCCCAATTTTTTAAAATATATTTTTAAATTTTCCAATCACATTCGATATACAATATTATATTAGTTTCAAATGTACAACAGAGTAATTAGACATATATATATATAACTTACGAAGCGATTACCCCCATTCAGGTAGCCATCAGATACCGTATATAGTTCTTAGAATATTATTGACTGTTTTCCCTGTTATACTTTATATCCCCATGACTGTTCTGTGACTACCAGTTTGTACCTCTTAATCCCTTCACCCTTCTCCTCAACCCCACTCCCATCTGACAGCCATCAAATGTTCTCTATGAGTTTGTTTCTGTTTTTATTTTGTTTCTTTTTTAGATTTCACATATAAGTGAAATCATATGGTATTTGTCTTTCTATGACTGATTTCACTCAGCATAATACTCTCTAGGTCCACCCAAGTCATTGCCGATGGCAAGATTTCATTCTTTTTTTTATGGCTGAGTAATGTTCCATTGTATATATGTACCACTTCTTTATCCATTTATTTATTGATGGACACTTAGGTTGCTTCCATATCTTGGCTATTGTAAATAATGCTGTAATAAACATATAAATGCATATGTCTTTTCAAATTAGTGTTTTGGGTTTCTTTGGATACATACCCAGAAGTAGAATTACTGGGTCCTCCTTTGTTTCTTGTTATAGCCTTCGTTTCAGAGTCTATTTTGTGTGGTATAAGTATTACTACCTCAAATTTTTTTCTCTTTTCCATTTTCATGAATATCTTTCTCCTTCCCTTTATTTTCAACCTGTGTGTATCTTTCGAAATGAAGTGAGTCTTTTGTAGGCAACATATGTAAGGATCTTGTATTCAGTCACTCTATATCTTTTGATTGGAGCATTTAATTCATTTATATTGAAAGTAATTGTTGATAGATATGTTATTACCATTTTATTATTCATATTTTTTTTCTTTTTTTCTTCTTTGTCTTCTTAAAGAAGTCCCTCTAACATTTCTTGTACCAGTTAGGTGGTGGTGAACTCCTTTAGCTTTTTCTTGTCTGGGAAGCTCTTTATCTGTTATTTGATTCTAAATGATAGCTTTCCTAGGTAGAGTAAACTTGATTATATATATGTCTTTTCGTCACTTTGAATATTTCGTGCCAGTTGCTTTTGACCTGCAGTTTCTGTTGAGAAATCAACTGTCAGTCTTATGAGAGCTCCCTTGTAGGTAGCCAACTGCTTTTCTCTTGTTTGAAACTCTGTGCTTCCTGGGCTTGTATCTCTATTTCCTTCTCCAAGTTAGGGAAGTTTTCCGTCATTATTTCTTCATACAATTTTTCAACCCCTTGCTCTCTCTCTTCTCCTTCTAGTACCCCAGTAATGCAAATGTTAGTATGCTTGATGTTTTCCCAGAGGCCCATTAATCTAGCTTCATTTTTTTGGGTTTTTTTTTTTTTCTTTTTGCTGTTCTAGTTAGGTGTTTTCTGCTACTTTATTTTCTAAATCACTGATTTAGACCTTGGCTTCATCTAATCTATTGTTGATTTCCTCTAATGTAGTCTTTATTTCGGTTATTGTATTCTTCATTTCTGGCTGGTTCTATTTTATGTTTTCTATCTCCATTTTTATGTTTCCTATTTTTTTTGACGTTCTCACTTTGATCATTGAGCATCCTTTTAACTAGTGTTTTGAGCTCTGCATCTGGTAGATTGCTTGTCTCCATTTTATTTAGTTCTTTTCCTGGAGTTGTGTTCTGTTCTTTTATTTGGGACATGTTTCTTTGTCTCATTTATCTACCTCCCTGTGTTTGTTTCTGTGTATTAGGTAGAGCTGCTGTGTCCCCTCATCTTAGTAGGGCGGCCTTATGTAGTAGGTATCTTTTGGGGCCCAGGGGCACAGTCTCCCTGGTCACCGGAGCCAAGTGGTCCAGGTGTTTCCCTTCTGTGAGTATGTGTGTGCCCTTCTGTTGTACTTGAGCCTTGATTGCTGTTTGCATGTCAGTGGGAGGAGTTGACCCTCAAATTGATTGGTTGTGAGGACTGACTGTGGCTGCAGTGGAGGAGCTGTTGTGCTAGGGCTTTAGCAGGGCTCTGGTGCCTGCCCAGTCTGCCGTTTGGGTATGTCGTCTATGGAGGCAGCCAGGTGGTGCTCTGGCTAGGTCTGAAGCCGGCCACTGTTTGTGCTGGCTCCAGGGCCTCCAGGGAGGGGCCCCACCGCAGGCCAAGTTCATGCTGCTCACTGCGCCCTGCCACTACATAAGCCACAAAGCAATCTGTAGATGCCTTTTACCCATGCTATCTTGGAGGTGCCTAGGAGAAGCTAAGTTGCAAACCGAGGCTGGCTGCCGCTAGTGTCGGACTTCAGGCTTCTCAGCAAGAGGCCAAATGCTGCTTGTTTGAGGTTTGTGAACCTTTAAGAGATACCTGGAATGTTTGCAGCATGAACCAAGATGGGCTGTTGTATGGAAAAGCCACTGAAAGTGGCTTGGGTGGGCCTACCAGTTGGGCAGGACAGAGTCTTAGCCATTTTTTCCCGGTTTTTAGTGTATAATTCTTATACCTCCTTAGCTAAATCTATATTTTTGATGCTATTATAAATAGAATTATTTTCTTAATTTTATTTTCAGATTGTTCATCACTAGTGTATATAAATATAACTGATATTCTGAATTTATTAGCTCTAGTCATTTTTGGGGTTTTCAAATATAAGATCACGTCATCTGTGAATAGAGAATTTTACTCTCTCCAGTTTGGATGGCTTTTATTTATTTACTTATTTAGCCTAATTGCTTTGGCTAGTACAGTGTTGAATAGAAGTGGCAAATGAAAGTATCCCTGTCTCGTTTGATCTCAGGGGAAAGCTTTCAGTTACCATTCAGTTTTTTAACTGTGAGTTTTTCATAAAATTCCTTTTCCTGTCAAAGAAGTTTTTTCTATTCCTTGTTTCAGTGTTTTTATCAAGATAGTGTTGGATTTTGTCAAATGCTTTTTTTTTTTTTCTTTTTGCATCAGTGGAGATGATCATGTGTCTTTTCATGCTATTAATGTGGCATATTATATTGATTGGTTTTTGAAGCCGACCCACCTGGGATAAATTTGTTTGTCATAATATGTAATCTTACTATGCTGTTGGATAAGGTCTGCTAGTCCATATTTTGTGATGATTTTCATATTTGTAAGGGATGTTGGTCCACAATTTTCTTTTCTTGTGATGTTTTCACCTAGTTTTGGAGTCAGGTAGTTCTGGCTTCACAGAATGAGTTAAGAAATGGATTTTGAGAAAGTTTGAGGAGGCTTGTTATTCTTTAACTGTTTGGTAGAATTACCAGTGGAGCTATGTGGTTCTGGGCTTTTCTTTTGGGGGAAGTTTTTGAAAATGATTCGATCTCTAGATTTACCCCGTGCAGGTTTGTTCACATTTTTTATTTCTTCAGCAATTAGTTTTGGTACTTTTTGTGTTTATAGGACCATGTCCATTTCATCTAGGTTATTTGATTTGGTATATTATTGTTCATAGTATTCTCTTATAATCCTTTTTTATTTTTAAGGCCATAGAATTGTCCCCACTTTCATCTCTGAATTTAGTAATGTCTTCTTTTTTAAAATTTTTTATCATTTTTTTTGTTAGTCTTGCTAAGTTTGTCAATTTGTTGATCTTTTCAAAAAAAACCAGTTTTCTTTATTCTGTGTTTTATCTCCACTCTAATTTTTATTATTTCTTTCCTTCCATTAGCTTTGGATTTAGCTTGTTCTTTATTCTTTTTCTAGTTCTTTAAAGTATAAACTTAACATATTGATTTGGGATCTTTTTGTTTAATATAGATATTTATACCTATAGATTGACCTTTTAGCACTGCTTTTGCTATATCCCATAAGTTTTATTATGTTGTGTTTTTGTTTGTCTCAAGATATATTCTAATTTCTCTTATGATTTCTTCTTTGAAGAAATCTTAGTTGTTTAAAAGAATATTGTTTATTTTTTACATATTTGTGAATTTTCCAGTTTTTCTTTTATTAATTGATTTTTACTTTCATTCCATTATCATATAAGAGACTTTGGATGATATCAGCCTTTTCAAATTTATTGAGACTTGTCTTGTAGCCTAACATATTATTTCTCCTGGAGAATGTTCCTTGTATACTTGAGAAGATTATATATTCTGCTCTTTATTTAGTTGGATGTTCTGTATATATCTATTAGGGCTAGTTGGTTTATAGTACAAATACTCTATATCGATATTCTGTCTGGTTCTATACATTTTTGAAAGTGGAGTGTTGATGTCTCCAACTATTATTGTAGAACTGTCAGTTTCTTCAATTCTGTCAGTTTTACTTCATATATTTTTCACTTCCGTTACTAGGTGTGTTTATGTTTATAATTGCTATGTGTTCTTGATGGATTGGCTCTTTTATAATTGTAACAATTTGTCTTTTATAACAATTTTTATCTTAAACTTTATTTTGTCTGATGTTAGTATAGGCACCCTATTCTTTTGCTTACCATTTGCATTAACTATATTTTTATCCTTTTACTTTTAAGCTATTGTGTCTTTAGATAAAAATTGAAAATCTTATAGACAGAATGTAGTTGGGTTGTTTTTAATCTCATATCAATCTCTACTTTTTAACTGGAGAATTTAATCCATTTACATTTAAAGTAATTTATAAGGAAGGACTTTTGCTGTTTAGGTATTTGCTTTCTGTATATCTTACCTTTTTATTGTTTCTTAATTTCTCCATCACTGCCTTCTTTTGTGATTAGTATATTTGTCTAGTTTCTTGTTTCTTTTTCAGTATATTTTTATTTTGTTTTTTCTTAGTGTTCCTCTGGGGATTACAATTAACATCTCAATCTTATAATCAAGTCTGAACTAATACCAGCTTAGTTTTAGCAGTACATAAAAACTTTGCTCGTCTAAAGTTCTGTCCTCCCTTTATGTTGTTATTGTAAGAAATTGCATATTTATACATTGTGTTCTCATTAACATAGATGTTTAGCTATAAATATATTATTATTATTTTGTGCATTTTTCTTTCAAATCATATAAGCCAAGGAAAGAGTTCCAAACCATTAATGCAATAATACTGGCTTGTATGTCTGCCATGTAGCTCTCTCTACTCTTGTTTTTTACTTCTTTGTATGACTTTGAGTTATTATCTGGTGTCCTTTCATTTCAGCCCAAAGAAGTATCTTTTAAATTTTTTATAGAGCAAGTCTACTAGTGATGAATACCCTCAGCTTTTATTTACCTGAGGATGTCTTTATTTTTCTTTCATTTTTGACGATTTTGCTGCATATGGCATTCTTGATTGACAGTTTATTTTTTCAACACTTGAAATATGTCATCCCACTGCTTTCTTGCTTTCATGATTTCTTATAAGAAATTGGCTGTTAAACAATGTAGGATCTCCTTGTAGGTGATGAGTTGATTCTTTCTTGCTGCTTTCAAAATTCTTTGTATTTCAACAATTTGACTGTAATACATTTTGGTATCTATTTCTTTGAGTTCATGGAGCTTGTAGTTAGTTGAAATGCTTGTATGTGTAGGTGCTTAGATGTGTAGATTCCTGTTTTTCATCAGATTTGGGAGGTTCACAGACATTATTTCTTCAGATATTCTTCCCACCCCTTTCTCTCCTCTGTGACTCCGTTTATTTATTATGGTGGTACACTGGATGATGTCTCACTGGTTTCTTAAGCTCTTTATTTTTCTTCTTCTTTTCTATTTTTAAGACTGGACTATCTTAGCTGACCTATCTTTGAAAGTCTCTACTTGATGAGATACTGTTTTCGTGGTTTCCTTTAGTTCTTTGTGATTTCCTTTGCCTGAGCTTCAGGCACAGTTCCTATATTAATTTCTTTTTTTCCCTGTGAATGGGCCATACTTTCTTGTTTCTTTGCATGCTCAAAATTTTTTGTTCAAAACTAGATATTTTGAATATTACTTTGTGTCAACTCTAAACATATTTTTTTTCCCTCCCCAAGGTTTTTTGTTACTGTTTGCGGTATGTTGTTATTGTTTTGTTGTTGTTGTTGTTTGTTTGGTGTCTTTTCTAAAATATTTTTTAAAGTATGTATTCTTCGTCATGTGTGGTCATTGAAGTCTGTCTGTTCCATTAGCTTAGTTGTCAACTAGTGCTTTGACCAAGTTTCCTTGAACACCTGGAGCCTAGAAAAGAAAAAAATGAAGAAAACCCCCCAAATACTGCCCTACTCTTGGCTGAATGTTTCTGTGTTTGGATACTCTTTTAATTCTTAGCAGGCCATTTACAGTGTGACTTTAGTTTTTACTTCCTGTTTTTGTGGAGCCTGAAGGTCAGCTGAAAGTGAAAGCTTAGGCCTTTTCTGGGCATGTGTGTGGCCTTCCAGATTCCTTGTTATATATGAGAACTTACTAAGCCCATTTCTCCCCATATGTCTCTCGCTCTTCCCAGGCTGTTAGTTTTAAGTCTTATCCTGATTGTTTTTCCTTGCCCCAAGCTGCTTTGCTCTAAGAATGCTCCAACTAAGACAGAACAAAGTCCTTGTTCCAGTCCTTGAGGAAGCTGTCAGTCAGGTCATCACTTTCAACCACAGTCATTTGAGACTTGGTTTATATTGCTCCCTTGGCACTATCTCCCTGCACCAGGAGTTTAGCTGCCACCCTCACTGCCTCTGCTCAGCTGGGGAATGGAAGCTGGTCGGCCGTCAATTAAAAACCCAATAGCACTCTTCTGTAGTAATGCTTCTTTCTTTGCTGAGCCTTCCCTTGGTTGTTGTAAGTTAAATAGATTCTAGAGTTTTGCAGAAGTTGATTCAGACGATTTTAGCCAGCTTATTTGTTGTTTTGTGTAGGAGGTAGAGCCCTGGAGTTTAGTACTTTGCCATTTTTGGTAAGGTCTTCCCTTGTCCCCCCCCACACACCCCTTTTTTTAAAGTTTTTCTACTGAAAATTTTCAAAACATCCAACTTAATTTTTACAGTATTTTTAAAAGAACTACAATATACTTATTAAGATTCATGTGTAGTTTAAAGACTAAATGTATACACTATGTTCTCATCAGTTAAGAAATAGGACATTACCAGTATCTTAGAAGTCTCTTTGTGCCCCTTTCTTTTTCTGACTTCCTAGAAGGAACCACTGTCCTGAATTTTGCTTTAGACGTGTAAATAAGTAGGAAAATGTTCTTTATAACTAAAAGAAAAATTAATAGAAACAGACCTAGAAATGCTGAGATCATAGAATTAGTACACAAAGACTTTAAAAACAATTATAAAAAAGCTTAGTCCACGGCCATGCCACACTGAACAAGCCCAATCCCATCTGATCTTGGAAGCTAAGCAGGGTCGGGCCTGGTTAGTACTTGGATGGGAGACCACCCAGGAAGACCAGGTGCTGTTGGCGTAAAAAAATAAAAAAATATGGGATTGTAAGCTGACAAGGTCCTTGCAATCTGTGAGGTCAACCAAGGGTTGCCTCGCCTAAAAAAAAAAAAACAAACAAAACAAAACAAAACAAAACAAAAAACTTAAAGATTTAGAGGTAAATGTAAAAATACTGAGCAGAAAAATAGATATAAGAAAAGAACAAATAAAGTTTTTGAGCTGAACAGTACCCAAATTGTTGCTTTTAATTCAGCATTTTCAGTTTTTAGTAGGCAGGGTATTTGAGTAATCTGCTATATTTCCAGAAATTGAAGCTTAGCTTTAATTTTTAACCCACAAGCTTTTTTTTCCATTGGTAATTCCCAAATCTTGTTAACCAGTTTTTTCATTTTTCTTACTAACTTTACCAAATGTCATAAGTTTTAAAAACTGGAACAAAATTATATTTACTTTTAAGTAGGTGTTACTCTTTTTTAGGGGGGAATGTAAAGTTCTTTTTAATTTGAGTTGACATACAATATTATTTTTCAGGTGTACAACATAGTGATTTGACCTTTGTCTACCTTACAAAGTGATTACCATGAGAATTCTAGTAACCATCTGTCACTGTAGAAAGTTATTGCAATATTATTGACTGTATTCTCTATGCTGCACATTATATCCCTGTGATTTATTTGTTATAACTATAAGTTTGCAGCTCTTAATTTTCTCAAAAATATGGAATACTTTATGAATTTGCATGTTATCCTTATGCACAGGGCATGCTAATCTCTGTAGCATTCCAATTTTAGTATATGTGCTACTGATGTTTAGTATATGAGCACTAGATGTTAGTTTTAACATTTTAGTTTTAACTTATCAAATGAAGAATGTCAGTAATATTGCTTTTTCAGATAATAAAAGATAAAAATTCTAAAATCCAAAATGCAGTCATGTAACCAAGATGATAGTAGAGTGAAAGAGAGTGAAAGAAGTAGGAGCTAAGTATTTAATATAGATATATTTGAGAATGATTAAATGCAAATTGTATTTTCATAAAGTATATTTACATTTTTACTGTGTATTTAATATGTTAAATATGTTTAATATACTTAATATATGATAATAGTAAGTTAACATTTTATATTTTTATTATTTATACATAGTTAACCATTATCTTTTTTTTTTTGAACTGCACACTTTTAATCATTTTGTAGGCAAGCCTGTGCTGTATCCTTCTTGTTAGGACAGTACTGACAGCATAAACCTCTTTATGCACTCAGCTATGATTAAACTAAGGTTTACATCCTTGGTATTAAAATACCACCTCCCAGTTACTAAACATACTTTAAATCTTTCTAAGTTGCCACTCTTACCAGTGCTGATTTCAGGGCCATTGGGATTTGTCTTTATGTGGACCAGGTTAGGACAATGGATTCTTTTTCTTCGGTTAAAAAATTTGTTTTAATTCTTTTTAAAAAACATTTATAATTTATTTTTTAATGTCTCAAATTATGGTTGAGAAAGTTGAGATAAGAAGTATTAACTTGGGCTACTGGCATATCTATGATTAGAATTCAGAATTTTTAGCCTGTGGTTCAATTCTTTCATTGTGTTCCTCTGTATAAGACATTCTTTCCTGTTCATAAGACTTGCATTGATTTTCTCTTGGTAGTACAATATGTTAAGGTGTTGAATTTGTTATTCAGAATCATCAAATTTTTTTTTACTTGGGGGAGCTAAACCTTAAGTTCACTTAATTTTTATGTTATATTGATTCTCTACATTGTTAGAAAATCCTATGTCCAGGTGTCCAGGATGACCAATTAGAAGGTTGAGAGAATTCATTTTGTCTTTGGGTAGAGTGAGCAGACAGTTCCGACCTCTATTTGACTTGAGAATAGCCTCTGGTGTGCCCAATAAAAAGTAATGTAAGCAGCGCACAAAAGTTTGGGATTTTTAATAATCAGATACCTCTACTGGAAGTAGATCACTGTGGAACTTAATTTTTCAAGGATGACGGTATATATAACCTTAGCATCCATATGATTGCTAGTTTTACCATGTTCTGAATCCAGTATAATTTAATGCAATAAAAATAAAGTGAAAAATAAAGTATTATTAACTTTGACATAATAGGTACTTCTAACCAGTACTTGTTTTTGTGGTGGCCAGTTTCATTAAACTCTATGCTTGTTTCCTTGTAAATGTCATTTTTTAATTTAAACAGTATTAGACTTTCTATTATCGAAAGCTGTTTACAGAGGTAAAAGCCATTGTAAAAAGTTTCAACATTTTGCAGATTTTTAACAAAATGCAAGTGCTTGTAAATTTATCTCTATTTAGAAATTTGACAGTTTGGTGTGTTTTTATTTAAATTGTATTTTTTTGCAAATACTAACATATATTTTCAGTTTTCTTGTTATGTATAAAATATACTATGTACTATTATTTTCCTATTTAAAAACACTTTTTTTTTTAAAGCAATATCTCAGTATTTTGTCTCTGTTTTGAGGATATGGACAAGGTGTTTAGTTTAAGTTCTTTTTCAAATAATTTATGTGATTATTTCACATGTGAGCATTGTAGAAAAATTTGAGCAAATAGGAAAGCTATAAAGAACAAAATAAAACCACATGTAATTCTAGAGAGTAATCATTAGCATATAAATTTTCTTTCCAGTTTGTTCTATAATTATGAGATATTTATTTTTAAAATAAATTTTAAATAAATAAATCTAAATTATACAGTTTAGTATCTGTTTTTCATTTAACACTGAAAAAAGATTCCATATCATCTGATAGTTACTTAATGGCTATATAACATTATTTAGCAACAACTCTATTGTTAGTTTTTAGGTTATTTCAGATATTTGTTGCTATAAATCCTGAAATAAATATTTTGACTATTTCCTTAGGAAATGTATTTCCTTAGGGTATAATAGATGAACATTACTGTTTATTCCTTAATGCTCAATAAATGAACATTTTACCAGGAAGTCTTCCAGAAAGGTGGTACAGTCTCCTCAGCAAGGCATGAGAGCGCGTTTCCCAGGATTTGGCTAACATTGGGCATCATTTTTTTTTTTTTAATCTTTATTTTATAAATGAAAAATATTATTTTTGTATAACATCTTTAATGTGTATTTTTTATGCATAATATAACACAGTGCTGTGTGGACTTTGGATATCACATACATTTGGTAACTAACTATAAAATTAAAATTTATGTAAAAATAAGTTATTACAGTTTTAGTCACATCCAGTTGTATTAATTTCTGAAATGTTAGATGGCAATGAAAATTGCAAAGGACCTGCTTTTTCTGGTTTGCATTGTAATGTGGATAAGACTTGGTAGAGTTTGCTGATGAGCTTACCTTGAGTTTTGATGTGATACAACAATTATGTGGTCCTGAAGGTTGTTAGGTTATATGTAGCTACTAAGAATTATCTACAGTCTTGGTTGAAAAACATCTAAGGAAAAGATGGTTTGCTAAGAAGATTATTGGTGAGATCAGAATAATAGAGGCAATAGCTAACCTAACAGAGAACAAATTAGTTTAGAGGCATTTATATTTGACATTTTAGTAATAGACTCTTCCTATTTATTTGTATTAGGGATGTACCCAATGGATTCCTAATTAGAAATTTTTTATTAACTGGATTTATTGTCTGTATTTGAACACATAAAATAGCATGTCTTTTTTCTTTAATGTTTTTAAATTATTACAATTCATAAGTTAAGAAAGACATTATTTGGGTTGATCTTGAAACTAGTCTTTCCTTTCTAAAATGTAAGGCATCCTCTTATAAATTAAAGATCAGTGATCATTTTCAGTACACAAATCACGTCTTTACCCGCTGCTCCTCTTTGATCTAATTACGAAATGAGCTGGCCTTTCTTTATCTGACCATAATTTTATACCCATAGGAACTCTTGTAGTTTTATATCCGTGGAAATTTCACATATACACAGCTGAGAACTTGAATGTAGACTAGGAGGTCTGTATTCTAAAAGTCTGAATTCTAAAACTCCTATACTTTTCTTAAGAATATACTTCTGCAACTTCTCGGAGCATAATCATCTGACTTTACTAAGTCACCTAACTTTGCTAACAGATTTGGTTATAGCTCATAGCAAATTAAAGGAGACAGTTTACAAACAAGAGAAGATGCTGCTAGACGTGAACATACCAACAACTATAAGAAGTGACCTTTGATACAAAAGAAAGGAAAAAAATATAATCTTAGAACTTAGTAGCTGGGGCCAGTTAGTATAGTAACATTTGGCATTACACACTTCATTAGAGCTAAATGACATAATTCTTCAGAGAAAAGTAACACTGGATGTTCTCCATCATCAAAAAGGTTAAATTCACATAATGTTATGTGTTTGGCTGCCTAAGCATCCATGTGTGCAAATATGCTCTAAAATTATTATCTCTTTTTTCTCTTTCCAGTGTTTATATCATTTCTTTTTCTTACTGAATTGGCTGTACCATTGGTTAAGTTATTTTTACAGTGGCTTCTATTTAAGTATAAAGTTATGTACATCTTAAGCTTAGTTTTAAAGTTTAAAAGTTTAAACTTCAATTTAGCAAATTCATCTATTTAAGGTATAATATCCTAATGATTAGACTAGTAAGGGATTATTATACTTACAGGTACAGTTTGGCCTAATTATCCACATTTATATTTTTTAGAAGTATTTGGTTAGAATTGTGTTTGGTAGAAGCATGAGTAGATTAAAAGGTGAGAAAAGGCAAAGGTTAATTATGGAGAAGAATAGATGGGTAAGGAAGGTATGAGTGATAGTTGGGGAAGAGAAAATGATTGCTCTGAAGATTAATATGCTAATTTTATTCTCGGATTAATTAGAAGGAAGTTTTTCATTTTCTATTTTAATGTCACATTTTCCTTAGGCATTTTATAAATATCAGATATTGTCCTTTAGTCTTTAAGAGTGAAAATTTTATGTAACTGATTTAAATGATTTATGATTATTAACAAGTGATATAAAAGGAAAAGGGGCAAGTGAAACCCAGTTATCTTTTGAGTAGCAAAATTTTCCTTTTCTAGAATTATAAAGCATTGCTTTAGACACAGACTTTTTTGCAGCCAAATGTACAGAATTATGTGTTTCACTACACTGCCTTGGTAATTGAATTTGGCCTAGGCTCATGGGAGTCTTGTGGGGTGTGTATGTTTGACTTATGAGAAAGCTTCTAGAGGAGGGTTGGTTTTAATTAATGCTTCACAAAGTAATGATAAAATATGGATTTTGGGGTGTTTTTTGTTTTTGTTTGCTTCTTTTAGTGGGTTTACCAGTTGTTTCTTTTCTCATTATGTATTTTTTGGCTTTAAAGAAGAAACACCCTTCTTATTCATTGCTTTTAGTACTTCAAAGTGAAACTGATACACATCTCTTATTTTAGTATAATGTATTAAATACAGAATTAGCGTTACTTTTTCTCCTTTGAGCCTATTTCCTCCTCTACTTCTCTCAAACATTACCTAGTATTTTCACTGGGTTTTCAACTGAGAGAGTATTTCCCAGTCAGAGACTACTATTATGCAGATAGACCCAGAAGACTTAATAGATTCTTGTGAATTTAGTATGGAATCACAGGAAGGACAGAAGAAATTTCTGGGTCTATCTGCATAGTAATAATAGTATAAATATAAGCTGTCAAACAAGCCAGAACAAATTCAGGTTCTTTTCAGGATTGTTTGCTGTGGAAGTACAAGAAGAAGAGAAACTGCTTGGCCCTCTATGTGGATATTAGGAAAGGACTCTCTACTGGTTATGGTTGTCTTTTGTCTATTCATTTTCCTTACCTACATACTTCCTCCTCCTGCTTTGACACTGTTTACAGGAAGAACAGGGATGATGGGAAAGAACACTCTTGGTGGATAGTCCCGTATCTCTGATCAATTTGTTTTGTTTCCTGTGGTTATCATTCTTATTTTACCAATAAAGAAACTCAGGCAGAGGTTACTATTTCCCTAGATTCTCTGTCCATTGCTTTACTATTGAACTTTTTATAATTATAACTCAAAATTTTTTTTAAATAAGGGATTTGACAACCACAGTTTGGAAATACAAGAATAGTCACCATAACAGGCTACAGAACAACAGGCAGGCTTAATGATAGTCTTGAATAATTATTGGATTGCATTCTCACTACTGATTGCCTCATCCCTATCTACCTTCCAAAGAACTAATATGTCTCCTCCATAAATATAGAAACCAATAAAGAAACTCAGTCAGAGGTTACTATTTCCCTAGATTCTCTGTCCATTGCTTTACTATTGAACTTTTTCGCGAGTCTGTGTGTTTTCCCCACCCTTAACTGTGA
>NW_011888866.1:1086259-1096360 GCF_000151845.1 Pteropus vampyrus
CAGTCAGAGGTTACTATTTCCCTAGATTCTCTGTCCATTGCTTTACTATTGAACTTTTTCGCGAGTCTGTGTGTTTTCCCCACCCTTAACTGTGAAATCATCCTAATTTCCTCCTTTACAGAGGAGGTGCATTGAAATAGTAGCAATTTACAGGTTAGTGATTTCAGCCTGATTTCCTTTATTGGTAGATTGAATATTGGGACTGCATTGGTTTCGATTATAAATTTATTGAGAAACTATGTGTTAGGCCCAGCGTTGGCACAGGAGTACAGTAACAAACGAGAAAGATCTGCACCTATATCGAAGGAGCTTATAGGCAGGTATTAAGTAGATTTCTTTTGCTCCTATAATTTGAAATGAAGTAACTAAAACAAGACACGAAACAGCAGGAGTAAGTTGACTTTCTACACTGGAGGAACTCAAATTGAAATACAGTTTGTATGACAACCTAATATTCCTTTGATCAACAGAAAAGGTTGAAATTTTGATTTACAAAGTCCCATTAACTTCGGAGGGACTCTTTACTACTAAGCTTTTGATAGGGTATTTTTAAAAGTAATAACAAGGTGAAAAGTTACTTTAAAGCTTACGAATTCAGATCATCAGTCACAAAGTAAATATTTATGGAGGAGACATATTAGTTCTTTGGAAGGAAGATAGGGATGAGGCAATCAGTAGTGAGAATGCAATCCAATAATTATTCAAGACTATCATTAAGCCTGCCTGTTGTTCTGTAGCCTGTTATGGTGACTATTCTTGTATTTCCAAACTGTGGTTGTCAAATCCCTTATTTAAAAAAAATTTTGAGTTATAATTATAAGAAAAATAAAGATTCAGGACCCTTGTGACTTTGCACCAATGAAAGGTGTTTGTGGCTCTTTGGTACTGGCTTCATCGTTACAGTTTTATTATCTATTTTTCTTGAGTAGAGAAGAAAAGTCATCTGCTCAGTCAAAGTTATTATGTTTTTGTTTATTATTTCAGTAGAAAAAAGAAAACCCTTTTACGAGGTACTGAAAGATATTTTTCCTGTTAGCCTGTGTTGGTTTACCCTTCTCACACAGGATGTGTTCTGAAATAGTTGGTAGAAGTATTTGAAAGAAACATTCATTTTCTTTGTAGGTTGTCTTAAAGCAGTTCTTGTAAAATAAGCCAGTAATCTGAATCTTTGTATTAACTCCTTGTAAGTAGCATTAGGGAAACCAAAGATAAAAATAATATCGTGATCTCTAGACTTACCCTAAGTTAGAAAATACCAGGTAATTCTAGGAGTGAGCTTTTTGATGAAGATATAATACTGTCATCTGTTACAGTAGATCAAAAATTCAGTACTTTAAATTTTGCTAGTAGCATTGCCTTAGGTTTGAATTAAAAGTGCCTCTTTCCAGCCCTTGAATGAGATACTCTTAAAAAATAGTACTCCTTGGGGATGTAATATATAGTATAGGAAATGTAGTTAATAATATTGTGATAGCGTTGCATGACGTCAGATGGTTGCTGGACTTACAGTGATCACTTCTTTAGGTATATAAGTGTTAAATAACTATGGTGTACACCTGAAACTAATATAATATTGTATGTTAGCTATATTTTAATAAAGCTTTTTTTAAAAAAGAAAATAGTACTCTTGTGTTTTACTCCTGAGATTATACTTGCTAACATTTCTTTATTCCCTTCTTTCCAAATAATTTCAGCTCACGTTTAAAGCTGAGTATATAATCTCTGAAAATAAAGATGAGTTTCTTAATCCTGTAGCTATTATACTAAAATGTAAAAGGTTGGTAAATTAGTATAAATTGTATTTATCTGACAGACTGGTTTTAATGTGTATAAGTCAATTTATTTCTCAGCTGATAATTTTTACATAACTTAAAAATTAAACGTAGTCTACAGCCATGCCACCCTGAACATGCTTGATCCTGTCTGATTGCAGAAACTAAGCAGGGTTGGGCCTGGTTATTACTTGGATGGGAGACCACCTAGGAAGACCAGGTGCTGTACGTGTAAATGAATGAATGAATGAATGAATGAATGAATGAAAGAAAACTAAACGTAAAAGAATCTTTTATGACATTAAAAACATTTTGTTTGTGCAATTTATACTTTAGTCACAGTAAGGCTGAGATGCAGATGTTTTCATTCATGTTGAATGAGGTGAGGTGTGACCTGGTATGATGAGACGTGACATGATGTGGGTAAGAGATTTGGAATCAGGCAGATATCTAAGTTTTAGTTCTCTCTCTGCCATTTCTTAGCTGTGGTAGTGTTAGGTTACTTAACATGTCTAAACTTATTTATTTCTTTCATGGGTAAAGGGATAATAATAATGCCTGTCCCAAAGGTTACTTGTTAAATAAGATAACCCAGGTGAAGTGTCTTGTATAGTACCTAGTATGCTGGAGTCACTCAAAAGATGCTCTTATTAATGTAAAAATTCAGAGCCATAAATTAAACCCTAAAGTTATAATAGGTAAAGGTAATTAAAATAATGGAGCTTTAAAAACCTTTATTTAAAGTAGTTGTGAGGCCTTTTTGAGCCACGCTTCTCTTGCTCGGGCCTGCTTCCATGTCTGGAAGTGTTCTTTCCCTTCTAATAAAGCTTTTCTTTTCTGTTTTTAAAAAAATTAATAAATAAAGTAGTTGTGAATACAGTTCTCCCCAATATTAATTAATTTTTCACAGAAATGGTTAGATAATCTAGAACTGTAGAGTTTTTCTTGGTATGAGGTAACCCATTATAATATGAAAGTATTGTGGTACTAACAGCTGTCAGTGTATGTGAATTGTGTTTTAGGCTTGAACTCCCTACTTCGACCTTCTCCAGTTGATAGAATTCAGTTATCTTTACAGAAAATGAAAGATGAAGTTTAAAGCTGATTATATCTACTCGTAGAATTCAAATAGAAGGCTGCCATGCTGCTTCTGAGTGGTATAATGTAACTATAGCCATATCCCAGAGAAGGCAAAATATTGTTGAAGACCACTTGAATTCATGTTGTTCCTTTCTCCTTAAAATCAATACTTTTATTGCAATTTAGCTGTAGAGAATGATTACAGGAAAAACAGTGTCCATGTTCCAGATATCACAAAAATCAAAAGGACCAAAAGAGCTCTGTATTAAATTTGGGTATTTTTTTGGTATTAATTTTGTATTGATCAAGTTCTGTGATTCAGATATTTTATATGTTTTAGTATTAAGAATACTAGAAAGAATTTATTCTTTTTTCACTACTGTGCAAGCTATAAAATGAGAGAATAAGCAGTTAATAGCCCTTCGAAGGACAGAGAGGAGTAAATATAACTATAAACATCCTAATCAAATTGGTGAAATTCCTTGTGTTTAGCCAACAATTAACAAATAATTCCTTGAGACTGGACAAAAGTTAAAAAAATAGATGAATATTTGTATTTAATGCTGCAGCAGATTTTCAGCTGCAGCCCTTCATGTCACCAATAAATGCGGTGGAACAGTGAAGACCCATTTGTGACAAAAGCAAGAGGAAGATAAAAGCGTAATATGTTTTATATTGCTATGATTAAAATAGAGTCCTATCTTAAACTTTAGAGTAACTGAGTTTAAAAATTTGTTTTGCATGTACCAAGTAAGAATATAGTATGTGCCTGAGATGAAAAGGGCTTAGCTCTTGGCACGTTTGGGAGAAAAACTAGATTTCTTTGTAGCTAGTTCATTCATAAAACTAAGAAAGAGAAATCTGAATATGAGAACATTTATGTTATAAGACTTTATGCTCCACGAGAGGAAGAAAACATTTTAGAATAAGGATTTCAGAAGGTGAAAGATATTTACTACGTAAGGTAATTGAGTCAAGAAAAAGGAATAAAATTTCAATGAAATGTTACATAAGGTTTAATTAGAGACTTGTAGGCACTCTTGTGAGATTTCTTTTTGCTTTGTGTGGCTTATCAATAAATTAGTGGGAAATACAGGAAGAGAATTTAGACTTTATTGTACAGAATCACTACAGTCCCAAATCTCCCTCCTTCTTCATCCTATTGGCTATCTTATTTGCTCAAGGAAAGTTTAATTGTGTGATCATTTCATAATGGAAAAATTTTACCAATATTAGTGTTAAGTCTTTGACTAGATGCTTTTAAATGAAATTTGGGTGTCTGATCTTAACCTAGCTCACTATCAGAAGTGGCTACTTTCACCATAAGCCCATGGACTGAGGTAATTTTATATGATATATTGTAGCCTTTTTCCTTTATAAACCCATCTGTTCATTATATAAATGCTTGCATTATCTAATGTGTAATAACCTTTTGTTTTGAATGCCGCTCATTTCCTTAGAATAATACATTGAATTGTTCTCATTTGGATTTGAAATTGAGAAATGGGAGTTTTCCCTTGAATAAGAAATAAGAAATGAATTTAATTTGTCTAGTTAACAATACTAACCATAATATTCTGAACTTCTCTGTGGAAAGCATTATCATTATTTCAGACTCTCACTTTTCATATTAAGGCTTGTTTTTATTACTGGAGTTAACAAGGTACTTTTTAGTTTAAAACAGGGTACTTTTTTCCTGTTTTGTGAGTTCCTATCCTTTTTCTTGGCAACATAGATTATTTATGCTAAAGACTTTAAAAACTGTATTTTGCTTTAACAGATTTAGACCAGATGTGGCAAACTGATGTCTTGGACATTGTTTAAAATTTTCAAGAGTTTCTAACATAAAAACTGGGAGATTTTGTTAAAATTTCAATGTTTAGCAACTTCTGAAGAATCAGAGCTGGCAACACTGGGCCTGTATTTTCACATGGCAAAACTCAGCAGTAGCTGAGAGGTAGCTGTGCTGTAGGTGGGACATCCACTATTCACTTTCCCATCATGTACCTTCACCATAGTTGTCACTCATTATATTTAATATCTGCTCCTTCTCAGCATTGCAGCTTCTTAATGAGTTTGTTTCTTAGTTCTCTTTCAGTGGAATTATCTGGAGAATCATAAAAAACCCTGGTCTACAGATAATTCAGTAGAATTATCTAGAGAATCATAAAAAACCCTGGTCTACATCACTCAGTTTTGTTTTGTTCTGTTTTTTTTAAGCCTTCAGACAAGCAATATTTTCCTTTTATGATAATAGTTTATTCAAGAGAAAGGTATTACATTTTATGTCTATAACATAAGCACAAGGCGATAAGCTTGATAAATTAAGCTAACTTCGAAACAAACTTATAGTGATTTAAAATCTCAACGAGTATTGCTTGCTTAATCACCTCAAGAGGCCAGTTTGTCTAAAGGTGCTTCTCAAAAAATTTTGAGAGAACATGATGGTATATTTCTTTTGAATATTCTCAGGGATGTCAGATTTTCATAATACTTGAAGGGTATATGTCTAATTTGACAAAATCAAATGTGACAAATATTCTGAAGTAGCAAGAAGTCAGCTAAAAATCTAATGGGTGAGAATCTAGATAAAACCAGATTTTATCCAGGTTCACAGTAAATTTGAACATTTGTTCAAATTAAAATAGTTCTCCAGGAAGAGGATATTATAAGTAAGGTTTAATACCCAGTAGCCCTCAACCTTAAATCCCCTCTCCCCAAAAAAGAATAGACTATAATGAATTAATGACAACAAAAATTAGTACTAAAACAAAAGTAATGAAAACTTTATCAAGGTGATGAAAACAGATAACAGCACTCATTTGATGCCAGAAATTTCAAGGAATGTCTTCCAGGAATAATATACTTTGGACCAGAAAGAAGAAAAGTACATAATTCAGTTGTTTCTTGAAGCCACAATAGCAAAGTCATAAAGAAACTATATATGATTTATTTATATTATATGTTAAATATTTATGTAAATAAATATTTTCCCTCCTCTATGATAATAGCTTTTAATATCACATTTGGCTTACTTTTACATGAGGCAGTCTCCACCAAATACACATGAACAAGATTTAGAGGTGATGGCCAAAGGCAGGAGAAACAGCCTCATAAGGTCCTTTTCTGAGCCGTATAGTAGTTGCTTCAAGCCGTAGCTCCCTGTCCATCCCTGTCATGGTGAAATTAATGAGTCAACTAGAGAAACTGATAAGTATTTACCAGGCAAACAAACTCAAGAAAAACCAGTTGCACTAATTGTGGGCTAAAGATAGACCCAGATTGATATCTCTGAATTCAAAAATTATTTTTAAAACAGAGATATGCTTTAAATAGATGAATTGTGTGGTATGTGAATGATATCTCAATGAAGTTGTTGTTTTTTAAAACAGACGAAACAAAACACAAATGAGATCCCTTGAAGAAATTTCGCCACGAAAAAGGGGGCATAAATGTAGCGTTCAAGTGATAGAGAATATCAATCAGTGTGAGAGAAAGAAGTAATTTTAAGTTATTCAAAGGAGGGGGAATTATTAGTCTGGCTCCCTAGCAGAAAAATTGTGGACATATTTAAAAATACTGCACACATTTGTTTTTTATTGTTTCAGGAGGACAATTTTGAGGCCAGTGCACTTTTGACTCAATGGGGCTGAATGGGTGAGTGAGCACAGGGTCTTTTGGTAATTGTGGCAACAGGGAAGAACTGAGGCTTTGGACTCCTGGCTCTGTTTGACTGTGTGATCTAGTCGGTAAATATAACCTCTCTGAGCTTCGATTTTCTTGTCTATGGCAAAGAATAAATTGCCTTTTACCAAAGCAGGTAATTCTAGGTTAACTTCACTGCATAGGTCACACAGCACCCAGAGTCAATCATTTTAAAAATGTAAATGTCTTTTATAAACCTAAATTTCTTTAAGTATAAATATTACTACCCTGCTTTAAATGCTTAAATGGATACTCATTGCAGTATCAGCGACCTATAAAATCCTGAATAATGGACTCCTGCTACCTCTTTACCTTGTACATTGTAATCCCCAGCCTTGCTGATCTTTTTTCACCAAGAACATTACAGGCTGTTCCTCTGTCTGGAAGCTCTGTACCTAGCTCTTGACAAGATTTGCCCCTTTTCATCCTGAGGACACTGTTTAAATGTGGCTTCTAATAAAGGCCTTAATCACCCTCTGCCTAAAACTCTCCTTTTTGACTTCCCCATGCTCTGTATTTCAGCATATCTTTGTTTTCTTCGTAGCATGGCCCAAATTTGTAGTTCTTTTATTCGTGATTGTTTGTGATGCCCCCTGTAGACTATAAGCTCTGAGCATAGAAACTACATATATGTTGAGTTCACTATTATATCCCCAGTGACTACCTAGTTTTACACACATAGGAGGCACTCACTAAATGTTGATTGAATTAAGAATTCCACTTTGAATAAGTGTAAGTGCTTATACTTTCAACTTTTTGACACCTGGAAAGTAGCATACTCCTTCAGTGATTGCTGTAATTCCATAAGGTTCTTTTATATAGAAATACTATTTAAAAACACTTGTGTGTATATTTTTTTAAGACTTCATTTTTTAAATTTTAGGTTCACAATGAAATTAAGAGAAAGGTACAGAGATATCCCATATACCCACCAACCTAACACATGCACAGTCTCCCCCATTATGAACATCCTCTACCAGAGTGGTATGTTTGTTAAATTTGGTGAACCTACACTGACACATCATAGTCACCCAAAGCCTGTAGTGATCATTAGGTCTCACTCTTGGTGTTGTGCATTCTTTGGGCTTGAACAAATGTATAATGACATGTGTCTGCCATTATAATATATACAGAGAGAGTAGTTTCACTGCCCTAAAAATCCTCTGTGCTATGCCTCTTCATCTCCCTCTCCTGCTGGCAACTTACTAATCATTTTTACCACCATAGTTTTGCCTTTTTCAGAATGTCACATAATTGGAGTCATACAATATATAGCCTTTTCAGATTGGCTTCTTTCACTTGGTGATATGCATTTAAGGTTTCTCTGTGTCTTTTCATGCTTGATAGCTCATTTCTTTTTAGTGTCGAATAATATTCCAGTATCTGGATGTATCACAGCTTATTCATATACCTACTGAAGGACATTAGAGCCTTTAACATATTAATAATAATCACCACATAACGACGTTTAGGTCAACGATGAACTGCATATGTGATGATGGTCCCATAAGATTATAATGGAGATGAAATTTCCTGTGAGAAATGGAAGGCTATGTGGTTCAGAAAGATTTTTTCTTCTCTGATGGGAGCAATATCTGTAGGGTTTGGGAGATTCCCTCCCACTTACAGCAACTTAATTTTGAGTGCACAGATTATATCCCAGTCAGCAAGCCACTGACCTGTTTCAGCACAGAGTGCTATAGCCCTCCCAGAAGTAGCTTGATTGTCTTTGATGTACATCATTGTAAATTCTTTGTTGAGGCTCTAAGATCCTGTACAAGGACACAGGTCCACAGGAGGAACCTTAACCAATATCAAGTGCCACTGCTACTTTAGTAAAAGTTTTCTGGGATAGTGTGGAGCCAGCCTGTCCATGTCTTTGGAAATACTTTCACGTTGTAATGTTGTAAAGCATAGATAAGTTTTATTTCTTCCATCAACTCAATGCTAGAGAGAGCCCTTTGTGCCAGATAAGATCAGTGGAACCAAAAACAAATTTTGAAAGTCAAAATATTGAGCTCTCAGTTCTATACCCTCTCTATATTAAACACACCCCCCCTTTTTTTATGAATTAAAGTTCCTTAATTGGACCACTGCTCCAGCATGCAATAACCAAAACTACATTGCCATGACAATCCCCTATGTTCTTTTATCTCTCCATTTTGATTTCTTATTCCTACTGATCCTCAGGCCACCTTTTATGGCCTTACCCCTCCAATTTCTCCTCATATGTTTCCAATCAGTCCATCCCACATCCCTGTTTGTGGAGCAACATTGTGACAGCCTCCATGTTCTATTTCTGATCCTGTCAGAAGGAAGCAGGAAGAAGGCTTGTAGGACAATGTTTATAAAATCTACAGTATACAGTAATGTCCTGGTCCTTCACATTCACTCACTACTCACTCCCACCTAGAGCAACTTCCAATCCTGCAAGCTCTGTTCATGGTAAGTGCCCAATACATTTTAAAAATCTTTGTATCGTATTTTTACTATGCCTTTTCTTTGTTTAGATATGTTTACATATACAGATACCATTGTGTTACAGTTGCTTATAATATTTAATACAGTAACATGCCGTTTGAGTTTGTAGCCTAGGAGCAATAGGCTATACCATATAGCCTAGGTATGTAGTTGGCTGTACCATCTAGATTTGTGTAAGTGTACTCCATGATGTTCTCAAAATGATGAAATAGCCTAATGATGCATTTCTCAGAACATATCCCTGTCGTTAAGCAACATGTCAGTAGTTTTAAATTCCTGGTGTGATACTTTCGTCATCCTTGCCATGTCTGGTTCTAATACTTGCTCTCTCTCTTCAAATCATGTTTTTTGCCTTTCACTATGCCTCATAATTTTTTTCTTGGTAGCCAGACATGATATACCTGGTATAAGGAGGAGAAGCATTCTATAGCCCTATGATTAGGGATCAGTCTTTTAGTGAGCCTATTCCTCTGAACTATGAGCTTCACAAGTGTTACTCAGCTTTTTCTTCTCCCTTAGGTAGGACAGAATGGCTAGAGTGATTTGAAATTGGATATTTCCCTTCTACCATGTGGAAGGCTGGAGGGGGCTGGAGTTGAGTAGTTCTCATCTTCCAGATCAGTTAGACTCTGATAAATACCCCAGCAGGTTAGGCTCTGGTTAACTATCTTCGCCAGAGGGCAGGCCTTCTTAAGACAGAGTCCTCTGGCATATTTCAATATGCGTTGTCCTATGTTTGCCCTATATTCTTCCCTCTCTTAAGGATCCAAGAAGAGAGTTGATTTTTCAGTCTCTTCAGCTTTTTACTTTTTAGCACCTTACATGCAGAACTAGAAACCAGAAGTCCCCTGAATATCTTTTTTTTTTAGACAATTCTTTGAATCTTTTTTTTTCCCTCTAGTAAAACATAAAGTAAGTTTCAGATATGTCTCTTTTTTTGTAGGAGTTGAATCAAATAGAGAGAAGTAAATTGGTGTACAGGTTGAGAATGAAAATGCAGATTTCTAGCCTTAGTCTTCTACCTCACTAACTGGGTACCTGTATTAAATAGGCTGTTTCTGCA
>NW_011888866.1:1096410-1102042 GCF_000151845.1 Pteropus vampyrus
CCAGAGGGCAGGCCTTCTTAAGACAGAGTCCTCTGGCATATTTCAATATGCGTTGTCCTATGTTTGCCCTATATTCTTCCCTCTCTTAAGGATCCAAGAAGAGAGTTGATTTTTCAGTCTCTTCAGCTTTTTACTTTTTAGCACCTTACATGCAGAACTAGAAACCAGAAGTCCCCTGTATATCTTTTTTTTTTAGACAATTCTTTGAATCTTTTTTTTTCCCTCTAGTAAAACATAAAGTAAGTTTCAGATATGTCTCTTTTTTTGTAGGAGTTGAATCAAATAGAGGGAAGTAAATTGGTGTACAGGTTGAGAATGAAAATGCAGATTTCTAGCCTTAGTCTTCTACCTCACTAACTGGGTACCTGTATTAAATAGGCTGTTTCTGCACGGCCTAGAAAAATACATGTAGGAGCTAAATGTTGATAATGCCGGAGAATCCCCCAGATGAGAATACTTAGAATTGGATTGAAAACAAAGCTAGTGTCTTAGTCAATAGTTTTTATCTTCTGATGCTCTCTTATGCCATCTAAGATGGGTAAAAATTTGGGTCATACTTTTCTAATGACCGATGCCTATTAATGACTACAATAGTAACACATTGCATACAATTAAGGTAGGATATAATTGTCATGGTACTTGGAATTACTATGTTTTCCTTCAGAATGATGGCAGGGATCACGATCTCCTGGATTAGGATTTTTCAACTTTGTTAAATCTTTAGTTGAAAAGAATTGATTGAAAACCAAAGATTTGGTTGAAAATCAAGATTGAGAACTCATTCATTCATTTATGTATCCCTATTTTCATTAAATATTTGAGGACTTACTATGCCAGGTCCTATGAATACAGTGGCGAATGAGACAGTTCCTACCTTCAGAGCTAATACACAAGTGAATAAGCAATTACAGTGCACTGTGATTAGTGCTGTGGTGGGCTGCTAAATGAGTACATAAGAAGGGTGCTTAATACAGAATTGACAAGCCAGAAAAGGTTTTCCAGCAAAAGAGAAATTTCAGACAAAAACTGGGGAAGATAAGCTAACCTAAGGAGCAGAGATAAAAGGGGATCCTGAATGAGGATCCTGGCTGTTTGGAGGAAATGAAGTAAGTGTGGTGCTCATTTACATATAATATGAGAGGAGGCTTTAACCAAAATGAAGATAGAGGGCTAAGCAAGTGCCTGATTCGGAAGGAATTTAAGCCACTTAAAACAGCAGTCCCCAACCTTTTTGGCAGCAGGGAGGGACCAGTGCTCCTATGAAAATCTAATGTCTGATGATCTTAGGTAGAGCTGAGGCGGTGATGCTAGCGCTGGGGAATGGCAGCAAATACAGATGAAGCTTTGCTCACTTGCCCGTCGCTGCTCACCTCCTCCTATGCAGCCCAGTTCCTAACAGGCATAGACTGGTACCAGGGGTTGGGGACCCCTGACTGAAAGGATTTTACCTTTTTCCTAAGGATATTGGGAAGCCTTTGAAGGCCTTTGAGTTGGAAGATGACGTGATCAGACTTGAATTCTAGTTAGTTCCCTTTGGCTAAGTGGTGCACAAATTAGTATGGAGAAGTAAGGGAGTTTGAGAGGAGAAATCTGAAAACAAGGAGTTCAGTTAGGAGATTTTGTTCCATCCTGGGAGTGAATAGTTTCTTTGCCAGGGTAGTAATTAATAATGAAGATGGAAAGAAGCTTATAGATTTGAGTGTTATTTAAAGCTGAAATTGACAGTTCTTCTGGTTACTGGGTACATGGTTAATGGTATAGTCGTCTCCCTTTATTTGCGGTTTTGTTTTCCACAGTTTCAGTAGTCAGCCTTGTTCCAAAAATATTAAATGAAAAATTTCAGAAGTAAACAGCCCATAAGTTCTAAATTGCATTGAGTAGTGTAATGAAATCTCACATTGCCTACTCAGTCCCTTCCACGATGTGAATTTTATCCCTTTGTCCATCATATCCATGCTGCATGCCTACCTGCCTGTCAATCCCATAGTAGCTGTCTGGGTTATCAGGTTGACTGTCACAGTATTCCAATGCTTGTGTTCAAGTAACATATTTTATTTAATAATGCTAAATATACATAACTTGTTACAGTATATTGTTATAATTGTTCTATTAGTTATTGTGAATCTTACTGTTATTGTAAATCTAATTTATACATTAAACTATCATAGGTATGTATTTATGTATAGGAAAAAACATAGTATATATAGGATTCAGTACTCTTTGTGGTTTTAGGCATCCACTGGAGGTCTTGGAACACATCATACTCTGATAAGAAGAGACTTACTCTCAGATAAGAACCCAAGAGAATAGGTTTGAGGTTTTCTTGGGGAGGAGATGGGTAAAGTAGGAACCAAGAGAAGAATTCAGGGGGGACTATTGAATTTAAGGTATCTGAATTTCCTATGTGTAGGTAGAAAAATTTAGTATACCCATGAATATATAGATCTCAACCTCAGGAGAAAGATGATAGCTGGAAATGTAAATTAGGATCCATCACTGTAAATGAACATATGGTATGGTTGCTTAGAACAATGCCACAGTGCTTGGGAACAGTGTCTTTTACATAATAGATGCTTAATAAATATTTGTTGAATGAATGCATGACTAGAAGCCATGGGAGTGGTTTTGAGTGAGAAGAGAGACAGGCTTGGGCCAGTTTCCCCAGGAAATGAAACAATTCAAGAACAGGCTGAGTAAGAAGGAGCAACCAGAGAGATTGGAGGAAAATCAGGAGAGAATGATAGCATGAACTCAAAGGGAAAAGAATATTTTAAGAAAAAACAAAAGGCCACCAGTGTTAGGAGATCAATAAGATGAGGACTGAAAGTGTTCCTTTGATTTCACCTCAAGGAGATAGTTTACCTAGGGAGGAGAGAGATATCAGTGGTTTGGGAAGGGGTATTAAAAACCCAATTGCAGAGTGTTTGAGAATGAAGAAATAGAAACAGTGATGACAATACTTCATTTGTGGGAGAGAAGATGGTAGCTGGACAGGAAATAACGATCAAGGGATGGGTATTGTGTCTTGTGTTTTTAATGGGTAGGTTTTGAATATATCTGAATGTTCATTGTAGGAAGTCAACCAAGAGGAAGAAGATAAAGTTATATATAGAGAATGAACTGAAGTTTATAAGTGATTTGCCTTGGGCAGAAGGGCCACCTTTCCTTTATGAGACAGGAAAGTTAAGTAAAGGTAGGTAGCTTTGTAGGAGTGATTTGCTAGGGAATTTTCGTCTTATGACTTTTTTTGTTTCTGTTAACTAGGAAGATAAAAATTTTAATAACTAGAGTTTACATGCTTATTTAAAATTACAATGCAGAAGTATAAAAGAGAAATTTAAAGTTTCATTCTTTGCCCTTTAATCCAATTCCTCGGAGATTAACTGTTATTCAGTTTCTTATGTATCCTACTAGATTTCTTTCTAAGTACATGTAAACTGTATCTACACAAAGGAGATTATGAAAGTATTTTAGATATTAAAATTTTTTTAGTGGGATCATACTGTACATATTATTGTGCCATAGGCATTTTTAAACCTACTACGATATTTGGCTCTCTGTCTAAAACTAGCATGTATAACTCTACCTGTTTTTCTTTTCTGTAGCTATACACTTTATTATTGTATGGTTCTACTGTAATTTAATAATTCAACTAGTCATGAACATTTGAGTTGACTCTAGTTTCTTGGCATTAAAAATAACACTCAGTGGGTGTCTTTATTAGGATGATAGGGTGAGATCATACTTAGGGTTTGAATCTGAAGTTATCACATGAAGTTAATATCACGTATAGTCAGATGTAATTTTCAGAAACACATATACTGCCTTCAGATAAACCTAGTGTAGTGTTTCCTCCAACATTAGATCAGATTGCTATTTCTTTAGTTAGTACCAGATGAAGTTTTAGTGGATTCTGGAGCTATATTATATGAAAAATGCATATCTCCAAAGAATAAAATTATATTCCTTGTTGTGAGATTCACATACAATGAGAGCCCATATGAATGTCATGTGATGGACAAGATTCAGTTATCCAGTTTATCGCACACTGAGCCATTCCTTTATTGAATATAATGGTAGGTGGGATTGGGCTTTACCAATTTTTTTCCTAAGGTTATAAAATTTGTGTATGTGATATGACTCCCTTATACATTTTATCACACTTTTTATGAATTTCTATATTTATTTATGGATTGTTCAAAATGGGACTTAAAAATCAAATGAACCATCACTAAATTTTATTTAAAATTTTGAATAGTGTAATTATCTTCCATTAATGGTGCTCCAACCCATACTTCTTCCAATTGTGGATGTGACTTCTGTTTCCTATGTGAAGTAGAAGATCATCTGCTAAGGATAAGGAGGCAGGTAGCAGAAGGACCACTTAGTATGGTTCAGGGTTCCAGTGAATTAGAAAACTATATATTTATAATGCTATTAGTTGTGGCATTTTTCTCTACCAGTGCTCAGCAAAGCGCAGATTTGAGTTTAGAGAAGGCCAGTAGATAGATTCACACAGGATAAGAGCTTTGGCATAGTAATGATTGAAGTGATAGATTATGGAATCTAAGTAGGCTGGAGGAAAAAAGGAGGAGTTAAGGGCTCTCAGAGGTTGATGAAATCATAGAACAAGTACGTAAAATGGGAATGAAGGCATGAGAGAGCTGGAAGGCCAGGTTAAAGTATCCCTGTGTTTACTCGAAGAATGGGCAGCTCTTCTAAAAATGTAAAGTCAATGTAACAAACTAATTTATGGGAATAAGATTAATTCTTTTCACGGAAAAAGTAAGAAAGCGGAAGCTGTGAACCCAAAGACATTCATTTCATTTTAATTTACTTCTTTAGTTGTAGGATCTGGTGATCCCTATAGATACACAATAAAGAAATAACATGAGGAGCCCAGTACAGAGGTCATGGGCAAAGCACGGAAGTGCAGGATGGCATGGTATGCTGACATTGGACATTTCATGGGTCTGACATTGCACTAGGCCCCCCATTTCTTCTCCACTCCATGGACCTATGTATTTTTTTAACTTATTATTTCTTAATTATTCTTTTTATTTTTCAATTACAATTGACATTCAGTATTATATTTTAGATGTACCGCATAGTGGTTAGAAACATATAATTTATAAAGTGATCTCCCTGATAAGTCTAGTACCTACCTGGCACCGTACATAGTTATTACAATATTATGGACTGTATTCTCTATGCTGTACTTTACATCCTTGTGACTGTTTTGTAACTACCAGTTTGTACTTCTTAATCCCTTCACCTTTTTTCACCTGCACCCCCCAACCCCCCTCCTATCTGGCAACCATCAGTTTGTTTTTTGTATCTATGAGTTTGTTTCTGTTTTTCGTTTGTTTACTTGTTTATTTTGTTTTTTATTTCCACATATAAGTGAAATCATGTGGTATTTGTCTTTCTCTATATGACTTATTTCACTTAGCATACTCCCCTCTGGGTCTGTCCATATTGTTGCAAATGGTAATATTTCATTCTTATGGCCGAATAATATTCCATTATATGTATGTACCACTTCTTCTTTAGCTAATTGTCAATAGACACTTAGTTTGCTTCCATTCCTTGGCTATTGTAAATAATGCTGCAGTGAACATAGGGATGCATA
>NW_011888866.1:1103307-1105138 GCF_000151845.1 Pteropus vampyrus
CCAGATACTATTTTGTTATTGCCTTTTCATTTGTTTTGGACACTGGTGTGGGAAGTGATACCTGAAGCTGAACCTTGTAACCAAGAGGTGGTAGGCATTAGGACCAAAACTAACATGTGGTAAATGAAGGAATAGTAGAAGAGAGAGTCTGGTCACTTTAGAGATTCTTTAAAGTTAAATATACACTTACCATATGACCCAGCATCCTTACACCAATAAACAGTTTCATTCTAAGTTATAGCAGAAGAGAGATTTAGAAGCCTGACAGCCTCTTGTCTTGACTATCAAAAAAGTTGAGCGTATTTTGACTTTAAAATTTAAATATTTATGTGCCTAATTTTTGACAATGCCAGTATATGAGAATCTGAAACAAACTGTTAATCAGTGATTTATTTTCATTTAACAAATTCACAGCTGTAATTCTTTAAGTATTTTTTTGATGATTTTATAATATGACTTAATTTTTTTTTAGACTTCTCAAAATACTATGGCATAAAATAATAAATTTACTTTAGCCATTTCATTCATGATAGAAAACCATGCCTATATCTCCCACAAAGCATCCATTACTGCCTTACAGAGAGTGACTTTGGGCCAGATGAACTCTTAGTTTTGACCTATATCTTTTATATGTTTGCTTAGGATGGTAGTTACTAGAAAGATAAATTTCTTCCATATATGATGGAATGCTATAAGATATCTTCTAGAGCCGTCTATGAAGGAAAACTTTTCACTGACCACTGCTGAAAAAAGCCATATTCTTCAACTCCAATGTAAACCTAGCAGACTTGGCATCAGTTTCCCACCCACAACTTCATGAATTGGATTTTATTGATTTTACTGTAGGTAGTAATTCTTTAATTTGCTACAGAGCTCTTAAAATTTTCCAGTCAAAAAAGCCATATGTATAAATTTGTTTTTATTCGGTAACCAAGTGGGGCTTTATTGATAGAGCGATGCCTTCTGGGAAGGGTAAAAACAGTTTCTGAAATAAATTATAACTTTCAGTTACAAAGAATATGTGGGGCCTCATACTTTTAAAAATATTTTATCTTTTCTCTGTTTCAGGCATGCCTAAATTGACAGAAACTACTAGAATTAGACCTCTTAATGAACTTGCTGGTAGTCATCATAGCATTGTTATGTAGTCACCATAACATTAACTTGTTTAATAAATAAGTTACAAGTGATTGTCAGTAGTTCATTCACCTGAATAAACATCTAGTTATTGCATTTATATAATTTCCTGCCTTCCCTCACCTTTTTTTTTTTTACTATTAAATAATATAAGCATATAGTTTGTCTTTTACTGCTGTCCTTGGAAACCATTTGTTAAAAATAAGGTTAAAGTGTAACTTATTTACCTTGGGTATTTAACCTTTTTTTCTTTTTTAATAGTTTTTTATTTTTCAGTTATAATTGACATACAGTATTTTAGTTTCAGGTATACAACATAGTGATTAGACATATAACTTACAAAGAGATCACCCCAGTAAGTCCAGTACCCATCTGACACCATACATAGTTATTACAACATAGTCAACATACTGCTGACTATGTTCCCTAATGCTATACTCTACATCCCCATGATTATTTTGTAACTCCCTTCCCCTTTTCATCTCTCCCCAAAACCGCCCCCATCTGGCAATCATAAAAATGCTCTCTGTATCTTTGAGCTTGACCTTGTTTCTGTTTTGTTTGTTCGTTTATCCTGTTCTCTAGATTCCACATATAAGAGAAATCATATGACATTTGTCTTTCTCTGTCTGACTTACTCTACTCAGCACAATAACCTCTAGGTCTAGCCATGTTGTTGCAGATGACAAGATAT
>NW_011888866.1:1107148-1114871 GCF_000151845.1 Pteropus vampyrus
TTTCAGGGAGTCACCAGGGCAGGGCAAATGGTGTTAGTCAGGTTAGTGGAGACTCAGATGGTTCCCGCCTGCATCTGCAAACTGGGTCAGGGGAGGGTTCAGCAAAGGAACAATGGCATCTACCTACAATTCTCTCTGAGAGAAAGCTGCCCCTCCAGCCTCTTCCTTGAAGGCGGACAATTTATTTCTTCTCCATATGTTCTGGCACCTTTTGAGCTGCTGCCCTAGCACTAGAGCTCATAATGAGTGAGTGTGTCAGTGAGTAAGTCCACTGCAGGCCATTTAAGAGGAGCTTCTGGGACTCTAGCAGCTCTTCGTCTCACTTAGCCACAATCTGCACTGGTTTTCACAGCCAGAGTTATGGGGACTTCTGTTACTGGCACTGGAACCCTGGGCTGGGGAGCCTGTGTGGGGCTGGGGAGCCTGTGTGGGGCTGGTTTCCCTCACTCCTCATGGTGGACCTCTGCAGCTGAGATATCTCTCCCAATTTTTAACTGCCACACATGGGCGCGGGGCCAGCCCATTCAGCATCTCTGCCCCTCCTACCAGTCTCAACGTGTGGCATCTTCTGTATGTCTATAGTTATAGAACTGTTCAGTTATGCTTCAGGAGATTCTCAGTGATGATTGTTCTGTGGTTTATTTATAATTTTGATGTGGAGGCAAGCACAGCATTATCCTACTCTGCCATTGTGACTGGTAATCTTGACCTAGTTCTTGAGCTAACTTTTTCATACTGGTAACTGTAAACTATTTAATATCTTTGTGTAACCGTAATACCTAATATCCTTGTAAAATGGAAATCTTGACTAGTCTAGGTCTTAACACTGTTGAATTTAAGTGCAATAATACTAGCTTCTTCCTAGGGGAATCCTAGGATTTCTTACAGTAAATTAGGGTTCTCTTTACTTTTTATTATTTGTTGTAAAATATTTGGTTATGTCACTGGGAATCTGTTTCCTGTTAAGCAAGACTGTCATAATTATTATTCAGTATATATTAAGTACCAATTATATGTAGGAAATTTAAGGAGATATGACAAAATCTCTAACTTCAAAAGTTGATAATCAAGTTGAGTATTAGAGTACATATTAATATAACCTGGCACATGGTAGATGGCACATGAGTGGTATAGATAGTGATGCTCCAAGTGTTAATGATGACTTGATTATTAAAGGTTTCACAAAGGATGTAGGATGTAAGGCCTTAAATAAGACAGAAGAGTTAAGAGGTCATTCTAGGCATAAGGGCTAAGAATGATGTTCCTTGTGTTTATGTAGTAGCTTTTTAAAACATGAATTTATATAAGGAGTTGATATTGAAGGCACTCAAATGACAAGCTGAAGAGTTTGTAATTGGGAAGGAGAAAATACTTTTGAGCAGTGGGCAGTGATAAATAAGATTTAAAATTTTTCAATTGTGTTTAGTTAGTTTGCTTTCTTAAACAAGAAGCACCACATAAAGCGGTATTGAATATTACTCATCTTTTATAATTATGGATTAAACTGCTAATGTCCCATGCATAGATTATAAAATTGATATCTTAAATGTGAGTTTTGCCATGTTTGTGGGAGGTAAAATTATTGTTCTGGTCTACAAGCAAGTGTTAAATCATCCCTTTCTCAGATCAAACCTGCTTTCTGCAGGGTTCTAACCTTGCAAGTATTATATAGTTTTTTAATGCATACATGCAAGTGTACATGAATAAGGAGAGCTGTGTGTGATTACTCCACCTAATGTTTTTGAGTACTCATTATAAAAGTAACCTCCATCTGTTAGAAAAACAGAGTGAACACAAAAAATATGAAGAACAACAGACAAGGTTTCCAAATCTTATAAATGAGGCTGTTATGTGAGTGATAATTTATGAAATTTGGGAGTTAGTTAAATATTTAGTATTGTCTAGATAGGCTAAGACATACTTTTTCTGTCCCTTTCCCTTAAAAAAGCTTAAGGGAAAGTATAGGCTGACAGTTTCTTACACGTAGATATACTCCTGCTAGTTAAGATGATATGATCTAAATAAAACATCTTAAATCATATTTCCCTTTTCTTACTAATATTGTTTGAGGAAGTTTGGGCAAACAACCAAGATAATTGGAGAATATTAGATACAATTGGAAATATGAGAAAAAAATGAAGGGAAATATAAATTTATAATGTTGCTCATGCAGGAAATCCAGTAATTGCTGATCTCTTCTGATCACCCTGATTTTTTTTAACAGAATGTACATTCTGAATGTAGATATATTGTCTTCTGAAGTCAGAGAAAAGTATTTTGTTGATGATTAGTTTTGTGGAAGCCTAAAATCATTATGCAGTTTTAATAATGCAAAGAAAATGGACAGAAATGATGAAAACAGACAGTTTATTTTAACTACTATAAGGAAGTAAATGGATTATATTCTTGGATCATTTCCCCATTTGTACAGTCAGCTCACAGGTTTGTTCCTATTCCTGTACTAGGGAATTGAAGGTGCCCATAAGGCACTAACAGTCTAGATATTTGTGCTTTATAGTATACATGCAACAGTTACCAAGCAGTTGTTCTAATTCTCTTCATCTTTACAATTTTAAAGAAAATATTTAATGAAAGTGAAACATAAGTGTTTGTTTAGTATGCGGTTGGTGATGACAGAATATTTTTCATTAAGGATACTCACCTGGATTATCAAAAATAGCATTGGAATTATCTCATTGTAAATTTTTGTCTTGGGCTCATCCCTGAATTGTAGGGATGAGTTTTTAAGACTCCGTGTTTCTTGACTTTATTTTCACTCTGGGGTTGCACACAGGATCTGCTTCAGGCACTCTGTATACTCAGTCCGCAGTGGAAACTATACCAAAAGTTAAGCTTTCCAAAGCTTTAGTTTAGGACTGCTTAGTACCACGAGGGTTTTGGAAAGTCCTTCATAGACATAACCTGTGTCAATGGAATGCCTTGGAATGCATGACTGCTGTCACTGCTTGATAAAGAGCGGGGATGGAGGAGAGGGAGGGTGAGTAGCCTCATTTCTGTTAGTTCTGTCCAAATTAAAAGGAAGAACTATTAATTTCCTTAGTTTATTTAGCTAGGCTTAACCCCCCACCATATCTTTTTCTTAGCTTGTGATGAAAAAGCCAACAAATACCTTTCTTTGGGTGATATGTATAGTAGTAGTAGAGAGCATTTTGTATTAAAGGCTTGTATGTTCCCTTAGCTGCCATGGTCTGTAGCCTATTGAGCTTATGTTACTAGCTGAATAACTAGTCCAGATGGCTAAACTGTTGGAGAATATAAAACCAAAACCTATTTCAGGCAGCTATCTACTTTACTGATATTTGGATATGATCCATTCTAATTAGTAGTAACTTTCTCAATTTATTTTAAAATTTAATTTTTAACTGTTTGTTTTTTTTCTTTACCTAGGTTACAAAATATCCTCCTATGCTTGAGACCTACAGACTACATGTCCTACAAGAACTAATCAATGGTTTTTCATCTCCTGGAGATACATTAGAAACAAATATGGTGCCAAAAGATCTTCTTATCTTTCTCTGACTACGGTTTATTTGGACATACTTTTGTATTGAAGTGAAGTGTACAGACTGAGGCTATTCACTGTGGAGAGACTCTGTCGTGTAGGATCATGGACCATCCTAGTAGGGAGAAGGATGAAAGACAACGGACAACTAAACCCATGGCACAGAGGAGTACACACTGTTCTCGACCGTCTGGCTCCTCGACATCTGGGGTTCTTATGGTGGGACCCAACTTCAGGGTTGGCAAGAAGATAGGGTGTGGGAACTTCGGAGAGCTCAGATTAGGTAAGAACTTGGTTATATCAGTGGCTTTAACTAACAACAACAGCAGCTATAATGAGCTGTGGTGTGTTTCAAGACAAGTGGTTTATAGTTTTATGGGAAATTCTCTTAAAGAAGATCTGTTATAAGAATTAAAGCAAATGTGAATGGGACTGTAGTCCTCAGTTATAATTGCTGTCCAAGGTTTATGTCTCTGTGTGATAGGCTTTAAATTTTCCACCAATTCTAAGATTTTATGATGTAGGGAGATTCACATACAGGTATCAATAAAACGAAGATTTTATTTAGTTGGTCTTTTTTTTTTAACAGACTCCCGGATATTCTAGATGCTGTTGGTCCTTGAACTACACTTTGAGAAAGGAGTTAGGCCTTGTTTTAATTCAGACTCTGCCCTGATAAGAGAGGACTACATCCTCACTCAGTAATACCCAGATTTAGTCTACAAAGATATACATCCTCTTTTGAGAGGCTTTCAAACTGATAACTACATTTGCATTTCTTCTTAGAAGTCCTAGCATGGGGATTGAGCTAGAACTTGAGAAATTATGCAATTTTATTTCCTAACCGAGGAACTAGGATTTTTTAATTTAAAATATAAATTTATGAGTGAGATGATGAATAATGACAAAATTGACCAGTTTGAAGATGTGAAATTGGGAAGAAGGTGCATTGGGTATTTATATATTGGGTATTTCTAAACCTTTTTATGGCCCTCCCTAGGTGAATGGGGAAGAGAAAATGAAAGATTTTATAAATGTATGAAGCTGGACATGAGCTTAGAGAATGTGAAGAGGTTCCCTTTTAGGGAAGAGGTTCCCTTTTTTTCAGACATTTTTTGAGGCTATGAATTACTGTGAAAGCCCATTGTAGGAGACTTAGGCCCTTGGGAGCAAAAGATGATTACTTATAGGAGCATAAGATGATTACTTGCTTGTTACCTCTGCTACTTCTGATAATTTTGCAAAAGAAGATAAAAAAGGTCTTGTTTTTGATACCCCATAAAGAGAGTCAGGGAAACATCACTACACTAGCCAGAGATCACTAGGTACAGAATCGAATTTGAGGATGCTGAGAATGAATTTATTTTTACTGGTAGAGGGCTGGCAGCCTAGAATTTTAAGACCTGACTATGATAATAAAAGGCTCTGCATATTTAGTGATGTGTTCATGTTCAGGCTAGCAAAGCCAGCAGATACTACTGAGCATCGAGGTAAGATGTGTAACTTCACACTGCTTGAGTTCCTAGCGACTACTGAATTGCTTTAGCAGCTAGTTTGGTAAATATTTATGTATTTAATGGATTAACTTTACTCTAACATCACAGTAGTACTTGAAATTAATTAGATTAGACATAAACATCCACAGAATTACTGCTGAGAGGCAGTGTATAATGCATATAAATTCATGTATTCTAAGAACATCATAAAATTGTTTAAATTGAAGAAGAAACTTGGTTGATGAAAACTGGAAATCTATTTTATTCAATTTAAGTATAGATTTGCATTATATGATCTTTAAGTTTACATAGGAATGGAAAAATTCATTCTATTAAAAGGATAAATTTATAGCTGATGAAGACTGTTGTGTTCTATTTCTTCTCATGAATCTAAGATAATGTTGTTCTTATTTTGACTTGCCTTATAGTCAGTAGAAAAACTTGTCTTTCTTTACAAGTGGTTTTATTCTTGTGTGCTTATCGGGTTTTCATTAACTCTGGGCCAATATTGTAATAGCACTGTATCTAGAAACACTATCAACAGAAACCAGGAAAGGTACTTTCAGAATCATTTGACATCTTTCTATCAAGAGGTGTGCTGTATACCCCATTCCTGTGTCCTTTTGCTTTGGTGTTCGTAAGTAGAAGATTGTGCAGACGATGGAAGATGTAAACTAGGAAATTCTAAACTCAAGGCAGATGTAAATTGGCCTCCACCAAGACTATGGCCTGCAGGGTTGTTCTTTCTTCTCCAAACTCACTTCTTTCTCTAGCCACACTGTTTGTTCTGTCCCTCAAGCAGCCAAGGGTGTTTTTACTTCAGACTTTTATTCTCTGCCTGCAGAATTTTTTCTCCCAAATTTTGCTTAGCTGTTCGCTTCTCATTCTTTAGGCCTCAGTCACCTTTATGTTACCATCTCAAAGAAACCTTCTGTGACATCCCCTACCTTCATTTTAAAATAGCTCGTTTCTCACCTAGCCACATTCTATCCTATGAAACTACTTTATTTTATTCATTGTATTATCAGTATCTGAAATAATTTTATATATTTGTTTACCTGTTAATTGTCTCTCTTTACTTGAATATAAGCCCATTGGAGGTTAGAGATTCTATCTGTATTATTTACTGTTATTATTTATAGAATGGATGGATATCCAGATGAATAGGAAAAGGAGAGGGAAAAACCATGGGCTCCATTGGCCTCCTGGTATGTGGGGTCGACGGGTAGGTAGTGGCCTTAATGTTTAGGTAGACCCCTGGATTCTAGACAGAGAACTAAAAAAGTGACTTAATGTTCAGTACATTTTGGTTCCCTGCAAATCTGTTTCCACCCCATTATCCACTTAACAAAACAGTTCTTAAGTATTTACTATCTTGCCAAACTTTGGGAAAGATACAAAAAATAATAAGATGTAGTTTCTGTCCTTAAGAATCTCATAATCTGGTGTTAGAGAAAAAAAAAATTATAATGCAAATTGGTAAGTATTATAATAGATTGCGTAAAAACTACATTGGCAGAGAAGATTAATGAAAGTTTCAGAAGGAGATATTATTTGATTGAGAGTAAGACAGGACTTCCACTGGCCAGCACAAGGAAGAAGGGCTCTCCAGCTGTTGGATACACAAACATTAGGTGTTGTGGAAGTGTTTAGCATATTATCAGGGCAGCAACTAGTTACTTATACAGGGCTGGGTTAGGGTGTGTCAAGTGAAAGAAAGTAATAGAGGCAGCTATTAGGTAGGTTGGGACAAGATTGTGAAGTGTTTGCATGGTATTAAAGCATTTGGACTTTATACTGTAGGCAGTGGAGTAGAATCATTAAGAATTTTACAATAGAAAAGTGACGTGATCCGGTTTGTAATCTAGAAAGATAATTCAGGTAGTTATAAGATTAGATCAGATAGGAAAGAGATTGACGTCTTGTGGATTTTGCTCTAATTATCGTCACATTATATTATCTTCCTCCATCTCTCTACCTCCAGACATGTTTGGCGGTAGTACTTTGCTTTATTAATCGTCATATTCTCAACTCCTTTTATTATGTATGGCATATAATGCGTAATTAAGAATGTTTGACTTTATAGTCCAGGTTAGAAATGACCAGGCCTGTCTTAGCTCTTGGTTCTGAAAACAGCAGTGAGATCGAGAGGAAAGGATGAACTAGGGAGAAATTTCAGCAGTGGACTATAGGCAGGATTCGAGGGGAAAGGGTCAAAAATGACTGAGTTTGCCAGCTTGAGGAGACCAAGTGAATGAGGAAACCTTTAATGGAGATAGGAAATACAGGACTGGAGTAGCAGTGGAGAGGACAGGTAGATAGAGTTCATGCATATAATGACTTTGAGAGGAGTATGCAGCACATACGCAGAAATATGGATCTAAGACTTAGAAAAGTTTAGGCTTGAGATAGGGATTAAGAATTTATCACTATGTAGGTGTTAAGGAACACATAGTCAGATGATGAGATGATGCTTTGTGGAGCTTGGATGACTGGGAGATTGTGCATTTAAGGGATATTGGAAAAGGAAGAGCCTGAAGAGTACAGAGGTTGAAAAGTCAAAAAAGAAGAGGTTCTAAATGGTTGAGGTATTAGCAAAGCCTTGTGCCCTAAGGTTAAGCAGGAGAGAACTAATTAATTATTGCCTTTAGAAATAAACAGCTATTTATTTCTGAGATATTTCTTTTTTCTTCTCCCTTTTGTT
>NW_011888866.1:1115306-1159936 GCF_000151845.1 Pteropus vampyrus
CCTTGCGTGTATATGGGGTGGGGGTTGTTTACCTAACTCCTTCAGATACCTTAAACATTATGGAGAGTCTTCACCTGTGCTGGTCCAATAGGGGAAAATGGTATCTTGTTAAATGTGTATGTGTTCATGGGCGAAGGTGAACATCTTTACACATTTATTTACATTTCTTCTTTTAAGAGTTGTTTCTTTGTGGCCTTTATCTACTTTTTAATAGGCAGATTATTTCTGCGGAGTCTTACCTGTGTATATTGCTTCAACAGAAAGGGATTTTGAATGTTTGAGAAAGGAAGATTGATGAAGGATGATCATGGATAAAAGGTAGGAGAACACACTGGAGTGGAAACAGATCTGCAGGTTGTTTTTCATTGATTGAAAACATGAGGAGTATATTGAGGATTTTTTTTTTTTTTTAATTTTGAGTCTTTACTGAATCAAACCTGGAAAGAATCATGTAAACAGTAAGATGCAAACAATTTAGTTCCTCCAGAATTCAGAAAATGTATATCCCAAGTCCACAAATAACAGCTTGTTTTCCTGCTTAGCTGCAAGAATAAGAAAGTAGATAATATCTCTGTCACATCTAATAGATATGTACCTATGTTTAAAAATTTAATATTACCCTTGCGAAATAAGATTTTGCTAGAGAATGTTTTTGATTACAGACAGTAAAATGGAGGCACAAAAATAATTGACCTTTTTTGCTCTTTTCTTTATTTGGTATCTGGTGAAATATGCAAAATTACGTTAACATTGAAGGATATTTCTGACAAAGGTAAATTGGCTAAGGGTAGCAGCTTGTCCTGTGACACATTCCTCCCTGGCTTCTAAAATAAGACACATATCTTTTTGACTAAAGTAAGTCATATATGATGCCTTCTCTGCATATTTTTTTTTCCTTTACCTGAATTACCTATCACTAGTGAACTTAAATTGGAATTTATAACTTCAGCTTCTACCAGCCAGTTCTGTTTTTGGCAGTTGTGATCATTAGCAGTGTACAGAATGTGTATTATCTAAAGCAGTTGGTTTCATATTGTGTCACACAGAGACTTGGAGCACCTACTTCTCAGTGCCAGAAAATAGGAAAGGAAAAGTGAGCAGCAGGCAGGACTTTCTATTACCTACATACTGAGTTTTCAATAGATTTTGTTGAAAGATACAGTTCTGCTATGGAAAAATTTTTTGCAAGTCATTCAATTGAAAGGATATAGGCTTACAATAAAACAGGAAATTTAGTTGTGTTCGCTAGTGGAATGTGTAGTCATTGTAAAATCAAATGTTACTTTATAGTTTCTTAGGAAATTTTAGCATTTTGAACAACTAGAACTGTCTATTATCAGCCAAAACCCAAGCCAACCAATGAAACAGAAAAACTGATATATTGTGCTTTTATAACATTGTTAAGATTTTTCTATGAATTTGCAAATTTTAGAGTCTGTGGATGGAACAAACTAAAACAGATTTTAGAAGTCATGTCATTATTCTCTTGCCCCAATGGTTAAATGTTAAGAATCCTAGAGTCAGATTGCATTTCCAAGTTTCATTTTTTCCCTCTGTCAGACGAGGGGCGTCATAATATCTACCTTACAGATTTGTTGTGAAGATATAATTCAGATAATGTCTACAGTCACCTAAGAGAGTGGTTGATACATAGTGAGCTCATGGTTTATGTACATAATATAAAACATTGTTTGAAATTATTTTAATTTTTCCCAACTTTATATTAAAAAAATTTCAAGATTTTACAAAAGAGTAAAAAGAATAGGATGGTTAAAGCCATGATATATTATCACCTAGATTTGCCAGTTAATATTGTGTTCCATGTGCTTTATCTCTTTAGGTATATGTATGTGTGTACATTTGTAAACCTGTATGTGTGTACATTTGTAAACCTGTATATGTATGTGTGTACATGTGTAAACCTGACAAAATATATCCCCCCACCCCCGGCAGTAAGAGTTGTTTATATGTTCCCACTTTATAGATGTGTGACAAATTATATTTCTTATTTTGTTTCAAGAGTATGGTGCAGAGGGGTTCAATTTAAAATTATTACTCTAGAAATAATGCATTTTAACTTTCTTGGAAAAACCAGGAACGCATATATAATTCTTATTTCTAGTAGTGTCGCAGTTTGAATTTCTTTTGGAATGGCACCCAGTTCTAACTCGAGCACAATTTATTGGTTAAACAACTTTAACAGATCTTTCTGTCAATAGCATAATGCATCAAAAAAAATGATAGGAGTAAATAGTTTTAACCACATTTGCTGAGACACAGTCTACATCATATTAATATGTTTAGAAGTATCACAGATATGATATTTGTAGGGTTATGCATTGAGATCTTAACTAGTTAATGAGGATTTAACGGTAAAATTTCCAGGATTTCTAAGCCAATTTGGAATTGTTGAGGAGGATTACAAAACTAGGGTGATTATAGCTTTGCTTATGAAGAGAGTTCAGGATCAGTATTTCCATGATGTCATCATGCATCCTGAAGAGAAAATGGTCTGAACTTTTGGTCATAACTTTTCCATGAAAGGTAAGGCTCTTATCAAAGGAAGTAGAACTCACTGCTGGGCATAGTAGACTCTCAAAGAGTAGATCATACTCATTTGGGGTTACTAGGGTAAGAAAATGCTATACGTATTTTTTATAATATAATTTTAATGAAAATACCCATGTAACATAGATTTTAAAGTCCTGATTCCTGCAAGCAAGCATTTCAACTCTTTAAATGTCTTTTAGATACCTCTTTTTTTCTAGACATTACTATTTTTTTCAATATTCAATATTATTTCTTGATTTTTCTCATACATACCATCCCCAATTACATACAGATACTATTCAGCTTATGATGAGGTTATGTCTCAATAAATCCATTCTCATTGTAAGTTGAAAATGCAGTTAATACACCTAACCTACTGAACATCAGTGTAGCCTAACTTACCTGAAACGTGCTAAGAACACTTAAACATTAGCCAGCAGTTGGGCAAAATCATCTAACACAATGAATGTACTATAGACTATCAGTTGTTTACCTTTGTGATCATGTGGCGGGCTAGGAGCTGCTGCTCATTGCTGTTGCCCAGCATCACAAGACACTGTTGCACTACATATTGCTAGCCTGGGAAAAGATCAAAATTCAAAGTATAGTTTTTACTGAATGCTTATCGCTTTTGCACCATTGTAAAGTTGCAAAATCGTAAGTCAAACCATTTTAAGTCGGGGGCCATCTGTACAAACACTCCCTAAATTCTCCCCAAATACTTATGTCATACTTTTTGGTTAAACCATTTTTCTGCATGTACAGTATAATGATTGTTGAAATATTGTTCACACTCGAGCTATGAAGGCATTATTACTGTGTTTTCTTTCTAGTACATCCCTATCCCTCCTTCCCTCAGAAATAAAAATTACTGATACTTGAGTTTTAAAAAATTTTCTTAGTTACTACATATCCTTTATTAATTCTTCCTCTCAAGTTTACAACAGAATTGTAAGTTTCCTGTCAATATCATTGAGTAATCTTAGCATTTCGATTCCTCCTCTGAAGTATGTCAGCTTTCTCAGGTCTGCTGTTTCCTCACCTATTTTATTTGTCCTTTTAGTTTCTTTTGTCATTTCAATGTGAGTGAGAAAAGCTCTGCATATTTTTTTTTCCTTTACCTGAATTACCTATCACTAGTGAACTTAAATTGGAATTTATAACTTCAGCTTCTACCAGCCAGTTCTGTTTTTGGCAGTTGTGATCATTAGCAGTGTACAGAATGTGTATTATCTAAAGCAGTTGGTTTCATATTGTGTCACACAGAGACTTGGAGCACCTACTTCTCAGTGCCAGAAAATAGGAAAGGAAAAGTGAGCAGCAGGCAGGACTTTCTATTACCTACATACTGAGTTTTCAATAGATTTTGTTGAAAGATACAGTTCTGCTATGGAAAAATTTTTTGCAAGTCATTCAATTGAAAGGATATAGGCTTACAATAAAACAGGAAATTTAGTTGTGTTCGCTAGTGGAATGTGTAGTCATTGTAAAATCAAATGTTACTTTATAGTTTCTTAGGAAATTTTAGCATTTTGAACAACTAGAACTGTCTATTATCAGCCAAAACCCAAGCCAACCAATGAAACAGAAAAACTGATATATTGTGCTTTTATAACATTGTTAAGATTTTTCTATGAATTTGCAAATTTTAGAGTCTGTGGATGGAACAAACTAAAACAGATTTTAGAAGTCATGTCATTATTCTCTTGCCCCAATGGTTAAATGTTAAGAATCCTAGAGTCAGATTGCATTTCCAAGTTTCATTTTTTCCCTCTGTCAGACGAGGGGCGTCATAATATCTACCTTACAGATTTGTTGTGAAGATATAATTCAGATAATGTCTACAGTCACCTAAGAGAGTGGTTGATACATAGTGAGCTCATGGTTTATGTACATAATATAAAACATTGTTTGAAATTATTTTAATTTTTCCCAACTTTATATTAAAAAAATTTCAAGATTTTACAAAAGAGTAAAAAGAATAGGATGGTTAAAGCCATGATATATTATCACCTAGATTTGCCAGTTAATATTGTGTTCCATGTGCTTTATCTCTTTAGGTATATGTATGTGTGTACATTTGTAAACCTGTATGTGTGTACATTTGTAAACCTGTATATGTATGTGTGTACATGTGTAAACCTGACAAAATATATCCCCCCACCCCCGGCAGTAAGAGTTGTTTATATGTTCCCACTTTATAGATGTGTGACAAATTATATTTCTTATTTTGTTTCAAGAGTATGGTGCAGAGGGGTTCAATTTAAAATTATTACTCTAGAAATAATGCATTTTAACTTTCTTGGAAAAACCAGGAACGCATATATAATTCTTATTTCTAGTAGTGTCGCAGTTTGAATTTCTTTTGGAATGGCACCCAGTTCTAACTCGAGCACAATTTATTGGTTAAACAACTTTAACAGATCTTTCTGTCAATAGCATAATGCATCAAAAAAAATGATAGGAGTAAATAGTTTTAACCACATTTGCTGAGACACAGTCTACATCATATTAATATGTTTAGAAGTATCACAGATATGATATTTGTAGGGTTATGCATTGAGATCTTAACTAGTTAATGAGGATTTAACGGTAAAATTTCCAGGATTTCTAAGCCAATTTGGAATTGTTGAGGAGGATTACAAAACTAGGGTGATTATAGATTTGCTTATGAAGAGACTTCAGGATCAGTATTTCCATGATGTCATCATGCATCCTGAAGAGAAAATGGTCTGAACTTTTGGTCATAACTTTTCCATGAAAGGTAAGGCTCTTATCAAAGGAAGTAGAACTCACTGCTGGGCATAGTAGACTCTCAAAGAGTAGATCATACTCATTTGGGGTTACTAGGGTAAGAAAATGCTATACGTATTTTTTATAATATAATTTTAATGAAAATACCCATGTAACATAGATTTTAAAGTCCTGATTCCTGCAAGCAAGCATTTCAACTCTTTAAATGTCTTTTAGATACCTCTTTTTTTCTAGACATTACTATTTTTTTCAATATTCAATATTATTTCTTGATTTTTCTCATACATACCATCCCCAATTACATACAGATACTATTCAGCTTATGATGAGGTTATGTCTCAATAAATCCATTCTCATTGTAAGTTGAAAATGCAGTTAATACACCTAACCTACTGAACATCAGTGTAGCCTAACTTACCTGAAACGTGCTAAGAACACTTAAACATTAGCCAGCAGTTGGGCAAAATCATCTAACACAATGAATGTACTATAGACTATCAGTTGTTTACCTTTGTGATCATGTGGCGGGCTAGGAGCTGCTGCTCATTGCTGTTGCCCAGCATCACAAGACACTGTTGCACTACATATTGCTAGCCTGGGAAAAGATCAAAATTCAAAATTCAAAGTATAGTTTTTACTGAATGCTTATCGCTTTTGCACCATTGTAAAGTTGCAAAATCGTAAGTCAAACCATTTTAAGTCGGGGGCCGTCTGTACAAACACTCCCTAAATTCTCCCCAAATACTTATGTCATACTTTTTGGTTAAACCAGTTTTCTGCATGTACAGTATAATGATTGTTGAAATATTGTTCACACTCGAGCTATGAAGGCATTATTACTGTGTTTTCTTTCTAGTACATCCCTATCCCTCCTTCCCTCAGAAATAAAAATTACTGATACTTGAGTTTTAAAAAATTTTCTTAGTTACTACATATCCTTTATTAATTCTTCCTCTCAAGTTTACAACAGAATTGTAAGTTTCCTGTCAATATCATTGGGTAATCTTAGCATTTCGATTCCTCCTCTGAAGAATGTCAGCTTTCTCAGGTCTGCTGTGTCCTCACCTATTTTATTTGTCCTTTTAGTTTCTTTTGTCATTTCAATGTGAGTTTGAAAAGGAATAAAGTAAAATGCCTATGTTTTTATCTGCCATGTTAAATGTCTCTAATGTATTATATATTTTTATTCAGCAAGGCATTTATTTGACAGACGTTTGTGATATTCTGGTAACACAGATAGAAATGTGAACTGGCTGATAAGATAACTAAGTAGGTTTGTAGTTTTCTTAACCACCTGCACCAGGGAGAATCAGTTTTAATGGACCGTTGTCATTACTGATGCTGAACGTAGAGCTCTGACTTTGGTTCCATTCAGTTGAACCATGAATTGGATGGAGACCTTTAAAGAACATATAGTAGTCTCCCTTTATCTTCAGGGCATATGTTTCAAGATCCCCAGTAGATGCCTGAAACCTTGTATAATACCAAACCTATATACACCATTTTTTCCTATGTATACATACCTATGATAAAATTTAATTATAAATTAGGCACAGTAAGAGATTAATAACAATAACTCATAATAAAATAGAGCAATTATAAGAATATACTGTAATGAAAGGTATGTATATATGGCACTATTAAGTAAAATAAGGGTTACTTGAAACTGTGTACTGTGATATCACTAGTCTGATAACCAAGATAACTACTAAGTAACAGGAGGGTAGCATACACAATGGATATGCTGGACAAAGGGATGATTCATGTCCCAGCAGGGGTACAGAGCAGGATGGCTTGAGATTTCATCACACAACTCAGAACAGCATGCAATTTAAAACTTATGTTTATTTCTGAAATATTCCAACTTAATATTTTTGGACCATGATTGACCGCAGGTAACTGAAACTGCAGAAAGCGAAATTTCATATAAGGGGGACCACTGTACTAATGAAATCCTCACGTAGCACAATGCTTGAGGTGGAGCAGCTAAATAAACTGGTTAACATAATTAAGATTCAGCATTATCTTAAATTAGCAACGTTGAACAAAAGACCAGATCGTGATTCAAGAACCGTACTATACAATTTCAGGCCTGACAACTAGATTAGTGACAGTTATATGAAAAAGGTGGCCATGAGTTTAGTATGAGACAAGAGTGGGATCTGGCTCCCAACAGGGTCGTGGTGACTTAGACTGATTTAATATATATGTAAAGTCCAGATCAACAAAAGTAATAAACCTACTTAAGTTTTAGACCTGTAGGGAACCTTGGCATTATCTAGTCCAACCTTCATCATTTTAAAGATGAAAAATTTAGAAATCAAATGACTTGAGTTAAGATAAGCTACTTACCACAGAGTTGCAACTAGAGCCCAGATCAGGGACCTCCCAAACAAGTATTTTTATTATGTGCCAGGTAGTCTAACCACTTATTGGTTAAGTGTGCAGTTGAAATACCACATGCCGAAAAAAAAAAAAGCTTAAAAACGACATTAGAATAAATATCTGATTCCAAAATTTATAGTTGTCGGCATTTAATTACCTATTACCAGGAAAAGAAATATAAATATAATTACCTATTGCCAGGAAAAGAAATATAAATAAAGTATAAAATGATGGCCATTATTTTAAGTAACGCTACCTAGTTTCTATGGTGGACCAACTTTAATCTTTAGGGATTTTCTAGGTGAGGAAGGAAAGCATTGGCTAATTAATAATTAATTTTTGATTCATTTTTATTTTGCAAAGTATGTATTTTGAAATTCAGAGTAAAATGGGAGGATGTTATAAAGTGGAGGATATTATAAACACTATCTTATTCTACCCTTAGCTTTTTATTTCAATAAAATACAGTGGGAAGTGAGGCTAGAGATGTGAGCAGTCTGTTCTTGACTAGCTTTGGGCCATGATATGTATTTTGGACTTTATTCTGCAGGCATTAAAAAAACTTGACAGGAACTACATGCCATCTCCTTCCCAAGAACATAAATTAATTAGAACGTCTAATATTTCCTCCCTACCCTCAAAAGGTGTAATTTTTCTGTATTTAGTTTTTCTGTATTGTTAAAAATACATGTCAATCTTTTTTATCCAGTGGTGCTGATATCTAAATAACAGTGGTAGTTCCTCTAGTTTGTCTGGATGGTAAAAAGCTTAAACAGTAAATGCTTTGCGATTTTAAGTAATTCTGAATGTTTCTTTGACTAAAGGGCTCTTATAGGTAGTTTAGGCTGTTTGTACTGTGAAACTAAAAATTACTTTGTCTTTTTGAGGTTGTAATGCTTCTTTTTTCCTACTTTATTTTATAAACTACTTCAGAGATTGATTAAACTAAATAATCAGATTGTTCAGATTTGAACATCCAGAGTATAGATGGGTTAAGAATAATTCTGATTCATGGAACTTGTTTTCTTTTGTTTTTGGTTGGTTTTTATTTTATTTGTTTTGAGATGGAATTGTAACATCACAGATAATTAGAGCAAAGTCTTTGTTCAGTTGTGTGTACATGTATATATGTGCTTTGGTATAAACAAAGTTGGGTATTCTTTGAGATTCTGCTTTCTTATTTACTAAATTGTTATGTGATTTTCACGATGTTTAATGGCTTCATTCTGTTTCTTCAAGTAGATTAACCACAATTGTTCATGTAGTTGGCCTTTCAGTTAATATTTACCTTATATTATTATTATAAGTAAATAACACAATAAACATTTTCATGAAAGTAATTGTCAGAAATATAACATAATCCTCAGTAGCTTACTGGATAAATAATTTTCTTTTGTATATACTGGGCAGGAAATTTACACATACACAGTTATAAAAATTTTTTTCTTCTGATGAGGACTTGTATGACTTACTCTCAGCAACTTTCAGATATGTAATACAGTATTATTAACCGTAGTCGCCATCCTATACATCTCCGTGGCTTATTTATTTTATAACTGGAAGTTTAAAAATATGAATGCTTTATGAATTTGCATGTCATCCTCGTGCAGGGGCCGTGCTAATCTTCTCCATATCATTCCAATTTTAGTATATGTATGTATTGCCAAAGCAGACATCACATATGTTCTTTATTAAACCTGAAACTTTAGAAACATTTCTACTATAAAAATGATTTTAGTTTTAAACTTTTATTGAAGGAATGTCACTTATCTGGAAAATTCATTTATATAATAGAACTCGCTAGTTGAGGTTTAAGAGAGACTATTACTTTTCTAATTAAAAAACATAGTATGCTTCTGGGAATGGATCATGAGGGAAGAGGTCTCAGTCATTATTATAAAAAGTATATATGTTTAATCCAAAAATGAAATTAAGGAAACAGTTCCATTTACAGTAGTATTAAGAGAGAATAAACCTCAAAAAAAAAAGTTTAACAAAATGAGTGTAAAACTTATACTATGAAAACTGCAAAACATTGTTGAAAGAAATTTAAAAAGACCTAAATATATGGAAAGACATTCATTTTCAGGGTCCCATCTTAATATCATTAAGATGGTAGTACTCCCCGATTGATCTACAGATTCATCACAATTCCTTTCGTAATCCCAGCTGGCTTTTTTGTAGAAATTCTAAAAAGCTGATTCTAAAATATATATATGGAGTTGTTAGTGACCAGGCAGAACCAAAACAATATTGGAAAAGAAGAACAAAGTTGGATGGTTCACACTTACTGATTTCAAGATTTACTACAAAGCAACAGTGATCAGAGCAGTGTGGTACTGGCATTAGAATAGACATATAGATCAATGGAATAGAATTGAGAAACCATATATCAAGCTGAGGTCCATCGTTTTTTGACTATTGTGTCAAGACTATTCAGTGGAGAAAGAATAATTTTTCAACAGTTGATGTCGGGACAGCTGGATATTCACATACAAAAGATTGGAGTTGAAACTTTACCTCATACTTTAAAAACAAAAAATCCCAAATAGGTCAAAGAACTAAATGTCAGAACTCAAACTATAAAATTCTTAGAAGAAAATGTGTGGGTAAATCTTCATGCCCTCAGATTTGGCAGTGGATTCTTAGGTATGACACCAAAAGCACAAATAACAAAAGAAAAAAATAGATAAATTGGACTTCACCAAAATAAAAATTTTGTGCTGCAAAGGCTACCATAAAGAAAGAAAAATAAAAACCATATACTAGGAAAAAATATTCTCCAGTTATATCTAATAAGGGACTAGTATTCCGAGTATATAAAGAACTCTAACAACTCAACAATAAAAAGACAACTTAATTTTAAAATAGGCAAAGGATTTTTTTTTTTTTTATAGCAGAAAAAAAAAGCTTTATTAACAGGGAAAGTACACTTCCAGACATGGAAGCAGGCCCGAACAAGAGAAATGTGACTCAAAAGGAATGGACAAAGGATTCAAATAGACATTTCTCCAGTGCTGACATAAGGATGGCCATTAAGCATGTGAGATGATGTGTCAAGCAAGCAGAGTCAGGAGGCTTTGACTAGAAATAAATGGCAAAAATTTATTCAAGTATCTTAAGATTTGCAAATCAGCAACACAACTAGGCAGTACCCAGAGTGTTCCAAAGAAGAAAGAAAAGCTAAGAATTCTTATAGTAAAAAGTGCATTCTTGAGAAGAATCAGTTCTGCATTCTTAGTCCCTGGATTGGTCTGATACCGTAATCTTCCAGACATCCAGTGGTCTGAATAATGGATATCAGGTGGTCTGGACACATGAGCATTCTTTCCTAAGTACTTTAGGAGGTAATCAGAGAGTTATCTATATCTTCAGGCATAACTAGAGGTTTCAAAGGTTTAAGTTCCTCAGCTAGTTAAAGCAAGAGTAAAATCATTTCCTCATGCCTCAACCTACTTTATTGTAGTAATTTAGCAGCTTAACTATAGTGATTCCATTTTATTTGCTTACTCTTTCCTCATAGTCTCATCAACATTAGTCATTGGGGAATTATAAATCAAAACCACAGTAAGATAACATATTGTACCTACTAGGGTGGCTAGAATCAATAGATAATAACAGGTGTTGACTATATGCTGTTGATGTAACATGTAAAATGACTTCATATGCTGCTGATATAAAATGTAAAATGGTACAGCTACTTTGGGAAACAGCCTGGCAGTTTCTCAAGTTAAATATAATAGTTAATTAAATACAAGAGGACCACCATTTGTTCCAGCAATTCCACTCTTAGGTATGTATATACCCAAGAGAAAGGAAAACATAATGTCACTTGATTAATAGATAAGCAAAATGTGGTATTATTTGACTTTAAAAAGAATGAAGAAACAATAAAGAGCGTGGGGTTTCTTTTTAAGGAGGTGGAAATAGTCTAAAATTGATTGTGGAGATGGTTACACAACTCTTAACATACTAAAACCCAGCAAATTGTATACTTTAAATGGGTGAAGTGTATGGTATGTAAATTACATCTCAAAAGCTGTTACCAAAAAAGTATATAGGCTTAATCGAAATTGATATGTGAACTTGCTAATATAATTATGTAACTTTATACAGTATTATGTTGGACTTAAGATTTAATATAGGTCGAAATGATTTTTCCCTCCTGTGAAACTACATTTATAGTTAGACTTAGAAAAGTTTCAAGTGTCATCACATTTGAGATATTTTTAATTTTTCAGTAAGTTACTGATTGGCAACAAAACTATGATTTCATTTATGATCAGTCCTAAATTCTACATTGTGAATCATGATTTTATATTTTTATACATATGTTTCATTGTTTTCATAATTACTTTGATAATCACAAGAAAGATTGTTTTATTTGCTTTTTCCTACAAGGTTTTTAAGCTAATCTTCAAAAAAAAAAGTAATTCCTGAATAGAGATGGTGCTCCTTTGATGTTTATTATTATTCCCCACAAGGAAAGGATTTTTGACTTTGAATGAGAATCTAATGATCACAGGTTAAGAACATTTCGGTTCTAACCACTAAAGCTGCAGAAGTTTTACTAAAAAATACTACACTACCAAAAATTCTGCGAATTAGAGTTTAGCAATCCATTGAATTGTTGAGCTTTAAGAGATTTATACTTTCAAAGTACAAACTGATTTTTTCTTATATCTTGATGTGGTCTCTCCAAAGACCATGTTCTGCCATTACAAATTGGGAGCAACTATGCTCAAAATAACAATAGTTATTATTACACTGAGAAGGTAGGTCTCGGAATTTTTTGTCTTCCTGAAAATGGACCTTATGAGTCTGAAAGGGGTTGCTCAGATTAATTTTTTTTAACATTGTGGTTAAAAAATCATCAAATTTACCATCTTAATAATTTTTAAGTATACAATTTAGTATGTTTAAATATATTCATATCGTCGTAAAACAGATAGCCAGAACTTTTTCATGTTCTCCAACTGAGATTCAAACAACATCCTTTTTTCCCCTCTCTCCCCAGGCCCCGTTAACCACCATTCCACATTCTTTTCTGTGAATTTGACTACTTTAGATAGTTGAATTATATAGTATTTGCCTTTTTATCACTGGCTTATTTTATTTAGCATACTGTCTTCAGGGTTCACGTGAATTGTAGTATGTGACAGGATTTCCTTCCTTTTTAAGGCTGAATAAAATTCCATTGTATGTATATACCACATTCTCTTTTTCTATTCATCTGCCCTGCATTCATCCATTGATGGACATTTGGTTTGCTTCCACCTCTTGACTATTGGAAGCGGAATTAAACTGGTAGCTTCTTAATGCTTAGTTTAATATACCAAGAGATTAGAGTTATGATGTGGAGGAAAAAGCAGCAATTCTGAAATAAGATACAAATATGAGGAAAGGTAGAATCATCCACTACTAATACATGCAAAAAAATGAATGAATCTCAGACATAATGTTAAGCAAAAGAGTGGTTATTGTATAATTATATCCCTAGATGTTCGAAGCGAATTCTTGCAATTACAGTCAAAATAGATTACTTCGAGAGGTGGTAGATAAGGATTATTGATTGGCAAGAGGCACAAGAAAGCCAACTAGAGTGCTGCAGGTGTTCTCTCAGATGGTTACATGGTTAAATGAATATGTAAGAATTTACTGAGCTGTACACTTAGAATTTGTGCTCTTTACTTAATGTGAGTTATACTTCAGTAAAAAAGAAAAATGTTTAAAAAAAATTTTTAAGGCATATCGTTTGTACAACAGGATTAAAGTTTGATTTTACTTACATGTTAACAATATGTGTCAATGACCCGCACGCAGCTTTCCAATCTGTTCCTCAGGAGGAGCTGCTTCCCAATCACTGGTTCTAAACAAAGCTGAAAAATTATGTGCCAGACCCTTTTAGGAAATTGTCTAAATAATTAACAGTAAAGCAAGACTTTAAAAAAGTACATTAACGTTGCTTCTGGTGACATAACTACTTTCATTAGGATGAGAAGTAAATAGACATATCACTGGGATCTGAAGTTTTTAGATACTGTGGTTTCTCCAATTGGTATATTAGTTGAGTGTCTAATATAAATATTCTTTTACTTCTGCTATAACTTTATTAATAACATCTGTATTTCCTCTTAAAAGTTATATTATCATCTAGAATGGAGGTCTATATTCTTGGCAGGAAAATATTAATAAATCGACTGGTTTTGCCTTATGATCAAGTTCAAGTCATTGACAATCCATGGTTTTAGTTCTTCTAGAATCGATTGCTTTACCTTGAACTCTGTTCATAATTGTGTTTTTTCACTTTCGACCCTTTTACTTTTCAAAGGACCATTTGGACTTCTCTTCCTGAATGGGTGAAATGTCTGACTGGTACTATAACCTTCCCCATATCCATGGGTCTCCATTTGGTCTTCTAATTTTTCACATTTATATTGTAGAGGTCTTCAAATAGCAAGTAAACCATTTGTTCTAAAAGAACGCTTCAAATCTATTAGAGATCTAGAATGAAATATACTGATTTGCTTCAAAATTGAGTGAGGTTACCTGGGGGAATTCATTGTATAACTTTGAAATTTTGCATAGTAAAATTAAAAAATATATATTTTAGTATGTTTCTGTAAACTATCATGCTTTTAGGAGTGATTCATTCTAGTTCTTTTCTCACCAGCGTAATGTAGAAAATTTCACACATTTGCTTAGTAAAACACAGGCTTCTGTAAATACCTCACAGGCTCTCCCTCTTGAAATAGGGTATAGGACTTTCTTTGATCCCATTTATAAAATGACATCTTCCACCTGCTTTTGCCTCAGTCTACTCAGCCTCGCTCCAGACTCTCAGCTGCTAGAAAAACCCCTGTTCTTTTTACTAACAGGTTGATCTGAATATCACATTTATTAGCTAAGAAAGTCGTAGAAACTAGTCCAATCACTAACTTAAGCTTTTTATTCCAAAATGAAATAATCGAAACTGCTTTTCAGAAGGCTTTTGATAGCTTTTATTTTTTTGACCATGACCCACACTAAAAAGTATTATATTGTGATTCAGTACATACACAAATTAATGTATCTGAAGCAAAAGTTTCATAAATAATATCCTTACTAAATATGATATATTCTTTTCTTAAATTTTATACTATTTTTCTTGCAAGATAGTGTTTGTTGGGACCCACTGAATTTATTTCACACTCCACTAATGGATCACATCACGCAGTTTAGAAAACATTTTAATGTTGTCGAAAACAGATATGTTTTAGCGTGTTAAGAGTAAACATGCTCTGTACCATTACCAGTGGTTAAGCAAGATTTAATAAGATTTTTTATAATAAACTACTTACCGATATTGATAAGTAATCCCTTCAAAAAACTTGGCACAAGAAGAAATTATCTTTGCCATTCACTGCTAACTATTTGGGAAATGTTTCTGCATAGTATACTAATATATTAGTAGAATTAAGCCAGTGAAAATGAGAAAGACCTCTGACTTTGTGCTTTAAAGTTCTGGTGCCTTTTATTATTCTCTTATCCCTACTCCTGCCGCCCACTTAAAGAGATGCTATCTGGTTGATGGAGGCAACGGGCCAGCCTGTCCTCTTTGCTCTAAATAGACATGGTAACCAATCTGGATTACATAAAAGTGATTTCTTGTTTTAACTACTAATTGCCTCAAATTCTTTGGCTGGATTTTTTTTTTTTTTAATATAAGTTCTAGGTAGTAACTTATAAATGTACTACTTTCACTTTAGGGCAAGAAAATGTGACAGCTGGAGATCTAACTAAAACTGAGAACCCGAGGCTGTATGTTCCTTTATCAGTGTGACTGAGAACTGAGACCTGCTGGTTCTTTGAAATAATGCTGTGTCTGATGAAGCTTACGGTAAATGTTGTCTCTGTAGGTGACTTACTGAAACAGGAAGTCTTTATGCAGTGGGTTTTATGAGCAGCATCACATCCAGGACTGCTGTTTCAGAAGGGTTGTGTTTAAATATAAAGCTCCAAAAACTACTATGTAATGAGTTTCTTTTCCATTAACAATAAAAGAACCCATAGCCAGGAAGTGAGCTTGGGAAGCATTGTGGATTTTGTGCAAGAGATACTAAAAGCTTTGAGTGCTTGGGATTGTGCCATCTCATCAGTGGTATTTTTCTGTCCATTAAACTGCCTGCTTTTCTCAAAGTTATTGACATATTATATATCAATATATATATGTTCATATATATCCATATTTAGCTGAAGAAGTCATTCATTTTAAATGGCCCGAATTTTAGTTCTCTATCTTTGTAATTAAAATCTTCCAGCACAAAATTTTTGAGTGCCATATATCACTGAGGATAGTGGCTGAGTGATTGTCTAGCTTTCCAACATGGTTACGTTTTGTATTGCCCTGTTCAGTCTTAATGATACTCCCTGGCAAAAGAATTCATTCGAGTAATGCTTAACTCAGGAGAATTATCCAGTCACCTCCAGTGCCTTTTAGGAGTAAGGATAATTGCTTTGTACGAGGGTGACATGTGTTCTGTTCTTTTGGTGCCGCCAGAGAAAATAAGCTAACACAAGCAAGCTAGCATTTTGTGATGTATCAGCCATCATGTTTGGTGTTACACAGGCTCTCGTTTATTATATTTCTGAGATTATATTCTTTTATATAGATATGAAAATTGAAGATGAAGGTCATTTCATAATTCGTTATTTTAGATTTAGTGAGAACCTAGAGGAAGGCATCATGGTGGAGTGGAATGATTGTTGCCTACTCTCCTGGTTCTTCGTCTTCTCCACTAATTAAGAGCATTTTTGACCCTTCTCTTTTCCTTATCCCTCACGTTTACATGTAATCCAAAGGTGGTTAGTTTGTTCTTTAAAATGCCTTGATTATGTCTTATTATTTTAAGTTATTCTCTTTCAGAAATTACTGCCTCATACCTACAATAATAATAGGAGTAATAAAAATTAGATTTATCTAGCACTTTGCAGTTTACAAAGTACTTTCATATATTCTTATCTAACTCTTGTGATCTTCATAATTACACTGGATGTGGCAGATGTTATTCTTTTAACATTCTCCTGTAAAAACTTCTTATTCATCTTATTCTGGGTATCCTCTTTTATCTTATATATTGGGACCAGATTAGTATTTTTAAAATACAGTTTTCACCATTTTGCTTTTTCTTTTAGGACAAGACCTTTGGTGGTTTCACAGTCAGCTGAAATGGAGTCGAAACTCCTATATTTGCATTTAAGATTATCCGTAATCTGATTCTAAACCAGATTTCTTTTTTTGTTGCTCTAGAACTTTCTCAGAAGAACCTTCTCTGTATATCAAGTCAATTTGATTCACTTCAGCAAATATCTGTTACCTACTATATATCACATACTATATTGCTAGAGTTGAAAAGATGAGTTAAACATTCTTCTTGTCTTCAGGAAATTTACTGTCTAGTGGAGGTAGAAAGATATATGCATAAACTAATTATAATATGTGGAATTTTATGGAACTGGATGCCTCTTCAGTTTTATAAAGTATATTTAGAAAAGGGATTTTTTTTTTAAAAGCATGAAAACCCAAAGAACCAAAAAAAGAAGAGAAGATAAAAACAGATGAGAAATGTTAACAAAATTTTGGAAAGTGGAATGCAGATAGTTAAGTTATAACTGACTTAGCAGTTCAGAGAATGCCGAATGATTGAAAAGTAGGCCAGTTTGTAACAGAATACCTCAGATAGACCCAAGAATCGGAGATTCTAGGAATTTGGAAAATTGGGATGCAGGAGCTAAAAACAGGAAGTCTTGTCGCAGATCTATATGTGAAGCAGTTGGATTACCAAATCCCCTTCCACCCAGGCCTTGCCTTCCCTGAAAGCTACCCTTTCCCACCCTCATGGGCAATGAAAAGTTCACACCATTGACAGTAAACTGCACTGTGAAAACTAGGCTGCCCAGTTGAACTCAGAGAAATGAGAAAAAGTTACTGATTAGTGAGACCCACCCCCCTAGACTCTGGAAGAAGCAGATCCATAAGTGCCCAGGATTCTTTTGAACATTTTTTCTTCAAAAGAAATTTATGCACAATTTATATAATATAGTAAGTTTGTTTTACTATAAAAAAAGATTTTCCCCAAATCCTCGGAGAAAAGTAAGTATCCAGGAAAAGTATATTTTATTTGTCCTATAGCTTATGCCCCGCCATACCTCCACGTACCTTTGGTTGTGCGTAACTCAGTAAGAAGCTGACATTCACAGTTATTCACACACTGTCCCTTTTGATTCTGTCTGACTTTACTTCTCACCATTTCTCCCTGTATACTTTGTGCTCTGTTCATATTAGTCCGCTCTCAGTATATCACATTCTGTTCATTTTCTATCATGTCTCCTTTCTATCATGTTCTCACTGTTCAAAGTACGTTTTTTGTGAGAAATTTCCTTTATTTTCTCTGTCTGTCCTACAAGGCTCACCTTGCATGCCACTTTACCCAAATACTCATCCAATCTTCTCTACTGACTTATTCATATTTCTCTCTTAACACTCTTCATATATGTGATTTATTTAACTTTTTACCACAAGGCCCTGTTTGAGGAGCTAGAATATAGTCTCTGAAGGGAAAGAACTGAGTGTCACTCATCTTAGATGTCTGATATGTGCTGGGTAATAAGTATTCACATGTTTTCCCTTACCTCTCATGTCTTATTTTTCTAGTCAATCTTTTATACTTCCTTACAAATGGTTTTTCAAAATCATAGATCTTATCATGTCACTACCCAACTCATTTTAAACTTTAAGTTGACATCGAGGCCTTTCCTAAAGTAGACTCAACCTTACTTTTCTAGTCTCCCTTGTTGCCCTAACCACTCCTTGACCATCTCTACGCCTTCTTGATCCTCATGATACAGCTTATGGTCCATCTATCCCCCAGACCACCCAACATTCTCGGCTTATACCATCTACTTTCTCATTTTTTGTTTGCTCATGCAGCTTCTTCTCTCTGAGATGCCTTTCTCCCTTTTTTAATCTAAAATTCTACTCATTTTTTAAGACTCTGGGAGGAAGTGGCTGGGGGGAAGAAAGAAAGATAAGAATTTCCTTCCTAAGACTCCTGAAATTACCTTCTCTCTTTTCTTGCTCACAGATCAGAATCCAGGTTTATTACTCTGTTTACTCTACCAGCTCACTTCAAGGGTTGTATATATTGAAATAAGATGTTACTTTAAGTGTGTACTCCAAGTATTAAGTTACTCCTTTAACAGCAAAGACATGCTGTACTGTAAATGAGTAAGAGGTGAATTTTGGTGTCCATACTTCCCTACCCCTAGTAATTCTTATTCCTAAAACTGGGACAGGGGTATTCAATTTAGAAAGACCCCTAAACATATTTATAATTTTAAACTTGACCGTTTTCCTTTAAGGGATACGAAAGTCTTAGGGTCAGCCCTGTGCTAAAACTGATGTTAGGTCACACTAACAATGTTTATACAGAGTCAGGAAGGGCTCTTCTGAAAAATCTTTATGCAACATCGTATCTGTTGTGGAAAAAGTCTGTTGCCAAGTTGTAGTTTTAATCTGCCTGGGAGTTAGCTGTTACTACCTCATCTTTTCCTCTCGCACTTATTAGTATCCTTTCCACAGTTGCCTCAAACAAATTTAAAAAAAAAATTTTGTGGTGACATTAATCAGAAACAAATTAACTTTCAGAGAATTAATGCAATTAATATATAGAGAAAAAGTGCCTATCATCTTATAATGGTTTCTTAAGTGTTTGGCATCCTGTGAGTCCTCTTTTATTATTTTATTTGCAGACAAAAGTAATTCTTAAATTAGTGTACTCGTCAACTCATAAAGGTACTCAGCAACCTGATGGCTGTATTAATAGTATAAATGTGCAGTTTGCAAAGGGCCATTTGATGTCTAGAGCGTGGTGAAAATAAGAACTTACATTGCAGGCAACTTTTGTTCCCAAATGAAGTGGGTTTTTTTTTTTTATTATAAAAACTATATTATATAAAAATCAAAATACTAAGAATCTTTTTAATACCTCAGTATATAACTTTATATCCTTTCTATGCATATATATTCAGCTATGTACATATATATGTGTGTATATGTATATATATAAGTATAACTTTAACCTCTATGTATTATTTAAAAAGTAGTCATACATACCAGTAACTTTTAATCAGTTAAGGTTTTGGTTGTCCGAGATGTACAGAGCATGGTCTTAAGCACTGTAAGGCATTGACAGAACTATTAGATAAAATCTCTGCCCTCAAGATATTTATAGTCTGTCTAGCTGACTAAGATGGGACAAATATATAAGAAGCAATGTGAAGTCCAGTGCAGTGGCTAACCTATATGTTATGCACTAAACAGTAGAAATTAAAGTCTTCAAGAATCAATAGGGGTGGGGAGGTGAAGTACTCAGCGTGTAATATGGGCTCAGTAAGTGATAGCTTTTGCTCTCATCCTCATCCACAAGTTCTTACTCTAGATATTTAGGAGAATATTGATTCCATTTATACATGTAAAGAAGTTGAGAGGAAAAATCATTATTATTTCAGGAAGAACTTTGAGATGTTTAAGTGTTGTCCAGGTGGAGATCTGTTTCCTTCTTGCACAACAGGTAAAGATACAGAGCTATAGTTTCTGATGAAAGGTCAGAAAAGCTATGAGAATCATTTAATTACATATAATAAATAAGTTTTCCAAAAGGTGAGTAGTGAAATAATTGGTTTTGTTTCACACTGTCCTTTATCCCAACTAAAGTTGACACTAAATACCATGACAAAAAATGTAAAATCTCCACTTGTCAGTGAGTTAGAAAAATGAAGGTTTGTGCTTGTTGTGCCAGGAGTTCAAATCTTTGTATCTTTTAGATTCTGGCATTTTTTCTTCTTAGTTTGCCTTATGGCTTAATAGTTGGGAAATATTAAATAACAAAATGTGCATATGTGAGAGAAAAAGAGATTTGTTTTCTTTTTAAAAAAATTCTCGTGCCTAACTTAAATTTCCAAATTCTCAAACTGTTTTTGTTTTTGTTTTGCTGAGTCTCATTATCTCCATTTAGCTTTTCACTTATAAATCATGTTTCATATATGTGAATAGCATTGGGAACGTGACCTTTCTCATGACCCCGTGAGCTAAGATTTTGCTTTGCATCTCTCAGAATAAATGTCACTAAAACATAAATATTTATTTTTCCCCTAGGTAAAAATCTCTACACCAATGAATATGTAGCTATCAAACTGGTGAGTAGAATCTATATTTGTGGTAATTATATTTCGTGCTCTTACGCCTCACATATCTTTTGACAGGAAATAGTTTACAAAAATGAGCATTTACAAAAATGCTAATGTTTAATTCCTTTGCATATGATCACACATGGTCATTTACCTTCAACTATATATATAGTGTTACAGTCATGATTCCCCTGTGTACTACATGACATTAGATGATGCTAACTATAGTGTTAGCAATGATGAATCAAAAAATAATTAATAAAATAAAGCTGGAAGAAAAAAAATCACTGGAAGACTAGTAATTTCTATGAACTTTGTACCTTTCACAGTGCTATTTTAAAAGAAAAATCATTTGAAAATTGTATCATTTTTCTTGACTATGACTGATCCATTTTTGAAATATAAGGTATTTATTAATATACTTAGTACAGGACCAGATCTGATCATTGCCTTAAAAAACTGCCAAATATGAAAAACGTATCACGTGGTCCTTTGGAGCAGAGTTTAATTGCTTCTGTCTATATTAATCTTATGAATAATTAATCTAGTCATTGAAAATAGCATCCTATTAAAAAAGAATAATTACATTATTTTTGAGGATTAACAATTTTAGTAGAAACAGTTTTTTATCTTATGTTTAAGGTTACTAAACAGAGCCATTTCTAGTCATATGGAATGTTTCATATGACTAGTTTCTATGAAAGTGTATAAATGTTCTACTAAATCATAGTAAGTTTCTCAGGATTTTCAGGTAATTTTGGGCTTCGTTGGAAGACAAAAGAGTTAAGGGTTAAAGAATGTATCTTGTGACAATTGAATTCTGTTTTTTCTAATGAATTGGGACTTACCACATCCATACCTGCTCTGTGATTTGCTCCCATTCTCTTGTTCAGCTTGTCAGTTTGTGGAGGAGTTAGAGTTGTCTGGTGAAGAACTGTACAGGAACAGGGCTTAGAGCAGGTAGCTTCTAGGAAACCAAGTGTTTTGTTTGTTAGCTTGAAACTCTTGTTGGAGGAAGGGAAGCAGTAAGAGGTGAAATACATATAACAATGCAGGCCAGATATTTTCTCAGATTGATTATCAAAAGATTAACCATTTTTAAAATATATACACATTTGATTATTCCGTAAAAGTGTTCTCTAGTTCATATGCGTTTTTGCTTTTTCTGTTTCACTACCTTGGTAAATTGGAATAATTTTGATTCTATGGGACTAGGGAGATGAAGAAACAGCCCCTAAAACACTTTAAAATATTGCCTCAATACTGTGTATTTGTTATTGTCCCTTTATTTATCAAGACTTCTTTTGAAGCTTTCTGTTAGGGCAATTCTTATATCTAGATTTTTCATTCCAGATTCATACTAGTCAACCTATTTAGATAAACTTGCATTAAGTATTGTTGACATGACTGACCATTGCGTTTCACTTACATTTTATTAAATTATTATCCTATTTCGTATGGCCAAGAGTTAAAGCTAAAACTATACTGTATGTTATCTTGTATGGTGTGTCTCAGTACCTCATTTCCCTTTCAAATAAATCTTAAATAAAGGCTTTTTAGAGGATAGCAATCTTGTCTATAGACCTCTTTTCTGTTGCTCTTGGTCTCTGTTCTCCATGGGAGATATAAAGGCAGTAATTGAGCTCTTTCCATTGCAACAGCAAAATGGGCCTTAAGCATTACAGTCCTACAGGGTAGCCATTTGTTGTTGGTTTAGGGTTTCAGGCAGGCATGTGTGTTTCAGAATATCTGTGATTCTGGCAAATAGCCAGCCCTCTATAGAAATGTAATCAGCATCTGGCATAAAAATACAAGGAATCCCTGCTGGTACTGTTTCAGTTCTACTTTGTTTGGACCTTCATTGTGGGCTCTTGTTTCGTGGATATCTAAGAACCTTTAAAAAAAATCATATACAGTATAAACAAAATAGTGTAATGAACCCCTCCTTAACCCTCATTGAGATTGCTGCGGTTCTTTTTAACAGAGGTTTTCTAATGGTTGTAAAAAATAAATAAAAAATAAAAATTCTTTCCATGCTGTTAATCTTGCTGCCTTCCACAAGCTATAGACTATTTACAATGTCCTTTATTTATAGTGCTTACAAAAGAGCACCTCGAAGCTCCAGTTGACTGAGCAGGCTACAAACTATGTGCTGAAGGGTGTAAGTCTTTCCATCTGTGATAAAAAGCCCTCACGTCTGAACATATGTGATGTCTACGCCCACTTTCAGCGTTATAACTCTAAAGAGTTTTTACTTTTTTTATTCTGCTAACTTAGTTACCCAAGATCAGATCAAATATTTCTTATAAATATTCCCAGTGTGAAATTTTGAGAATATTATGTTCGAAGAAGGATCTGTTGTCCCTTGTGGTTTGTCAGAATCCAAAGACTATTTCTCCAGAAAGAACACTCCTTTTTCTAGTGTTTAGATCAACCTCTGTTTGGTTTCATATTAATTTGTCATTACTGTTTCTGTTTGGTTCCTTGTGAATTATTAGTGATTTTGCTAAAGGACAAATCCTACAATGGCCTGCTTTGATGGTGATATAGTGGAACCAAATGGAGACTCAGGAGTGATCTTTCTCTGAAGAGCTAAAATAAATAAGGAAATGACTTTATAGTATAATTAGCCTTATGTGTTTTTCTTTCAACTACAGAAATCTTGAGAAACTTGAAGTCTAACTCTAATAATTTCTGGTTTTACAATCAAAGAAGGGTATGAGTTCTCTTTTTATAGAGTTCCTTAGGGGGATATGAAATACAGCAGGTCCTCAGACAACTTTTCTTTCAGTGTCATTTCGTTATCATGTTGATGACTTGCTGTAGGAATTTAACTCTTGTTTATATCATCAGTTTGCTTGTGGTAAAATTGGTTTCGTTAATACATTGTTTTGCCACAGTTCCAAGAACCTGTGAATGACATTAAGTGAGGACTTACTGTTTTCCAGTCTGCATGAATCAATTTAGATAAAACCTTCCTAGAAGCAAAAGAATAGACTAGACAATCTCAAAGAAATTTATGAATTCTGTGATTTATGGACCCTGTATCTTAAGAAAAATGCAGAATACTGCAAGTGGGTTCAGAAAGAGCCTTTAAAGGTGATCAGTGAGCTAAAAAATAGGATCAGTGAGGAGAGGTTAAAGAAATTGAAATTACTTTACCTGAATAAAGGAAATCTAAGAAATGATTGGATAGTTTTATTTGAAGATAACCTTCCTAGTATTCACAGGTTATTGCAGAGCTATTTTATCCTGTTATTGAGGACGTAAGAGAAATAGGCTTAAGTTTCAGCAGTGAGGATTTAAATTACATATAAAGACCTTCTTACCATGAAATTTGTTGAACAACAGCATGAGTTATCAAGAGAAGCTGTAGAATCTCCTCTTTCCTTTAAGCCTGTCTTAAAAATAGGACAAGAAACCATTTAATGGGCAAAGGACAGTTTTTTTAACATATGGCATTGGGAAAACTAGATAGCCACATGCAATGAAGTTGGACCCTTACTGTACATCACATACAAAAATTAACTCAAAGTGGATCAAAGACCTAAACATATGAGCTAAAACTATAAATCACTTAGAAGAATACTTTGGAGAAAAGCTTCATGACTTTGGATTTGACACAAAAAGCACAAGCAAGAAAAGACAGATTAAGTTAGACTTTATCAAAATTAAAAACTTTTGTGCATCAAAGGACTCTGAACAGAGTGAAAAGGCAACCCATGGAATGTGAGAAAATATTTGAAAATCATATATCTGATAAAGAATTGATATGTAGAGTACCTTTTTAACCATTTTTAAGCGTACAGTTCTGTAGCATTAAGTACATTCACATTGTTGAGCAACCATCACCACCCACCTCCAGAACTTTTTCATCTTCTTCCACTGAAATTCTGTTCCCATTAAACACTAACTCCCCATTCCTCTCTGTTCCCAGCCACAGGCAACCACCATTCAACTTTATGTCTCTATGAATTTGACCACTCTATAAATGGAATGATGCACTCTTTGTCCTTTTGTGTCTTTTTTCGCTTAGCATGTTTTCAAGGTTCATGTTGTAGCATGTTTCCGAATGTCTTTGTTACAGCTAAATAATAATGCATCTTATGTATGGAACAAAATGTACCCATATTTCATTTATCCATTCATTTATTGATAAATTTTACGGCTGCTTCCACCTTTTGACTATTGTGAATAATGCTCCTATGAACAGGAAAGTGGAATTCCTGGGTCATATGATAATTTATTTTTTTTTAGAAATTACCATACTATTTTCCACAGTAGCTGCATTTTACATTTTCACCAGCAGTGCACAAGGATTCCAGTTTCTCCACATTCTTGCCAATATCTGTTATTTTCTGTGTGTCTGTGTGTTTGATAATAGCCCCCCTAATGAGTATGCAGATATACCTTTTAGGGTAATGTTTGATTTTCTTGTTAACTAGTTGTCTGATATACTGTCAATTCAGAATAATTAACTAGCCAATTCTTGAAGTTTGGTGTAGAGCAAAGTGTGGTAGCTTTGCTGCTTTATCTCTGGGGCCTTTAGAAAACTCAATTTTTGCAAGCTTGACTATATTGATTAAAGTTACATGTTATCTCATTATCTTAAATGTAAAACTAAATATACGTAAGAATTTTCCTACAGTTATTATTCATAATATTGAAAACCGAAAACAGTACAAATGTCAAAAAACTATGGCGCATGTGTACGTGCATACAGGAGACTAGTACAAACATTAAAACTGCTATGGAAAAATGTCATCATCACATTGTTGAATTTAAAGGCACATTACAGAACAGCAAATATAGTATGATCTCATTTATTTAAAATATTTTTAAGTCTATATTACATATAAATATGTATATAAATAAATATTTAGAAGGACATTCACCAAAATGTTAATAATGTTTCTCTTTAAAATAAGATCTCACATTATTTCTAGTTTCTTCTTAATTTTCACATATCTGAAGTTTTCTTCCTGAGCATATATCATTTCTCTAAAAATAATACAACTATAACCACCCAAAATTCATAATAAAACAAGGAGGAAACACACGCTGGTTTTTAATTTAAAGGTTTGGCGTCTGGTTTCCTAGGAGACTACATTTCAGGAGAATATTTCATGATGAGAGAGCTATCCTTGAATGATGGCTCATACAGAATATTTTTACTTAACTATCCATGGAAAGGATTGTATGTAATTCAGCTTCATCATTTCAAAGAGAAATTGTGGTAAGAAAATGCTATCACATATGTATATTATCTATAAAATATTAAGTGTTCTTATTTTGGTTTACTCTGAAAACCTAGGAATGGATTTTTCTAAATCTGATCAAAATATCTCTTCTTGGGTTTCAGGAACCAATAAAATCACGTGCTCCACAGCTTCATTTAGAGTACAGGTTTTATAAACAGCTTGGCAGTGCAGGTAAGTCGAGTCTGTTTTCTCCATTTACTTAACATATAGCTTACCAGAAGCCCTAAAATAAGCAAATTTTCTTGTCTACTTTACCCTTTTACCAGACCATATGTCTCCCCTGCTTACCGGATAGGTAAATATAGTCAACTAAAAAGCCGCTTGCTCTCTGGCTCCTGGAGGGGCAATTAAGTTGCTTTGGGGACCTGTGATGCCATTACAGTGCCTACAAACTAACCTTTCAATGCTTTCACCCACCTGAAATACACATAGTATGGGAGTTTTGCTTTTTGGTAGTTTATTCATTCTCTTTCCATTTCTTTATGTATACCCAAAGAAAGGAGGAGGAGTTGGTAATTTGTAAGCTATATTTTACCATATTGAGACTATATGTCTGTTTTAAAGACATGCTAAAATACACGTTCTGAAATACCAAAACACTATCATTTTTATCCATTATTCTCATTAATTTGGAGGACATATCAGTATGATTATATTACCTATGACCTTTGAGGATTTTTAAAAATTAAGTTTGTAATTTTTTAAAACATGCCTAATTTTTACCTAAAGCTCTAATTTTTTACTGGCTTCCAGAAGAATATTTTGACTAATCAAATGTTACCATCCATAAGGAGGTCGTGCCTATAAAATACCTCTTGCAGAAGATGAAATCCTTCAGCGCTAGTTTCTTTGTTTGACATTAGTAGACGTTCCTCTACTTTATGCTTTCTTCAGTGTGACAGTTTTATGTGAATGGGTGAGCATGGTTTTTATTTCAAGTACCACTACCGAAGGTACTATTGAAGGAATTTGAATTTCACTTCCTAGGATATATAGAATTATTTAAGAGCCACTGGATATTATTCAAGTGATCTTATACTCTGACCATGGCAGTAATCAGCCATAGTCATAACCTAGGGAGGCCAGGATGGGTATTGTCTTTCATTGAACCTAACATGAGTTCTTGCTCACGATATGTATTTGTTCATTGATTGTATCCTTAGATATAGTGTCCCTGGCATAGGATTTAAGATTGGCAGCTGAGTTCATTGGACATATGTATAACTTGAGGCTTGTCTTTCCAGAACTAAATTTTAAAGTTGACTGTTATGTTGTTCCTGGTTTCATAAATTTCAAGGTAATAATTATCACAGCTTATTTAAGATAAACATGTTTGTACATGCCTCACAAATCTAAAACACAGGTAAAAACATGCTAGATCCAGTCCATCTTAGAAGTTTGAGTGGGCCAGAGGAAAGTGACCAGGCCATTTTTCAGGATTTCTTCTACAAGCCCTTCCAAATAGACCCACCCAATCAGGCCAATGTTCCCTTTTCAGTAAGGAGCCACAAAATCTCACGAACTTGTTAATGTAGGAGTAATGCCTGTGCTGCTGGTTCATAATGTCACCAAATACAGAACATTGTAGATTCTTGAAGTTTCTGCATTCTCCATGCACTGGAAACAAGATTTAATAGGTAGAGCATTGGAGGAAAGTTGACTTAAAAAAATCGCCATTCACTTAAGGCAGCAAGGAAAAACTGGAACCTCTGAGACTTGCATCTGTTGCAGTGGGAATAGGAGGGCTCTTTTGTAGTGGTCAGGCCAGCTATTGACTCATACTCAGGCAGGTTGGCCATCATTGGTGTACCTCCCAGTGTCTCTTCTGACAATCGTCTGAGAGTTACAAAGCTTTCTAGGTCTTACATGAAGTTCAGTGGTTATTCCTGACCTCTTTTCTGCTTTCTAAGATTCTCCTCTGCTCTTAAAGAAACTGTAGTGGGTGTTATCTTCTTAATGTTCTTGCCTGCAGCTAACAAGATAGCTACAAGATTTTCCAAGATAGGAAGAGCTTTAGAGATCTGTTAGAAATTTCCACCCAGTGTAAGAATTGCTTCTTAACTGCCAGTCATTCATCTCTGCTTGACTACTACTAGCCATAGAGTGTATCACTCTTCAAGGTAATTCACTGTTCTTCATATAGAGCCAAAATTTGAGATATATGTATATATATCTATATGGATATGGATATGGATATGGTTACATATCCGTGGAGCACCGTTGAGCCCTCTGTTACACACAACTCAAAAGCATTCGTTTCTCTTAAAATGAGCCTCATAAAACTGCACCAATAACTCTGGATATGGAGACAGTAGGATTATTATCTTCCTTGGTCTGGACACAATATTTCCTTTAATTTAGATTAGCTATTTTAACAGCCATTTTACATAGTCGACTTTTATGCTTTTATGGAGTTTTACTCAGCTGAAACCTTTACATATTTTTTATATAAGCTACCATTAACAAAGACTTTCTGCATATTGTGGTTGCATAATTGATTTAGAGCACCTAAACCTCTTAGATGTCATGTTATTTTATCCTGTTATTATTAAATATTGAGATACTTTTCAATCCTGATTCTGTTACTGATGATTATCTGTTGAATGGTTTTTAATAGTAATTGCATATCCCCCACCTCAGATTATAAACTTGAGAATGAGGCTTGTACCTTCTTCACCCTTATATCTCAAATGTCAGGGCCCAACATAGTTCTTCCACAGAGTAGTCAGTTAGGAAGTGTTCTGGTGACAGACAGAAGTTAGGAAGATTTGATGAGCATACCTTTTTATATTTTTGCCAAGTTATTAATAAAAATGTTCTCTGGGGATGGCCAAAAAAGGAAACTTATTTTGAAAATAGATCAGTTGACAAGAAAGTAGACAAGATTTCACCATGTCATACTCTAACTACCCTAACTCAGCTACATCTCATTTGAATATTTCTCTCCTTTTAATATGCAGACATATTTTATAGCTAATCTCAGTTCACATGCAACCTCATGTGTTCTTTCACTTAACATTATTTGTCATAATGCTACATAGTCTTCATGTTGCTAATCATTGTATAATATCCCATTAGCTTCATACATCATAATTTAGGCATCGATTTTATGTTGTCAGATATTAGATTTTTTTTTCGAGGAACTCATTTCCCTTCTTGATTTCTGATACCAGAGTATTACGACTCAAATCTTTAATGTGTTCTCTCATTTATTCCCCATATGATATGTGATGATTTTCAAATGTTTAAAGAGCTATTAAGTGATAGATTCATATTACTCCAAATGATTCTAGAACAAAAATTATTGAAAGAAATTACAGAAGATAATTTTTTTCTTTGTACAACAATTACAATACTGTCATCAATTACAATCTAATGTCATCAATTACAATCTAATGTCATCAATATACATCTGAATAATAAATGATGGTATATTTATACCATGTAATTTGCTATTAAAAAGAAGATAGAGTCCTATATACTAATATGGAAAGATACCCCAAAATAATTTTAAGTGAACACATTTGCAAAACAGTATAGTGCGATCATATTTGTGTAGTACAAGTAATACATATATAATACAGATATGTCCACATGAGCATAGAAAATATCTGCATGGATCTACAAAAAAATTACTAATGATTATCTTTGAAGGGTACGATTAGAAATGGGAAGCAGTGGCACTCTTAAGTTTTCATTTTAATTTTTTTATTATTGTTTGCATTTTTTGCCCTGACTATAAATTATTATCATAACTAATTTTTTTTTACTTTTTAAAATACAAATTATTATTTTGGATTCATTGTTTTACAGTATCTATTAATTTTTTAAAAGACTGTGGTAGTGGGTTTTTGGTCTCTCTCTTACCTCTTTCGTCACCAAGCAACTCGTTTCTGTCCCCATTTATCCTGAGCCATGTGTTAACATCTTCAAATATAAGTTCAACAAATGATAATAAAGTAGTGCAATACCTTGTTTCCTTTGTTTCCAAACACCTTATAGGAACTAAAGAAGCAAATTGTAAACTGAAATAAGCTGTCTTATGCAATAGGATTTCCTATTTCTTTGGACAGGGGCGTAGTTTTCAGGCAGAAGTTGAACAGTTAACACATTCTGGAATTTATAAGGGAGATTTGTGTACTGGGTAAAAAGTTAGAATATGTTATTTTAAGACCTATTTAAACTCTAAGATCATATTTAAAAACTCTTAAAGACCACACGTTACTGTACAAGAAACATTCTGGTACACATATTTATTATACTTGATATCTTTCTTAGTTTCAGAAGACAAACTTATATTTTAGACTTTAATTACATTATAAATATCACCCTAGGAAAACAAACATCCAATGGTCAGTGAATCAAAATGGGAACATTACCTAGTGTTTCATGTAATTGGATGGCTAGAGTCATGGTGGGTTTTTATTTGCAAATTATGGTTCAAATTATTAAACCTGAGATTGCTGGAGAATTTCCAAATTTACAAAGAAAAACTTTTTAAATGTGAAACTCTGCAACTGTATACATAATGACTATGCAAAAATATTAAATTATTCTTTTCCTCACTATTGGAAAGTCAGAGTTTTACATTTTCTCTATAACTAAGCTAAATACATTTTTCAGTTTTGTCTTATTTGTGCTTCATTCCTTATATCACAGTGTTTTGATTTTTCAGAGCACAAAGAGTTTTGGCATTGAGCACAATTATGCTTTTCAGATGTAGTTTCTATAAGTAGTTCTGAATACATAAGATTAAGAGTCAGGGACTTAAAGATTGACTCTGATTGCCTGGAACTTGCTTGCCCTGCTGGTATCTTCAGTATTTGTTTGGTACAATGCTCCAGCTTCACAAGAAATAACAGCAGTATTTAATTATGGTAATTAAAGGCTGTAAGCCTTGCAATCAGTAGATGAAAGCGCCCTGTGAGTTATAACCATCTTTCTTATTTTCTTATCATTTTCTTCAGTCATCAGTGTTAATTGTATTGTAGTCACCATGCACAAGTCCCGGACTTATTTTCCTGTTATAGGAATGTTTTTAGGTTTCCCTATGTTCTCAGGGTCCTTTTACTGAGGAGAGTGTATACATCATCATTTTTTAAAGTTCCCATGCCACAACTCTTTTATCCGGTACACCTCCCACTTTTGCTTATATCCCAACACGCAGAACTAGGACTTGGTGGATGACAGATTTGGGGCAGAGATAGGCAGAACCAGTGGCCTAAATAGACAGGAGGCCTAAACATAGGAGAGGGGCAGTATGAGCATGAAAGTTCATAGCTTGATATGGGCTAGCCACATGAAAGGGCCTAGAATAGTATATGTCTGATAATTAAATAAAAGATGAGTGAACCAGAACCAAACATGTAGCAGAAGTGGCAGGAGAAGGGAGTAGGGGAGAGAGAATGAGTTGGCAAGGGCAAAAACAAATGAAAAAAGGTAGAGAGTAAACAAATGGCAAGAAAATAGGACTCTTGATACAAAAAAAGAATATAAGTAGATAAAATTCGGTGGAGGCCTCTGACTTAGCTAAAAGGAGCTATAAAGTTCTGTTACTGTTCTCAGAGTTAACTTCATGAGGAACAGTGGTTTTGAACAATAGCTTTGACATTTTTAGTAATAGTAATAGTGTAGGTTATGGTAATAATTCCTACCACTTCACTTGGCATTTGGAAAGGCCTAACTGTACTATAAACAGACACTACAATGATCTCTTTGCTTCTGGACCCTTCTTAATTGCATTGAGAGGTCCTATAAGTGTAGTGGAGGAACTCATCTTGCTCTGTTTAAACACTTAATTCCACTCCTACCTAGCTATGTACCTGAGAAAAATTCTCAAGGGCTCTAGGAATAAATATATCATAGCTGATAGAACCCAGAGCTGCCATGTCCTGGCTTTCCAGCAGCTATTCTAAACTGTGAATGACCATTCTGCTTTGGCTCTCTTATAAAGAAGATGCTAATCCTCAAACAAAAAAAGACAGGAAGATACTTATTGAAATTCTACAATGAACCAAAGCCCAGGCAAAATCTCATTGGGGAGAGAATGCAAGTGAATTTAAATACCTGGTAGATATTTTATATGTTATTTCATTTTTCCCATTTTCGAGCACAGGAAATTTTAGTAACTGACTTACACAGGGTCACACAGTAGGCAAACTGGAGCTAAGAATGTGTTTGTCCCATGTTTTTGTATAGATTCTTGTCTATATGTATACATATACAAATACATATACCCAGTGGATGCCTGGGGCCTTCCACCCATTATTTCATACCTAATTATAACAGAGTGGTGTAAGATAGCCATAAAAATGCTTAATTGAAGCAAAGGCCCATAATTTCTCCCCAGTGAAAGAGTAGGATTTCCTGTTTCACATAATGCCCGCAAATTTCATGCCTTAGAAGGCTGCCTTTGTTACCTCCATAACCTTTTATGTCCTTGGGCTATCTAGGTTTTGAAACATTTCTTTCTAAAGTAAATTATTTATTTATATTAAATACATGTGCCATACATACAACTGAGAAGCTTAGAGGTACCCTGTGCAAACCGTTTTCACCCACTCAAACCTTTATGCTGTGAATAAAGAAAGTGTTCATAGAGCTGATCGGGCTTTGCAATTTTGAAGTTTCTGGGAGGGAATGGTTTTATATGTCATCAAAAAAGATAAGAGGTGCCAGTTGGTACCAGAAAAAGAGCTTTGAATCTAGACAACTGTTAACAAGAACATAGTTCTGCTTCAACAGAGGAATAAAGCATAGATCTGAAAAAAAAAATCATAAGAAAATGTGAGGTTGACAAAACACTCCTATAATGTTGTGAACTTCCTGAGGAGTACATTGTAAACAAGCTGGGCAAACATAGGAAGCAGTACACAGAAAAATTAAAAGTAAGAGCATCTAAAGAGATACTGGAAAAATGGGGATTTTACTTAAAATGGAAGTGAATCAAATGACAAATGTAGTTGGGTACAAGTAACATGCCTCAACTTAGATATCCAATAGTGAAGAGTGGTTAAGAAATTTAGAAGAAACTTTTTGGTCTCCTGTTGGGTAGAGAGTTTTCAGAACAAGATTAAAAGGATAAAATAGTGATCTTGGTACAAGAAGGGGAAATCTGGATCCTTTCTTGCCATGTATAAGTTTTCAGAAATCTCTCTTCCAGAGAGGAGACATACCACTAAATTCAGGAGAAAACTGATCTTAATTAGTATAAATGGGCAGCCTTGAAATTTTGTTTTGAGGGCTGTGGAGATTTAGACACCCGCCATCTGTAATTACAGGCAGTGTGAATAAGTAGAGACAGCCAAGAATTGGAACAAGGAGAAAAGTTTAGCCCAATTTTTCCAGCTGTTTCTCTGTGACTCAGTGTTAAGCATGTGCCTCAGTTTCCTTATTCATACATCAGGAAAACCTTCCATTTCTTATCGAGTTTGCAGACCTGCTGGTGTTGAATGAGGTAATGTCTGTAAAGTCCTTGAATTCTTAAGGGAAAAGTGCTATATAAACACAGGGCAGTATTGTTTTACACTGAAACTGAAGATCTAACTTTCCTGTAGAAATAGAAATATCCTATTTACATTTTTCATAGCTTTAAAAAGATAAGATAATAGAATGAAGAAATAACAGCTTAATTTTTGAAGAATTTCTTATGGATTCTCAAGCAATAGTCACTTGATATTTTCCAGTTCTTTTCTCTGAGTCAGTAGAGCAGAATTCCCGCTATGGTGAACCCATCACATTTGTGATCTTGAGGGAGGTTTTTGTTTCTTTCCAAGGAGCTAAATGTGGTCACGTTGAAATACAGTTGTGCTCATTTGAGCCTCCTTCTAAATCGCTGATTTGATCCTCTGCTTTATGTAATCTACTGTTGATTCTCTCTAATGAATTCTTTATTTCAGTTATTGTATTCTTCATTTCTGACTGTTTTTGTTTTGTTTTCTATCTCCATTTTTATGTTTCCTATCTCTTTGTTAAAGTTCTCACTGAGTTCATCTACTCTTCCCCTAAGTTAATTGAGCATCTGCATCTGGTAGATTGCTTGTGTCCATTTTTTTTTTAGTTCTTTTTCTGGAGTTTTGTTCTGTTCTTTCATTTGGAACATGTTTCTTTATCTTCCGATTTTGGCTGCCTCCCTTTGTTTGTTTCTAAGTATTAGGTAGGGTTCTTAAGTCACCTGGTCTTAGTAGCGTAGCCTTATGTAGTATCCTGTGGGGCCCAGTGGTGTAGTTTTCCCTGGTCACCTGAGCTGGGTGCTCCAGATATGTCTTTAGTGCGTGTGCCCTCCTGTTGTAGTTGAGCCTTGGTTACTATTTGCATGTCAGTGGGAGGGATTGACCCTTGGGGTAATTGGTTGTGAGGACTGCCCAGTAAGGGGCAGACCCTATGAGAAAGATTCATTTTAGCAGAGTTCTGGAACCTTCCCAGTCTGCCCTTTGGGCGTGTCGTCTGTGGAGGCAGCCAGATGATGTTCTGGCTAGGTCCTCGTGGGAGGGACCCTGCTGCAGGCCAAGTTCAGTTGCAGCCTGTGCACTTCTCGGGGCCCCTGGCAAAATCACCAAACAGTCCACAGATGGCCACCACCCATGCTGGGCTTAGAGGCGGAAACTGAGACTGGCTCCTGCTAGTGCAGGGCTTGCAGCTGCTCAGCAAGTGGAACAGGCCACCCCCAATCCAGATGCTACTTATTTGGGTTTTGTGAACCTTTAAGAGATTTTAGCAAAGCCTGCAGCATGAGCCAAGACAGGCCATTTATAGGTAGCTTGGGTGGGCCCACAACTTGGGAAGAGTGGGGTCTCGGAATGACTTCGGCAGGGCGACTTGTGTTAGCCAGGTTAGTGGAGACTCAGATGTGGCATTCGCCTGCATCTGCACGCAGGGATTGGGGAGAGCTCAACAAAGGAGCAGTGGATTCTGCCAGCACTTCTCCCTGGGAGAAAGCTGACCCCTTAGCCCTGGCCCTGAAGCCAGACACTTCAGTTCCTCCCCATATGTCCCTCGTGCTTTTCAAGCAGCCGCCCCAGCGCTGGAGCTCAGAGCAAGTGAGTCCGTCAGTGAGTAAGTCAGTGTGCATAGACCCTTTGAGAGGAATGGCTGTGATTCCCGCAGCCCTCTGTCTTACTCAACCACAATCTTCGCTGATTTCACAGTCATAGGTATGGGGACTTCTCTTCCTGGCCCTGGAACCCTGGGCTGGGGATCCCAGTGTGGGGCCATGACCTCTTGTTCCTCCAGGGATACCTCTGCAGCCAAGATATCCCTCCTGATTCTCAACCACCATACACAGTTGTGGGACCAGCCTGGTTCACGTCTTTGCCTCTCCTGCCAGTCTTGAAGTAGCCTCTTATGTATATCCCTAGTTGTAGGACTTTTGTTCAGCCAGACCTCAGGCAATTCCCAACGATGATGGTTTTGTAGTTTAGTTGTCATTTTAATCTGATCGTGAGAGGAGGTGAACACAGTGTTTACCCACTACATCATCTTGACCATTGGCTCTATTCGTAATAGTTATGGTTTAGAAAAGATAGCACTCTAGATCGCTTTACTCTCCTTTCTAAAAAAAAGAGAATAACTCTAGAGAAGGGATTTGCAATTATCTATGTGCAGCTTGCCCAAAGGAAAAAATTTTGATTTCAAACAGTGCTGAGGTTCTTTTAGCTTTATTCAATATGGATTTGAGAGATGAGATACTAAAGTATGATGAATTTAATGTCAAGTTGAATATGATGATTGAAAAATAATTAAATATTGAAAATATTCTAGTAAGATAAAAATGTTAGAGAATAAGTTGCTGGGGCCCATCTGTGTGGTAGTTTGTCATATTGAGGCATTGTCACTTTAGGGACTTGGTAGCCTAATTTGAGTCTAGTTCAAAATCTTGAGATACCTCTCAAAATACCATATGTTAGTTTCAGTTGGCTGCTGAGATAAGCTAATAATTAGTCAAATAAGTAGCTACTATCAACTGTCACACATCACACCTATCTACTAATGTATAGGTATCTTATTTTAAAATGTTAGGATTTCAAGGGTGACAGTTTTTCTAAGGAAACTAACTGTTAAACACAGTGGAGTGAGGTGAGGTTAGGAGCTAAAGTTAGCACACAAGTGAAAATCACACATAATCAAAGTTAACTTTGAAAAATTCCTTAAATTGCCCAGAGTATATTCTAACTGGATTTGTATATATGATCATGTTCATTAAAAATGTACTGCATAGCATGAAGGATAGTATATACAGTGGTGCAGAGTTTATACAATAAGGTATACATTAGCAAAATCTTTTATGATAGTGTTTTTATTTTCTTAAATGTTTTTTTGGCCAAGCATATACTGTTAAATTTGAGTAAGTAAATTTGGTTCTTATGTCATTCCACATCACATTCTTCCTTCATTTTACTGATTTTTTTATGAAAGGCTTGACTTAGTAGCATGTTAGCTATTACTTCTCTTGTTTTCTACCTGTAAGCTCCCTAAAGGCAGAGTCTGTGTCTTATTTATCCTTTGTTTTTTCTTCCCTCTCTAAAGAATCTAGTATAGTGTCTTGCACACAGCGAGTATTAAGGAAATGATGGTTGAAGAGGAGAAAGATGAGCAGTTATGTGTGTGTTAGTCAACACTATTTTAAATCTATTTCAATTAGCTTAGGCCCAAAGGAGGATTTACTGGAAGGCCACCACAGGGACATATCATGGAACCAAGGAAGAAAATATATAGGTCTCACTAGAGGTTAGAATAATGCACTTGAGGAGCCTCTGGGAACCAAGACAACTACTCCTTCCCTGGTTCAGCTCTTCCAGATTCTGATACTTTGACTCTCCTTCGGATTAGGGTTATAAAATCTCTTGCCTCAGTTTCTGTTAGCCCTTTTCATTTTCTTCACATTACCATCCTTCTCAGATTCTTCTCATATTTGGTGGGAAAAGGCCTTTCATGTAGCCCTTCTTAATTTAAGCACCTGCAAAGATTGACTGGAGCCCTGTGTCCAAATTGCAAGTTCCTGGAAAAGAGACTGACTGACTCAGTTTGAAACAGCCTTTCAGTCCTTTTCCAGGTACCTTATTCAGGAGATAAAAAATCATGTGGACACCACCACTCAGCAGAGAGCCGCTTTCTCTAAGAATGTGGCTTTAAGAACTGGGAGAAAACAGTCAGTAGTGTAACAAAAGAATGGTGAACTTACAGACGTTACTTTTCTTTCTATTCATGTTACACTTTCAAAAAAAAAAAGCAAAACATTTTTCCCTAAGACAGTTCAATATATTGAGATTCTCAAAATGGGGACTAGAGCCCGAAAGCAGCAACTGTGTTGTGACCTGGCATAGAGCAATGAGTGCTCTCAGAAAGAAAATTGCCTCTTTTGCAACTAATTGTTAGGAGAAAGAAAAGAATAATCTTAGGGGAAAACCCTGCTTTGGGCCTATGTTAAGAGAGGCAGATCTCGTACTTTGTGGGAGTCTGGAATGATGAACTGAGATTTTAAAACACATCTACCAAACTTTAACCCTCTGAAGGATCTGCTTCTTTCTCCATGAGTAGCCTATTTGAAATAAGTACATATTAGAGCAAGAGCAGAAGCCTCGTATTCTAAAACAAAAAAGGTTAAAGTCCTGTCCTCTGAGTAAAGGGTGAGGAGGATGTTTGAAAATATCTGAGCTTTTGTGTATTCTTTGCAGAAGGAGCAGCACCAGTGTCACTGTTGTTCCCCTTGGGGAGCGGAACCTAAATATAAAAGTGTACTTGAGTTGGTGAGTCAGTAGCAAGAACCTGAGAGTGGTATATCAACAGCATCTCTGCCTTTATACTATATGAGACAAACTTTAGACAACAAAAAGTGTTATGTGGTAATCTTTTCCTTTTAGTGTGTCTGCATGTTTGTAAATTTCCAAATCTACCTACTGTTGTCCAGAAAACATTTTAAAGGACATTTAAATGCTTCCCTTGATGTTATAACATAATTCCAGTCTGTGAGTAATGCTTAATTTTGTGAGGAAAAAATAGAAAGAGTTGTTTCATTTACTGGGCTTAGAAAGATGTGATTTACATACTCAGTACTAATAATTGCTAGTCTTTAATGGAACTAATTTCGTGGTGTTAGTACTATGAATTTCTGTTCATTCTTCCTAGGATGAAACTTCATGACTTTAACCTTTATTAACTAGCTAAACTAGTTAGCCAAAAAAGGAACTGATATTTCTGAAACGCAACACTCAGTGCACTTCTGGACTAGGACAAATTCTGTGGCTCTGTGTCCTTTATGTGTATTTTCCATAGTTTAGAGCAGTGGGACATTTCTCATATTATAGCTAATAAAGGTACTCTGGTAAAATGAAATATAAGCAACAAAAGTTCATATTAACGCTGGAAGAGACTTGCTTACCTGTTAGAGCAAATCCCCATGCAGCCCTTCTCTGCCCCATGAAACCTGCAAATAGCTCTAAGTCACATGAGGCATTTAGAGTAATTACCTTTAATCATACACATAAAATTTGTCCCTCTCCCTCCTGGGGAGAAAAAATTCTATTTTAAACATTTTGCTGGTAATGACTTGTTGGGCAAATAATTTCTTTAATTGCAAATAGAGTGTCGCGAGTTTATTATAGAAATTGTTTGGCCTGCATACACCTCACAGTAACACAAAGTACTAACACCTTTTCAATGCATTGTTTTGTAAAGTGCAGAACTGCTAGAAGAGATATTTGCTCAGTGTGAAGGCAAAATTTGGTACTTGGATTTTGTATTTTTTTAAGGAACTTCATGAAAAATAGAAGGTTAGTTTCCAGAAATAGACCCAAGTAACTTATTTGTAAGTAGACTGGGCTGGTGAGTTGTAATTAGTTCCAGAAAACTGGTACTTCATAGTGCTTAAGCAGGCGAAGTTTTAGAAAAGGTCAGTCACCAAAGCCTGTCAGTGACAGCTTGCTTATAATCAACACAGACCCCCAAGGTTTTGATGCTATTTTCTCCCTTTAATTCCAGGTCATGCTTTTCTGTCGTTACTCACACCTCTCTTACTATGTACTTGCATGTTTCTCTTCCTTTCATATCCTTACAGCCATTCTTCTGACATTAAGCATGGCTTCATGACTGCTCTTAGAGAATGCTTGTTTAAGGATCAAAGTCAGAAGGTTTAGTCCAAACTAAGGGCTAGAGTAAGCTCAGTGTGACCATCATAAGACCGACTAGAGCTCTCAGTCATTACCCCTCCTACCTCATAGTTTGTCAAGATTAATCATTAAGAAGGAAGGTAACATTTAGTATCCCAAGCAATGAAGTAGTATGGAATGAAAGAGATGAATCATTGAAGTGAATTATTCCTATGAGTTAAAAGAAGGTGGAAGCATGTATCCACTGTCTTATATTAAAATTTAACAAATTTCTTTTCGATGTTTGTCAGTCATCGGTGAGAGAGAATATATTCCTTAAGCTCCAGGAACAAACCACAAGAAGATAGATAACTCTGCTTACCTACCGTTAAAATAGTAATCTTCTTGGTAGCTAAGCCCTTTCGTATTTGTAGAATATAACTCATCTATAAGCATGCTTAAGACGAAAACCAATAAAAAGTGAATTTTTAACATTTGTAACCAATTATATTGTCATCATCTTTCCACAACTCCTAAGCAAGTAATTTATATCCCACCCACTTAAGAGTTTTTCAGCTCTATACACCTCTGCATTCTTTTGTGCTTTCAACAGTCTGACACACTTTTAACTTTTCCCTACATTTCCTCTTTCTTTATACTTCATATTGCTTTAAGTTATCATTCCTTACCAACCTGTAGCAATCTCTTATTAATAATTACTTTAGTCATAATACAAGGAGATGAAGTTTCACTAGCAAAAATATGGTAAGCATCAGCTGTGTCCACAGTACTATGCTGATTAATTTGAGGGCCAGAAGATTTATAATAAGATGGTCTCTGCCTTTTAGGAGACTTGAACCTCATTGGAAGGAAAATTTAATGTTTACTGATTATAAAGCATTGTTGTGCTGCACTCAAGGAGCTCACTAATGTGTCTAACTAACTATAATGCAAACTAAAAAAGTGGAATGTTATTATTTTAAAGATATATATAAAATGATTTGGAAGTTTTGAATGGAAAAATGGTTTCTGATTATTTAGAAGCAAGAAAGGCTTTACTGAGAACTGTGAGGCTGAACTTTCAAAAAAGGGTATGATTTACTTGGACATATTCAAATAGAAGAGCAAGGAAAGCCTTCCAGGTACAAAATAAGTGAAGGTCCAAAGACAGGTATGTGTCTGTTCATGCATTTATTGAAGAACTATTCACTGAGCATCCCACTGGGGTAAGTACTGTTTTAAGCTAAGCCCTGGGGATACAGTGGTGAACAAGAATAGACACTGCCCCTAACTTATCTTCTAAAAGGGAGACAACATGTGTTTGGCTCCGGATGAGAATTAGTAGTTCTGGATAGTTTAGAGGAGGGAGAGAGTTGTGAGCTGGAGAAAACTTCTTGGTCAAGGTCATGCAGATTACCAAGTATAGAATCTCTTTTCTGCTCCACTGTTGTACATAAGCCAGCCTCGCTTACATGTTTCATAACTCTTTACAGAGCTGAACCACAAGCCACATGTGCCTATTGAGCACCTGAAATGTGACTGATCTTAATAAAATATACACTGAATTTCAGAGATTTAGTACCTTCCTAAAAGGATGTAAACTATCTCAATTTTAAAATTAATTACATGTTGAGGTGATATTTTAAATATGAGTTACATAAAATATATTATTAAACTTAATTTTACCTGTTTCTTTTTACTTTTAAAATGTGCCTTCTAGAAAACCTAAAATTCGTGGTCCTCATTTGTGGCTTGCATTGTATTTCTGTTAGACAGTACTGCTATGATGCAATAATGTATTCCTAGTGTATGCTTAGAAGAAAATACTTCCTGCGAAACTTATTAAAGATATACTAAGCCAATATGGCTGTATAATACTCAGATAAATCCTTACTTTTCCTCTTTATTCTTTGGATCTTTTTATTTATTTAGATATCTTTGCCTTTTCAACTTTCTTAATGATCTCTGCCACAATTTTTAGAGACATTTGTTTAACCAACCACTGGTTCAGAATTAAAAGAGACAGCATGTGAGAACAAAATAGTCTTCATTTTTCTAATTTCCAAGAGCAATTACCCTGCTCTTGCCTCTGTGCTTTTAGCTACCTATATGCTGCTCCCTCAGCCTCCAAGATTCACTCTCCCCACTCCAGCTTAATCAGCTCCTAACCATCCTTCGAGACTCAGCCTGTGACTCTTGCTCTGTGAAGCCTTCTCCAGCCCCTTCAGTCAAGGTTAGAGGCCTCTCTTTACTGTTCCCATAACACTGTATTCTCATTTGTAATGTTTGGTGGATGAATAGACAAACTGACTACCAGACACATTGAACTTCATTGAATTTGAAACTGGGAAGCAGGGATATTGTGGTACTTATTCCTCAGACTAATCAGCAAGATAAATAAGTTCACTTTGCTTCCTTACAAGTCTTCTTGCCTCCTCAGTGATCAGAATTATAAGGTTATCTTGAATGTCTCATCCGGTCACATCTGTTTTGACTGGAGAGAGACTTAGGTGAAGGTTCAAATGAGAAAAAAATGGCAGACTATAGCATCTATTCCATTGACTGGTTGTTCTGTGGCAAGCCACTTAACCTCTACTTCCCCATTCAGAAAATGAAGGTGACACTTGGTACCTTACTTTCCCAGGTATGTTGATGCTTAAAGAGGGATTATACAATATTAAGGGAGTTCAATAATAGGGGACACTCTGCTTCTGTGCTATGATTAGGCTGTATTTCTTAGTGGGTTTTATTTTTCTCAGAGGACTGCTGGGAACAATTTGTTAAATGGGTCCAAAGTTAATGAAAACATATGCTTATCTGCTTTTCATACTTTTTGTATTAATCTGAGCATATGACAAGTTGCTTTCTGAATTCTTAAATGATGTGTTTAATTTATTAGGCTTTATTTGATGATTGACTCCTTAGTAGTTACATTTGAAAAATACCGCTAATGCATTCTTGATATAATCTTACCTGTGATTTTGTAAGGGAAATATTATTTTCTTTATTTACTTGAGTTCATCATCTGTAAACATTATCAATATCTTGTGATTGTCCATTAAGTTCATATACACACCATGTTTTACTGAATCTTTACAAAATTGGTTAGTTTCCTATCAAAGTAATGTGGTCCAGTAGTACTTGCTATCACTCTAGATGTCCTTGAATGAGACTTGGAGGCAGAAGTTGGGGTTTTAGGTCTTGGCTGTACCACTCACTATATGACATTAGCAAATCACTCCAGATCAATTACTTACCTATAAAATGAGAATAGCAATACCTCTATGTACTAGATAGGATTAAATGAGAGGATTTATATAAAATTACTTCATAAACTATAGAACAGTTTATGGCCAATAGACTTTTGTGATAGGAGTATTCTTTGAAATTTTCTAATTATAGCATTGAACAAATAGTGGAGCAGGAAGGATTCTCTCAACTTTGAAATATCAACGATAATTTGGATAAAGAGCTAGATTTCCTCCGAATACACTGTGGCTAAGTGTAAGAGAGGAGATAACGTAGTACTGGGGCTTTGGGAATAATGGGTCAAGGCAGCTTCTAAAAGCATTTTTAAATACTCCATGGGCCTGAATACTTAATGAGACTAAATTTTCAACTAAATGTTGAAAATAGGCCCAGGGCTCGAAGCACACCAGGGACCAAAGAGAATTTAGAACTCTGGCATTTTGTCAGTATATACTAAAATGTTAAATAGGCATGCCCCTTGATTCAGCATTTCTTTCCTCTTTACAGAAGTTACCCTCAAGATACATTTGCATTCTTGCCCCAAAATGTAGGCAAAAAAAAAAAAAGATTTTTTTGCAGTATTGTGTGCATATGTGTTTAAACACCTTCATTTTCAAATGATGGAGTTCAAGCTCACTTTAGAGAGACAGCTGGTGGGGGAAGAATTTCTTGGCTCACAAGACTGAGAAGTCCAACAATGTTCTCATCTCAGGCCAGCCTGATCTAGGACCAGCGCTGTCCTTGGTCCTCAGGGGATGTGGTATATTTGCCTCTCTGTTGCTCTCAGCTCTACTTTTTCTGTGTTGGTTTCTTTCTCAGGTAGTCTCTCTGTTCACACGTCATAGTCTCTGGAAGTTCCAGGCTAACTCCTTCTAGTTTAGCAATTAGGGCAGGGGGAGGGTGGGAATGCTTCTCTACAGTTCCCCATCCTAGAGTTGACTGTCATTGTACTGACATGAGTCAAGCACCCATCTTTGACCTAGTTCCCCAGGCAGGGGGTAGAATTCTCTAATTCACTTGGCATGAGTCATATCTTTGGGGTCGTAGTGCAGAATGGGTTGACCCCGCTTTAACCACGTAAAGTAACATTGAAGAAATGGTGCTTTTCCACTGGAAGAGGAAGGTGTTGTTATCAGAAGAAGAAGAAAAGGATGCAGCTCAGGCAAAAACAACAGGTGTTCACTATAATATCTTATTTCTGATAACAAATATATGGATAGAACTTAAATGTCCATCAATACAGGAAAACTTAAACAAATATAATTCATCATAGGATGGGATACTATGTAGCTATTAAAATAAATGAGGTATATCCATGTGTTGACCAGAAAAAATGTCTACTGTATAATAATAAATTTAAAATGAAGTTGCAGAAAAGTATTCTTAATTATTCATATGTGTATTATCTGTTGTGGACATGAATACTTTTTCTTCATATATTTCTGTACTGCTTTTAGTTTGCTGCTATGTTTGTTTGAAATGGGCATATATCACTATTTTTAAACCAGGGACTGGAACTGACAGGGCTCAAGAACTATAGAGAGATTGGACACGTGATAGGAAAGCTGGAAAGGTCGTATTTATGGAGCTGATATAAAAATAATGGGAACCGAGTGGTGAACAGAACAGATTAAGCTGCCTGTGTGGCAGGGGCAGGGGCAGGGGATTTGTATCCTGAAAGAATGACAGAAAATTAACTGGAAAGAAGTAAATGTTAGCCAAAAAAGCACATGGTTGGAAGAGGGTGAGGTAGGGACCACGGAGAATAACTTTGGCAATCACATGAATTAAGGAGGAAGAACAGAGGCAGAGAATGTAGGCAGCTTAGTGTAAAGAAGAGAGAATGAATCTGCAGTTGAGCAATCTGGTTATCTTACTTGGGCAACCCTGTTACCTAAGAAAGGTCACACAGCATCTCTCAGGGTCTCTATCTCCTATGTAAAATGGAGTTACTAATAGTATTTCCCCTTTTTTACTCACAGGATAACTGTGAGATTTAAGTGAGATAAAAAAGGGCTACTTGTGTAAAGACAAGATCATTCATATTTATCCAAACAAATCCAAAACATTAATTTGAAAAGATATATGCACTCCTCTGTTCAGTGCAACATTCTTTATAATA
>NW_011888866.1:1159986-1162521 GCF_000151845.1 Pteropus vampyrus
TGGTTGGAAGAGGGTGAGGTAGGGACCACGGAGAATAACTTTGGCAATCACATGAATTAAGGAGGAAGAACAGAGGCAGAGAATGTAGGCAGCTTAGTGTAAAGAAGAGAGAATGAATCTGCAGTTGAGCAATCTGGTTATCTTACTTGGGCAACCCTGTTACCTAAGAAAGGTCACACAGCATCTCTCAGGGTCTCTATCTCCTATGTAAAATGGAGTTACTAATAGTATTTCCCCTTTTTTACTCACAGGATAACTGTGAGATTTAAGTGAGATAAAAAAGGGCTACTTGTGTAAAGACAAGATCATTCATATTTATCCAAACAAATCCAAAACATTAATTTGAAAAGATATATGCACTCCTCTGTTCAGTGCAACATTCTTTATAATAACCAAGATATGGAAGCAACCTAAGTGCCCATTAATACACAATTGGATAAAGAAATTGTGGTACATATATACAGTGGAGTATTATTACTCAGCCACGAAAAAGAATGAAATATTACCATTTGCGATGGATGGACCCAGAAGGCAGTATGCTAAGTGAAATAAATCGGACAGAGAAAGACAAATACCGTATGATCTCACAGATATGCGAAATCTAAAGAATGAAATTAACAAAACAGAAACGGACTCATAGATAAAGAGAATGAGCTGATGGTTGGGAGTTTGGGGGCGGGGGTAGGGTGAAAAACATGAAGGGATTAAGAAATACAAATTGGTAGTTATGAAATAGTCATGGGGATGTGAAGTAGAGCATGTGGCATATAGTCTGTAATATGGTAATAACTGTGTATAGCGCCAGGTGGATTAGACTAGTCAGGAGCTCACTTTGTAAATTATATAAATATCTAACCATCATGCTGTACACCTGAAACTAATATAAAACAATGTCGAATGTCAACTGTAATTGAAAAATCAAAAACGGGGGGAAGACGGTGAAGGGGAATAAGAGGTTCAAACTTCCAGGTATAAAATAAGTAATGAGGATGTAATGTACAGCATAGGAAATATAGGCAATAATATTGTGATTGTGTTGTATGGTGTCAGATGGATGCTGCACTTAAAATGGTGATCACTTCCTTGGGTATAGAAATGTCAAATAACTATGATATACACCTGAAACTAATATAATACTGCATATTAGCTACATTTTAATAAAAAAGAATGGGAAAAGACCATATAATTCCAAGTTAACTGGGGCCAAACTAAAGAATCTTTCTATAAATGGAGTGAAGAAAATGAAAGATGTCATCAGGCTTCCTTTGCACATTAGTCAACTAAAATGACTAATTTTGTTGGTCATTTAACCTATTTGAATGGCAGATGGTTTTTTGAGACAAGGGAAGATATTTACATTTGTCTGTGTGTAGTACTCACTGCTTTTAACTAAAATGAATAATTATACATAGTTCACCTACATATAGGAACAGCGAGATAAAACTGCAAATATCATATACAACTCTCGTGGAAGAAAATACATAGAAAAAAATGTAAAACTACAACTCTGAATTACTTGGAATCTTCATACTGGTGACTTGCCCAACAGAATTTTTTATCATTCCCATGGAATTCTAACAAGAACTACTCAGAAGTATCAATTATGTTCGTATCCCCTGTACTTTTAAAATCTGATTAATTTGTTTTGCTCTGTTTGTGTGTATATTTTAGCATTTTGAGGCAAACATTGTCATTCAAAATAGAAGACTCAAGCAGCATTTCAGTGAGCTAGCTGTCTCCTTCCTTCCTTCCTTCGTTCCTTCCTTCCCTCCCTCCCTCCCTCCCTCCCTCCCTTCCTTCCTTCCTTCCTTCCTTCCTTCCTTTCTTCCTTTGTACTTACTCTACCATATGCTTGGACTAGTTCTAGGCACTGATATACAAACTTAATTTAACACATAGCAGTCGCTCTTTCAAATAGCCTTCCAGTGGTAGGGAAGATAGACACTTGGACAAAGAAAGTGTAATGGGAGTGCGGCAAGATTGTCAGGAAAGGGTTCACTGTACTTTGACTTCTTTTTTTTCCTTCTCATTCCTTCGAAATGCTTGCTAGAACTTTCTTGACTTTTTAGTTTTGTTTAGGTGTGTGTTAAGAAGAACTGGGCATCTCTTCCTAGCTTTTGAAATTCTGTCTTTATAACTTAAGCACAGGAACTGCACTACTAAGGAAAGTGGAAAGCTTTCAGAGACTGGGATTTTATCCCTTAAATTTACCAGTTCTGAGCTGAGTTAGTGTTTAGAAAAGAGAAAGATCTCCCACTCCAGCCCACCTCCAATACATAACATACTTTTTAAATGGTTTTTATCTTAGATGCTATCTACTACAGAAGTAATCTGTCCTCCTACCTTGGACTTTCTTTCCTGACTCCTTTGGATAAATAAAACTTTGAACCTGCTTTAAGGCTCAAGACCTTGGTAACTGTGTGTGTGTGTGTGTGTGTGTGTGTGTGTGTGTGTGTGTGATAGAGAAACTGTAAAAGCTCGGTCTCTGTGTCTCACTGCTCCTGCCTTTCCTCACCTTCTCTTCTCCCACCATAC
>NW_011888866.1:1162571-1269391 GCF_000151845.1 Pteropus vampyrus
AGGGGAATAAGAGGTTCAAACTTCCAGGTATAAAATAAGTAATGAGGATGTAATGTACAGCATAGGAAATATAGGCAATAATATTGTGATTGTGTTGTATGGTGTCAGATGGATGCTGCACTTAAAATGGTGATCACTTCCTTGGGTATAGAAATGTCAAATAACTATGATATACACCTGAAACTAATATAATACTGCATATTAGCTACATTTTAATAAAAAAGAATGGGAAAAGACCATATAATTCCAAGTTAACTGGGGCCAAACTAAAGAATCTTTCTATAAATGGAGTGAAGAAAATGAAAGATGTCATCAGGCTTCCTTTGCACATTAGTCAACTAAAATGACTAATTTTGTTGGTCATTTAACCTATTTGAATGGCAGATGGTTTTTTGAGACAAGGGAAGATATTTACATTTGTCTGTGTGTAGTACTCACTGCTTTTAACTAAAATGAATAATTATACATAGTTCACCTACATATAGGAACAGCGAGATAAAACTGCAAATATCATATACAACTCTCGTGGAAGAAAATACATAGAAAAAAATGTAAAACTACAACTCTGAATTACTTGGAATCTTCATACTGGTGACTTGCCCAACAGAATTTTTTATCATTCCCATGGAATTCTAACAAGAACTACTCAGAAGTATCAATTATGTTCGTATCCCCTGTACTTTTAAAATCTGATTAATTTGTTTTGCTCTGTTTGTGTGTATATTTTAGCATTTTGAGGCAAACATTGTCATTCAAAATAGAAGACTCAAGCAGCATTTCAGTGAGCTAGCTGTCTCCTTCCTTCCTTCCTTCGTTCCTTCCTTCCCTCCCTCCCTCCCTCCCTCCCTCCCTTCCTTCCTTCCTTCCTTCCTTCCTTCCTTTCTTCCTTTGTACTTACTCTACCATATGCTTGGACTAGTTCTAGGCACTGATATACAAACTTAATTTAACACATAGCAGTCGCTCTTTCAAATAGCCTTCCAGTGGTAGGGAAGATAGACACTTGGACAAAGAAAGTGTAATGGGAGTGCGGCAAGATTGTCAGGAAAGGGTTCACTGTACTTTGACTTCTTTTTTTTCCTTCTCATTCCTTCGAAATGCTTGCTAGAACTTTCTTGACTTTTTAGTTTTGTTTAGGTGTGTGTTAAGAAGAACTGGGCATCTCTTCCTAGCTTTTGAAATTCTGTCTTTATAACTTAAGCACAGGAACTGCACTACTAAGGAAAGTGGAAAGCTTTCAGAGACTGGGATTTTATCCCTTAAATTTACCAGTTCTGAGCTGAGTTAGTGTTTAGAAAAGAGAAAGATCTCCCACTCCAGCCCACCTCCAATACATAACATACTTTTTAAATGGTTTTTATCTTAGATGCTATCTACTACAGAAGTAATCTGTCCTCCTACCTTGGACTTTCTTTCCTGACTCCTTTGGATAAATAAAACTTTGAACCTGCTTTAAGGCTCAAGACCTTGGTAACTGTGTGTGTGTGTGTGTGTGTGTGTGTGTGTGTGTGTGTGTGTGTGTGTGTGTGTGTGTGTGTGTGTGAGATAGAGAAACTGTAAAAGCTCGGTCTCTGTGTCTCACTGCTCCTGCCTTTCCTCACCTTCTCTTCTCCCACCATACAAATTGAGCTCATGTTAGCAGCATATGTCTAGTGATATTCCAGTTTCCAAGAGGCCTGTGAACAAGATGATTGTAAAACATTTTTAATTATAGGACAAAGTAATCCTGATTCCTTAATTCTGGGTCTAGACCTTTTTGTTATCGAACTAGCATTTTGAGTAGATTCATATGTTGAACTTGTTCATATTGTAAAGAGGCATTTTTCAAAGTCAGAAAAATGAGAGGGATTCTGTTCTTAAAAGAGAAACATGTATTTTCTTACATCTTTATAATGATGCATTGTTTTTATAGCGTTATTTCCTGAGGTTTAAAGGCTATGCTTTCATTTTCCCCTTTTAGTTCTTCTTATGGAATATCATCCTGTTTATCTGCCTATTCTTTCTGCTTTCTTGTTAAGTGGGTTTGTTTAATATTATTGATGATAATTTCCCACGTATCAATAATTCCCTGATTCTCTCAGACACTAAAGAATATTCAGTAGGTGTGTTAGAAGTCACTACCATTGATGGAATCAAGAACAGTTTAATTTTGGAGAAAAACTGTCCTATTTTCTTTAAAAATTAAAAAAACTATGTAAACAAAATATAAGAAGGGAATTGCTGAGGTCATTAATCCCTTAAAGGTTTTCTCCGGCCCTGACTTTAGAAGACAGTCGTCACCAAGATATGCTTATTTTTTCATAGAATATTAACATAGATGTTATTTTTTCCCTATCCAGGTATTAATGTAGATATGAGACTTTGAAATTGCTTCACAGCTAGGTAATTTAGTTTTTCAAAAAGATGAAAAGCTAATTATTAGGCAATAATGTGATCAAATTACCAAAAGCCTCAAGGTGGTTCTATTTCAGTTCTCAACCTGATGTGCATTTAAAAATATCTCTTACTGTAGTTACTGTTCATAATGCATTATGGAATATTTTTAGGTAACAGCTTGGATAATAAAGAAGCCATTATCCTGATTTGGTGTGTTTAACCCACGTTAAATTTATGGCAGACTGAAAATTAGCCGTCATGTTGGTACACCTTACTTTCTGTTCTATGCAACTTGATATATGTGTGAACCATATGTCCAGTAGGGTTTATAAGAATATGATATTGATGGATGGAAGAGCTGTTTAATAGTACCCTATAAAAATATACAAGATAACATTTGCAGTGTATATATAACCTTGCAGTTTTGGTTCATAAGAGATTTAACCTGTGGCTAACTGAAATGTATTAGAAATCCTTCAGAAGAAGAAAATTCAAGATTCACTTCTTTAATTTCCAGGCCTTTATGTAGCTGACCAATTTAGGAGGGAGACCTTACTAGTGCTTTTTTTCCAGAGCAGATGAGAGATTTATAAAATTACCTTAGTTTCTGAAATACCATAGATCAAAGAATTCAGTGCATATCTATCTTGCCTGTCTCTCCCACTTAATTTCCATTACTTCATAATTACTTGCAGGAAGTACCTTGTTTAGCACATGCGTAGCTTGTTTTGCATTTAAGGGTTTGCCCTCATACCCAGTCTTATTAAGGGTTTTCACAACATAATGTTGATTAATTAAAATTTTCTTAAGCAGTGGATTAGAGATGGCTTTGCAGAGGAAGAGTAAAATATAAAATGCAGGATTTCCCATTTAAATGCAGCCCAGGTTATAACTAATTATTGTGCAGTAACCCCTGACCAAAGAGACAGACTTTCTTACTGGGCCCATGTCTATGTCTTTTACCACCAACACTGATCACTTTATGGGCGGTCATGCAAGAAACTAGGCACAGAATGGAACTTGTGTGGGCATCTTTCTGTACAAGTAGTTCCAATAAATTATATCTACATCTCCCAGAGACGTTTGTACTTAGCAGCACATTTTCTGTAATATCTGAGAAACTCTAAACAAGCCTTTTAAATAGCCTTAATCTGATTCCCTTCAAAAAGAGAATGGAGTCTAATTGTTCTGATGTGAAAGAACTTGCGAAAGAGACTGGTCTGTCAGTGTTTTCTGAGTCCTTATACTATATTCGTCATGAAACAAAGCAATGCCCTTTATTTTTACCCTCAAGATACAGAGTTTTCCAGCAGAGGTTACACTTCAGAATCACCTGTGGAGTTGTGCTTTTGTTCACTACTAGAAATTCTGGTTTAGTAGGTTTGAAGTGAAGTCACTGCATCTGTATTTTAAAGTTTTAGAGATGTTTCTAATAGACTCAACTTCCAAGTGAGTACCACTCTCAGCTTACATTTGAATCTGTACCACACATATTCTGTATAACATGGTGGCAAGTTTCATCCACACTGGTACTATGGCTTTACAAAGAGGAACTTAGAAGGTAGCTAGAAGGAGATCCTAGCTATAGTTAGAATTTTAGAGTTAAAAGGAAAGTATTCTAAACCCCTCCTCTTTACAGAGTTGGTAGCAGAACCAAATAGTAGATCCAAGACTCTGACTTGAGCTCTTTCTACACTAACGTCTTAGACCTAGTTCATCTTTGAGAAAATCTTCAAAGTCATGCAGTAATCTAAAAGTTGTCTTGAGCATCCCAGAGCATGCCAGGGTATTGTAAGGTCTCAGGGTATTTAATAAAAGGAGTAATAATATAGCCAGCAGGAACTTCTCACATCTTTGAAATTAAAAGGCAAGAGTTATGAGTGACGTAACTCATAGTTGGAAATTATAGACATCACCCGGAATGTTTTTGTGGCTTCTTTGTAAACAAGGAAATTTCTGACAAGATGCCTAGATTTGGTACTAAAGATTTTCAAGAACAAGATGATCATTTGTCTCATTTAAACTGATCCTTAAGTATTGGCAGCAAATCTAGGAAATTATGCCAGTATTATATTTCTAAGCAGACCTGACTTTTAGCTTGTACTTCAGAGAGAGGATTTTGTGCCCACATTTGCAATTTAACCAACTAAAGGAATAATATGTTTGTTCATTAGGATCAGAATTGGCTGTAAAAAAAAATCCAAACAATAGTTCAGTCGAGGTGTAGAGATTGATTTTTCTTTTGGATTAAAAAAGTCTAGGGGAAAGGGAAGCCCAGCATTGATATGGATACCTCACGGCCATCAGGGACTCAGGTTCTCTCTCTCTCTCTCTCTCTCTCTCTCTCTCTCTCTCTCTCTCTCTCTCTCTCTCTCTCGTTCCATTCATTCTTGGCACTATCTCTTACATCCTCAAGGTGTCTGATTGTTCTAGATGGCTGTGGAGCTTCAGCCATCATCAAAGAGGCATAGCTCTAACTCGAATCATCTCTCTTGAAAGAACTTTTCTAGTACCACACCAACCAACAGTTTTTGCTTCCATCTCACTGGTCATTCCTATTATCAAGGAAGGGTGGAAAGTTACAACTGGGCAGGTTGCTATTCACTATAAGTAGAAGTTATATTACTAAGAAAGAAGAGTGGATGTTGGGTAGGCAAACAACAGATCTGCCATAACCTGTTTTCAAGAATATAATACTTACATTAGAAAAACCAAATTTTAGTGACACCAAAAACTATTATATAGGATATACATTTAAAAGATCCCCAAACTACAATTTACCATGTGTCTCATTAATAAAAACAATAAATCTTCACAGTAGTGTTCTCCTTTGGATTTCTCAACAGGACTCATTGGAAACAGCTGTTAGGTTTTGTATATTTTAAATAATTTGAAGAATGAGTTCTTCAAAACAATGGGAAAAAAAGACATTAAAAATTAAATCCTGTTTACTTTTGGAGGTAGAATCAAAACAACCACAAGGACAATTCAGTGGATATTTATGGAGCTAACAAGAGCAGAATATACTGTGTTGGATGATATGATTTATGAATGAACTTATTAAATACTCGAGTTGTTTAGTATTTAGATGGAACAAGATAAACTAATAAAGCATATGAAACAGTTAAATACTTATCATAGCAGTGAATCGTACCAACTCCAGATATAAAAGACCTATCCTGGAGAGAATGATGGGCATCTTGGGTTAAAGCTTTAAGTATTAGATATTGTTCATTTGGGCTGCTATAACAAAATACCATAGACTGGATGGCTTATAAACACAGAAATTTATTTCTCATGGTTCCAGAGGCTGAATGTTCAAGATCAGGGTGCTAGCATGGTTAGGTTCTGGTGAAGGCCCTCTTGTTTGCAGACTGCCAACTTCCTGCTATGTCCTCACGTGGCGGAAGCTCTCGGTGGGGATTGGGAGTTCTTTTATAAGGCCACTAATCTTATTCATGAGGGTTCTGTCCTCATGACATAATTTCCTCCCAAAGGCCTTACCTCTTAAAACCATCACAATGAGCATTAGATTTCAACGTGAATTTGGTGGGCGGGGGCGGGGGGGTGGGGAGCACAAACATTCAGATCGTAGCAGATATAATTCCTCTGCCTGTATCCTATCTTTACAAATAAAAAGAGATAAGAAGATGGAGAGAATTTTATTGTCTAAAACACTTGTAGGCAGTAATCTGCCACATATACAAATATAAACCATGATATACATTAATGTATAAGATGGAAGTGTTTCTGCTCTATGAGACCAAATTTTTAAATGTTCTCAGGTCTCATTCGTATCCACTGTTCACATGATACTGTGCTATCTAACATATTTACTGAGAGCCTCATATTTACTGTACACATTAAGAAGGAAGTTCATTCACAAGTTGCCACTTAGATGAGAAAGTCCAGATTTTGGCTTCTTACAGCCATGAATTTCAAATCTGGGGAAAACCCAGACTTGTATTTTTTTTCCTATTCCTTTCATAATTACTTATCAGTAACCAAACCCTGTCGACTTTGCTCCAACTAATAGAAAACAGGAAACTACTGAGACTCCCTGTGAGAAGAGGGCCAGGCTGCACCCTCTGTGACCTCACCCCTTCAGTCTGAGTTGTCCTTGGGGCCACAGTTGCAAACAGCTCCATATGTGACTTTGGCAGTGAGCATAGGAAGTGCAAGTGAAGCCAACTAATGCAACAGAGTCCGTTAGCCTGGCCTTTTGAGCTCAGAGAGCCATCCTTTGAACCTTTTATGATAGTGTACTTTTGGGCACCCTTAGGGGAGAATAGATAACACTCTGATCCGGTAATGTGTTATATAGCAGTGGAAATGCCTTTGGCACTCTGATATTAAATAACTGCTTATTTGAACTTATTGTAAAATGATTTAGCCTTTCCCACCCATTATTAGTTCCCTTTGAAGCTATTGTGCTCAATTTAAGTTCTCCAGTAAGGACTGTGAAAGAAAAATGGAAATTTCATAAGTCGTACTTTATATCTACTCAGTGCTGATGCAGCTTTCTCATATTTTGGTTTTCTGTCCCCCATTCTGCACCCATCCCCCTCTGCTTTCAGGTGAAGGTCTCCCACAGGTTTATTACTTTGGACCATGTGGGAAATACAATGCCATGGTGCTGGAGCTCCTCGGCCCTAGCTTGGAGGACTTGTTTGACCTCTGTGACAGAACATTTACTTTGAAGACTGTGTTAATGATAGCTATCCAGTTGGTAAGTTGGCATTGCTGTTCTGCAAAAGAATAGGCGGGTTCCATAGCCACATCCTTGTGTCCCTTTTGGTGATTTACCAGCTGTAGTGATACCTAGTGAATGCACATTCCTAGACTTGAGGTGTTCTAGGAAGCTGGCTGGGACAAAAAAGGCTAATCCAAAGAAGTCACTGCATCTGCCCTTTGCTCTGTTTTAAGACTTTGTACCTTGGAACAGTACTTTTCCCTTAACCGAAGTGGAAGCATGTAATTTAGATTAGGGAGAAAGAGGATGATTAGGTGAAGTAATTTCTCAGATGTTTTATTTATAGGTTTTAAACATACGTCCTCCCTCTCCCCTTACTTTTGCATCCAAGAAAAGATTGAAGATTCTGAAATTGTATGACCAAGAACCTGCCTTAGTTCTATGACTTCCAGTTCTCACAGATTGACACGGCTGAAGAGGCAGCTCTCTTAGCTCCTACCAAATTGTACACCATTAGGAGTTTAAGGAGCAGTTAAGATAGTTCCTTTAAGAAGTTTGTCAGCCTCTCGGGAAGGATGCGAATGAACCTTTATTGGTCTGAGACAGTGATATTCTAACCCACTTTACAGCCAAAACTTGGAAATGTTGGAAAATTGACTTTCGTATCCAAAATTCAAATGTCTGAGCTTCCCTTTCTATACTAAGTAAGTAGAAAAGCTTTGTAGATAGAAATGAACTTAATGAAATTTGAAATAAGTTTATAATTACTAGTTTGGGATATTTTTACATTCACATATAAACTACACTTCTCCCTCTGCTGCTAATTAACTCTGTGATATCCGTCCAATATTAACTTCTCTGGGCCTCACTTTCCTTATTTCAGCAACAAAGAGAGCTGGGTTGGGGAGTCCTAGTCAACTGAGGAAGGGAACATGTGGGCAGGAGTTGAACGTAACAGTGGCACCTGTCTTCAAAGACCACCAGCATATTCTGATATCCTGTCTGGGAATCCTTCCTGCCTTTCAAATTCTTGCTTTCTGAAGAAGCATAAAAACAATTCTATTCATCATCTGCAAATTGTAACATTATAAAGTAAAACTGTATATTATTTCAATTGTACTATCCCGCTCTTTTATCTTGATATTTGTTATGTATATATTTGTATCAGAAAATATTTTCTGGTTTACAGGAATAAAGTGACTCTGAGTGGTGAAGAAGAAATGAGTTTTATTTTCATTTCGGTAATTAAAACCTTGGGTTGATAAAAGAAAATGTAATGTGTTTTTTAAATAAATTTCTTTGGAGTATTTCCATCATTGTTTTTTCTCTTTTAGCTTTCTCGAATGGAATATGTACACTCAAAGAATCTCATTTACCGAGATGTCAAGCCAGAGAACTTCCTGATTGGCCGCCAAGGCAATAAAAAAGAGCATGTTATACACATTATAGATTTTGGACTGGCCAAGGAATACATTGACCCTGAAACCAAAAAACACATACCATATAGGGAGCACAAAAGTTTAACTGGAACTGCAAGATATATGTCTATCAACACGCATCTTGGCAAAGGTGTGTTTATTTTCTGCTCCTCAAAAGGACAGGTTGTTAAAACAACTTTTTATTCTAATAACACTTTTGTCCCCATTGTGCATTACAACTTGCGATCTTTATTGCTTCACAGGTAAGTAATTTTTATACTTGAAAACAGTATGGTAAGTTAGTGACTTTCCTGAATATTCGATTGACAACTTGAGGATTTTAATTCTTTATGCAGTTGACTCTTGAATAATACAGGGTTGAACTGTGCAAATCCACTTATATGTGGATTTTTTTCAACGAACATTGTAAATATATCTTCTTTATGGTTTTCTTAACATTTTCTTTTCCTCTGTTTGCTTTATTGTAAGAATACAATATCTAATATTTATAACATACAAAATACGTGTTAATTGACTTTATGTTACCAGTAAGGCTTCCAGTCAACAGTATGCTATTAGTAGTTAAGTTTTGGGGAGTCAGTTATATGCAGATTTTCGACTGTGCAGCGCAGGCCGCAGACCCTCCTAACTCCCATGTTGTTCGAAGGTCAACTGTACTGTGTTTCCAAAGCTTAGTTTCTTAGCAGTGTGCGTACTTGAATTATTAAAGTCATAGCATTTTATTAAGTTTAGTGATGAGTTTGGTATGAATGACCTCATATGTGACATCAGGCTGGTATCTGCTTTGAGGAAGAGCACCTCACTAAAATATGAACCAGGCTGCTGTTCACTGTGCATAATTCCATGAATAATTCTTTAAGGAAGAACCTATATCTTACTCAGTGAAAATATATTTGCCTTTTCATGTCTTACATTTTATTCAGGATAGATGGTTTGCACAAGTATTGCAAGAAGCTCTAATAAAGGCAGAAGGCCTTGTTAGAGGAACTAGTCCCAAGGAGACTGTTGCAGGAGAAGCCTTAAGAACAGTGGAAAGTCAAGTAGGCAGGGCCCTGGGCCCTTTGCCAGCTTCTCCAGAAAAGCTTCCCTGTGTTTCTGTTTTATATATTGGTCTTTCATGGAAGATTCTATTTGGAGAAAAGTTTCCAAGGTGATTGAAAAAATATATTTGAAAATTATCATCCTAGAGAATAGCCATGTAAACAGAATATTATCAGGTTCCATAATCCTAGACATAGCTAATTGTATCAGTTGTTTGAACATTAACAACTGTCATACACTAGTAAGTATTTTAAAGACTAGTAGCTACGAAGTTGCCTCATTGAGTAAACTGCACAACTATTCAGATAATGACTCTAGTATTAGTGAAGAATAAAAATGACATGACAAAGTAGTGTGATACAACTTGAGTTGAAATCATGAATGCTGTCAGAATTTTGTCCATAACCACATGGAAATCCTCACTTAACCAAGTGTAATACTTTAAAATTAGACTAGAAGGTCTTCTGCTACTTATTATCAGTGTTACTTTGGACAAGTTACTTAATCTTCCTGAAACTTATCTGTAAAATGAAAGTAATATTTCATAAGGGTATTCTGAGGATTAAATAGGTGATATATGTAACACAGGTCTCTTGGATAGTGCTCAGTAGTCCCTTCTTCCTTTTTACAAGGAGATAGACTGTGTTGCAAAAAGTCATAATTGCTTGGTTTAACTGACAGGCCCTAGAAATTGTTGTTCCAGTGCCTGCTTTCTGGGCTCAGCAATTTGTATTCTAATTTTATTATTATTGTCAAGAAAAACAAAGACAAAGGATGGGTACCTGCGTTATGCCTGTATAGGTACAGTGTGATGGTCAAGAAAAAGGGATGCAAATCCTGGCATTTTCACTTAAAGCGATGTGATTTTGGTCCAGTAACCTTCTTCCCTCAGCCTCAGTTATCTATGAAGTAGGTATAATAAGAGTACTTCATATCATAGAGTTCTGTGAGATAATGCGTATAAGTGTTTAGCATAGTGCCTGATACTAGTAAAGATTCTATAATGGTAATTATCATTTATTCAACAGACTGTTTTAAGCATCTACTGTTGTCGGACTGGGTCCCTTCATTTCTTGGTGTAGCCATTTCTGCCAGAACTTTGAGTTTATCTCCAAACTTGGACTTCCTAGTTAAAAGTTTTCGGGTCAGATCCAACTTGTCACCATATTTTGTTCTCTCAGTGTTACAGAGAATACATAAAGATGGTTGTCAGATGTCCTTTAAACTCTGGTTAGAGTCTCAAACCAGAGAAGTTTCCATAGGAACTCTTAATTCTATTGGGTTTTAAATGTGTAGCATCCTTTATGTTGTAATGGAGAACGAGGGAAGTGAATCTTCAGATGACTTGGAGAGCATTACCTATTAATTTTGCGAGGGAAGAGAACAAGGGAAGATGTCTCCTAAACCTGACATTATCACATCCCATTAAGTATTCTTTAATGGCTGAAATTAGGGTGAGAACACAGGGTCACCTAGCCCCTTTCCTACAACAAAATATATCTGACTTAAAATCAGGGATGTGATGCATGTAAACCAAGCACATCTTTTCGGTTGGTTGAAGGCAAGCCTTTATGGTGTGAAAGAATTTTGTGTCCTACTGGTCTCATTGGTATTGAAACCTTCTTTGAAAGTGACAATGTCTTGCATGAATAAACAAGAACATGTAGAAATATTGATTCGAACAAATGTGGAATGTTCAAAGAAATTTGGAAATAAAGCATGGCTCTTGTTTTTACTTTTTTTTTTTTTCTTGAAAGGCCCTAATAGCTTAAATTATTATAAGTTATTTGAGAACTGGAAAATGACTTTTCACATTACCTAAATCAACCACTTTATTTTCAGATGAAGAAACTTAGGCTCTAAGTAGGTGACTTGGCCATGTTTAAGTCCACATGGATTAAATTAATGGAAAGGATGGGTCAAGATCTAGATGACCTGACTCCAGAACCATTGTTTTTCCTGTTATCCCATATTCCACAGCTATTTTTCATGGTTCTCAGTATTTGAAAGTTATTTTGTTACTTATTCCAGTGGGCTTAAATGTGTTTGTTATTTTTTTGGTTTTTTATTTTTAAAAAATCTTTTGAAATGGCTTTTTGCTCTGAAGAGAAGTTGCCTTTTTTTGCAGAGCCGATGAATATTGAAAATGTGGAGAGTTTCGCCCTCTAGTGCTCAACTAGCCAAAATGCAACCATTTGTCCGGTGAATTTTTTGTTACCAAGGGGCCTCTTGTTACAGGAGGTGGATATAAAAATGGAGAGGTGATGAGTAGGTGTGATGTAGTGTGAAAAACTGCAGGGTGCGGTTTCTCTATCTGCCCTGCTTTGTGGGAGACCTCAATTCACCCTACTTGTTCTTTCTTTTTTTGTGTATCTTTAAACTCTGTTAAACTGTATTTGTCTAATGACTTTGTTTTCAATCACGTATAAAATTTATTGCAACCACCTTCAGGCAAGCCATGTAGACAGAAGCTTCTGATCTTGCTGTTTTATTTTATCCTTTTTAAGAGTATTTCAGTTGACTTGCATCAACTCAATTTTATATTACTTATATATCTTGTCAGGGTGCCTCCGCTTTCCTCTAGTGACCACCTTTGCAAAAATCTTCAAACTGCAATTTAGAAGGTTGTCTTCTTTGTTCATTTATCCTGTAAAGTACTATTCACTCTTTTTCATGCAAATTACCCAAAATTGGTGGCAGCAGTTAAACACGTTGTGCTTTTGTATTTTGAGTTCAGTTGAGTAGCTTTCCCTGCCACCCTGACTCTTAAGTTTTATTTTCTGCACAATGAAAGCACAGCTGAGTTTAAGGTAGCCCCTTAGTCTTGCTTCTGTCATTTCTTTTGATAAAGCCCTAAACTTGATTCTGAAAAATAAATACATAAAATGCCTGAGTTGAACCGTAATCGGCAAATCAGAAATGGAGGCATGTACTATTTATATACAGTCTGACAACCAAAGGAAGTATAGGATTTTTTTTTTCATCTTTCCAGTTGAAAGAGAAACCCAGCAACTTGTTTTATATGATAAGCTCCCAGAATACAGGGATCCTGTTTTATGTGCCCATAAAGGGCACCTTAGTAATAAATTTCAAATCTTTCTTAAGGTGGCTATGGAACATGGTACACATGGAATGGAGCCGAGAGATTATCATTGATGTTTGCTTATATCAAATTAAGTTTTGATATTAGTTTTTATTCATTTTTTATGACTAATGAAAAACACCAGCCATGTATACTAGGCATTCTGCAGCTCGTGCCTTCGCAGTCCTAGCCAGAGTGGATTGTTTGAACAGCTTCAGCTGCTTAATCTGCTGCTCGCTTTCCCTGATGTAATTGTCACCCATATGTAGGAAATAATGTTTCATTTAAATGATCTTACTTTCAAAAAGGTGACAGCATTGAGCGAGGGGTGGTTAATCACCATTTCCTGATTTGAACTTGGTTTTAGTTTAGGGTTTACTCTTTTTACTTGGTATTTACTTGCCAGTGTTAGATCAAGGCAAAGGAGGTACCCATTGGTTTTTTTGGTTTGATCTAAAGTACTATCCCTGGTTTAGATATACAAAGAATTAGTAAGCAACACCTTTCCAGAGCAGAAGGGTTTTTGAAAGGACAGCTTGGTTTTGAGCTTCTTTCTGCTTTAATAACTTCAAATGTAATGTGTGATCTGTCTTCCCTTTTAGAGCAAAGCCGGCGGGATGATTTGGAAGCCCTAGGCCATATGTTCATGTATTTCCTTCGAGGCAGCCTGCCCTGGCAAGGACTCAAGGTATCCTTGAAAGTGCTCAGCGGAGGGCTTTCTTTGAATTCTCAGTTGTTACTGAAGGGGTTGCTGACTTGATGTCTGCAAGAAGCACGAAGTGGAAGATTGGTTACAGAGATGAGAAGCAAGAACGACTTAGATTAGTTTATATTGTAAATGCTCATCTGGGCTTTGGAAGCTCTGTTTTGCTGCGTTTGTCTTCTTCCCTTTCTGAATCCTTCTTCCTTGTTTTTGGATTTTCCGTGATCTCCCCCCTGGTTCCCTCCCAGCCTTGGCAGTAGTGCTTTTCTCTCTGTCAGTATTCCTCCTCCACTACCATTATGTAGCAGGATGAGTGTTCCCAGTGTGTTGGGGAATTTCTGGAACAAATTGATGTCAGCAGCTGCTACACATTTTACCAGCAAGACCAGCAGGGCTGGGTGTGCCCCTAAGGTGAAGCAGAAAATATTTGTTCATCCTGTTGAGGCTAAGTGCCCACCTGGATTAAAATGAAAATCCAGGCTTAACATTGCTATTCAAGTATTTTATTGAATAAATGCCTATGCAGACAATAGCCATTCCTTGTGAAACATGTAGGTTAAATAGACTTCCTTAGGTAGGTATTAGTATAGTACATTCATGTCAAAGTCAACTATTAATTATAATTATAACCATTGTAGTTTTCTCTGTGCCTTTGACTGATAGACTAGGAAATGGTAAGCTTCTAACTCATTCTAAGTCGCATTAGATAGTTAAATGTGAGACATATTTTTGAGCTGTAATTTATTTTAACATGTTAGTGTGGAAAGAAACTTAATTCATAGTTTTGGGTACTCCTATACTACCCAGCCTCTCCAGATGGGTGGAATAGAATGATTATCTTTGCTGTTCTCTCTAGGACATTGTCCTGAAAAGTAAGGCTTCTGTCCCTTCCCTTTGGGAAGATTTTATTTCTTTCCCTTTAAATTTCTCTCTTAACATCTCCACGATCTTCTCCTAGTCATATATATCTTGTCGTTGATATTGACAGTTGTCAAATAGTTTCACATTCTCTTTGCTCATTATATAGCCAGTGTATTCACGTATATATTATTAATCGCTTGAAACTTTTTTACGGTCCATGAATTGTATTAGTGATAGTTGTAGATCTAAAATTTCTCCAACTCACTTTAGAACATTGTTGCTTAAAACTGGGTGCAGCAGGCTAGGTAGAGCCTCAAGGGAATCCCTTAAGACCACATTGTTGGTCCAAGCTTCAGAAGCCCTCTTTTTACAGTCATGAGCAAACCGGATTTGGCTGCTTCAAGCCACTGACGTATATCAAACCTGTCTGTTAGTCATGCCTATATCATAGATAACATTTAGATAACATTTTTCTCTCTGGAACCACATTGTGGAAGGGCACTTTTTTTTTTTTTTAATTGTTCTTTTTTCTATTCAACTTCACAATAAATATGTTGTGGAGCCATCTATCTGTCCCCACTTGGGTTAGCAATATTTTTAATCTTATGGAGTTTTCTAAAAAGGGGAAAGCTAAATCTCTTTTTGAACCCCCGTGGCCGTGGGAGATTACTAAGCTGCTACAATTTTGAAAATATTGCTACATGATATTTTTATTTTCTTATCCTAGCCATTTGTCTCATTACATTTGATGGCATTTATCTTAGACTACCAAATATGTTTGCAAGAAAAGTTTTCTAGAGCAGAGCAGATGTATTGTACATATCTAAACACATCATCTCTACTACATTTCTTATTTGTTAGTGTTAGAGAGAAAAACAATTGAGATTGTTTAACAAATCCTCCCAGTTTTATTGAAACACTCATTGTGTCCCCAAACATACAGGACCTCCCATATTTAGCTCCTCTTTCCAAATAACTCTCTCTCTTTACTCTCTACAGGCTGATACATTAAAAGAGAGATATCAAAAAATTGGTGACACCAAAAGGAATACTCCCATTGAAGCTCTCTGTGAAAACTTTCCAGGTAGGGTACAAAAAGGACACCCCAGCCAGTGCTACTAAAGCTTTGAAGTAGGTGAAGGCCATGACTTGATACCTTTAGATAAGGTGCTCTCCAGAAAACTTACATTTCCCTTTATTGTTATTTAGATCAAGACAGGTTTTGTCACTTTTATTTGGTCCATAAAGAAGACACCAGTGTCAAATAGTCTGTGCAGTATTCCTTGCTTGGCCCCAAGTTTCTCCCAGTGGGAAGCATTCAGCTAATGAGCATGGCCTTTGACCTCTTTCCTCACAGAGGAGATGGCAACTTACCTGCGATATGTCAGGCGGTTAGACTTCTTTGAAAAACCTGACTATGAGTATTTACGGACCCTCTTCACAGACCTCTTTGAAAGGAAAGGCTATACCTTTGACTACGCCTACGATTGGGTCGGGAGGCCTATTGTGAGTATCCTCTTTGCTCCTCTTCACCTCAGACCAGCACTGCCTCACCCCTTCACTCGTCAGACTTTCTGCTTAAAGCAATGGAGAAGGACATACCTTTGACTGTAGACTACACTTACCAACCTTTTCAGGTGATGCCTTAGGTTTCTCTTACTAGAATTAGGAAGCAGGAGTAACTCCCTTTATGTGTTTTTAAGATTATGACCAGTATGTCCTAAGATACCAGAATTCAAGCCAGTTTTTAAAAAGTTTCATTTGTATGATCCAGAAGCTTGTGCTAAATAGACAGTTAAGGTGCTTGACTTCAGTAGGGGTGGAGCCCAGCACCACAGGAAGCTTTTGAATTTGCTCTTCTAGCCAGGGGGCCACAGGGCCTGAGAGCGTGCTAACAGACATCACCGTAGGATTTTTTTTTTTTTTTTTTTTTAATTTTCAAAGGTAAACTATTGAAGACAAAGCTGCCTCCCTTTTGGAGATAAGCAAACTGAGAAGACAGGAAGACTTGAAACTTCCCTTGGTGGCTGAAAATAATAATTACTATCCTATTAGAATTAGAATGATGCTGTCCTTTGCAGAGGCATTAGGTTAGACTTGTTTTCCGCATTTGACTTTTTGTTTTATTTGTCCAGCCTACTCCAGTAGGGTCAGTTCATGTAGATTCTGGTGCATCTGCAATAACTCGAGAAAGCCACACACACAGGGATCGGCCATCACAACAGCCTCTACGAAATCAGGTATGTGTTGGTCTTTCATTGTTTCAGACTTTCCCTTTATTTGTGGCTAATGTTAAAACCCAAATTCTTTAGCTTCTCTGCTTAAGTGTATATATTGAAATTAAAGAAAAAGCGCTTGCCATTTCTCACTGATGTGACGTGGCATTCTAGCAACCCTCAGGGTTTGTGTAATGGCACTGAGATGTAGCCAGGTGCCTTACATGAAGCATCTACTCTAGAGGATCTTTACCTGTCAGAGTCTGTTGGCTGAAGGGACCTATGGGCGTATAGGATGTATAGGCTAGTTCACTTTGGGTCTCATCTGCAGTCCAGTGTGCAGCTTTTACCAATGCTGGTTTTTCCTTGCTCATTAGAATGGGTGGGTAATTTGGACTTAGAGCTCACCTGGGCATGAACTGGCACCTCCACTCTACCTCTGTCCCTGTATTCAGCTTAACTCTAGAGCTGGCCAAGATCTGAGATGGACTTGCAATGAAGACTCAAATTTGCTTTAGGCCACTTCAGAGAAGGCCATGTCATTCGTCCTTCATGTTTATGGTTTGGGAAACTGGTGGTCTGGATGAGAGGCTTCTCTCAGCCTAAAGACAGAAGAGGCAAACACATACCAAAAAACCAAATCTGACAACATTAAAAGAAAAGAGTAACTGATTGAGTAGTGAATATTATGATTTGTACTTTTATATCATAACATATTGCTTAGAGCAAAATGAGGATCCAATAGATAAATAAGCAAAGAATAATAAACAGATAAACATACATATGTGCTTGCATGCACGCACACACAATTATTATCACCTATCAAATGAGCTTGTTCTCCCTCACCCCGATCTCATTTTTGTATATAGAAGTACACATACACACATATTTACAGGACGTACACAAATGTAGAAAGACTCACCAATAAGTACATACCCTTGGTAAAATGTGTAGCTTGGCAGGTAAGAAAGCATGTAAAGGAAGGAAATCTTATATATTAGATAGTAGATAAAAGAGAGGGCAGATAGGCAAAAAGATGGGATTTAGCAGACTACACTAATAGGGTCCATAGTTACAGGCTTTAATCAAAGTAGATGGCTAAGAATTATAATTTCACTGACTTCTGATCTGAAAGTGGAATAGTGTCACTTTCTGCAGTTGCTCTCTCCTACACTCTCATACATTTCTCTTGACTTTGCAAATTCTTATAAGTTCTCTAGAAAGTAATTAGATAAAGCTACTCCTCTCTGATAAAATAATCTTACTTCTTGGAATCAATCATAATAAAATAACCCAAGATATAGATTTTAAGTGATCTGTGTAAAACTGCCACAATGTTCTTTATGTAGCCAAGTTTTAGAAATGCCCCACGTATCCAGTTATAAGGGTATAGTTATGGATTCATAACCTTTATTGAATAAACTGGGTTGTAATACAATGAATTGTAATCCATTTATCCAGTGGAATGTTATGTAGCCACTTCGAAGAATATTTAGGAAAAATTGTAGCAACCTAAAAGTGTTTATGGTTTTTATAGTGAGGAAATCACAGTACAAAATTAGAAATACTTCATGATTTCCCCTCAGGGAAGGGAAGATGAGACAATCAGTGGGAGGAGATAATGCCAAAGTATTAACATACGTAATGTTGGAAGAGGGTATTTCATTTCTGAAACTTGGCTACATAAAGGACATTGTGACAGTTTTACACAGATAACTTAAAATCTATATCTTGGGTTGTTTTATTATGATTGTGGGTAATATTTTTTCAAACTATTCTATAATGAAGTTATATTACCTTATAGTGAAAAATGCATTTAAATAGAAAATGGTATATGGAAAAATAAATTAAGTAGTCAGTAAAATCTAATCAGCATATCTGCCTACTCATGTTTTTTGGAATATTTTAAAGCCCAAACATGTTTTTTTTAGTTTCCCTGGTCTTTTCTGCTTCAGCGAATTCATAATCAGTGCTGCTGTTTTGAATGGATTTTTAAAAATATGGTGGCGGGGGGGTAGTGATTGAAAACTAAATTGCCAGAGGAGTATAAGAGGTCATACTTAGTACCTGAGTAAAGTACAGTGAATTTCAACGTACTTTTAAGTGAAAGGTCATTAAATTAGTATATATAATTAGGAAATCTCATCTGAAAGGCAGTAAGCTTCCCTTTAAACAGTTGAATCTTGAAGATCTCTCTGATTTTTTTTTTCCTTTTAGGATTTTTAGTATCCCATGGCTGCTGAAGGACTGAAATTCCCCCACATTAATGCAAATTTTACACCCCCCTCCCAACAGGATTCTGAATCCTTGCTGGGTAGGATTCTTTCTGCCCTATGCATGGTGGGTAAATGGATTTCTAGTGTCTCTTCAACCTCTACACTGTTTATTAGTCTATAGTCTCATTGCTTTTGTTCCATCTTTAAGGTTGTTTTCTTTTGCTCTTTTTTTTTAAGAAAAATTGCAGCTAAATATGTCCCTTTTATGACTAAAGATTGAAAGCAGTATGATTCTTTTAGACTAATTTTTTTTTTTCATTTTGAAATCAGCAAAAGAAGAAAGTAACTTCTCTCTGTGAGAGAGATTGAAAGATATTTACTTTGGTGACCATTAACATTTTTTTAGGAACTTTGACTCTGTAAATCTATCTGAGAGCCTACTGTGTGAAAGTAGGGACACAAAGGTAAGTAAGGAGTCCTTGTCCTCTAAGAACCGACTAGCAGATAAGCTAAGTAGCCAGATAACTATAACACAAGGCAAAACAGATCAGCCTCCCAAGTCACAAATCATTATCATCGGGGACTAGAGAAAGGAGACATTTCCTCCCTCTAGTCTGAGCATGACAAAGAGTTTCATGAAAGAAGCTGTATTTGAAATGTTCTTAGAAGAATTAAGTGGGAATGAAAGAGGCATTCCAAGCAAAAAGGAAATATGAGCAACAATAAATTATCTAGTTCCATTTTGCTAAAATATATGGTGTGAATAAAGACCAGAATAGGAAAATAGGTTGGAGCCATTTAATGAAGCTCCTGGAATGCTGGGCTGGAGAATTGGTATTTAATTTCAGCAGGGAATAGGTACCAAAGGTTTTTGAACAGAGGGATGATATGATCAAAACTTTGCCTTAGATATTTTGGCACAGCAGGTAGCAGTAGTCTGGCAGCTAGCCTATAGACCAATAAGAAGACAGTGAGTTCCCTTGAGAGATAAAGGGGACTTTGGTGGACTTTGGTGGACTGAAAATGAAATAGAATTGAAAAATGATACAGGGATATTAATCTACCAGAATTGGCAGCCCACATGTATGCCGGGGTTGAGGGAGAAAGATGAATCAAAGCTGTTGCTGAGGTTTTAAGCCTGGATAATTAGGAGGCTGATGGTACTCTTATTAGAGATGGGAAAGTTGGGGAAGGAGCTTATTTGGAGTTTGAATTTAGGCATCTTGAATTTTAAATACAGCATATTCCAGCTAAAGATGGCTAGCAGGCGGAGGATGGCTCTCAAAAGAAAAACAGACAGATATTTATTTGGAAATCAAGGCAAGGACATGACATTGATGATACTTGTCCAAAGACTCTCCTATTTCTAGGTAAATCTGCCCTTTGATTGTATGGTAGAGGAGTAAGCATGGGGATTAACAGGCTCTGTTTAGTCCCATACTTAGAGTAGGAAGAGAAAGAAGAGAAGCTCAGAACTTGATTTTAGCTTACCCTAAGAGTTTGGCCATAGGACATTTAACCTTTTGGGGCCTTAGCTTTCTCAAATGTAAGCTTTGTTTTGTTTACTGTTGTAGCTCTAACACATACAACAATGTCTGGAGTAGTAGGCACTTGATAAATAATTGTTTGAATGAATAAATGAATTAATCTGTCAAGTGAGGAGCATAGATAAAACCAGATGTTTGTTTAAAATAATAGATTTTTATTTAACCTTCCATGAAAAATAAATTTCAAACTTTTCTTCTTACTTGTTTTCTATTTCTACAGAGAGCTATTCTGCCTCATTTGGCAGCCAGAATAGAGCTGGATTGTCTGTTCAAGGGGAAAGGTGTAAAAAAACACAGCAGGCTCTTGCTGGTCTAGAGTGTAGGTATATTGAATTGAGTACTATTTGGTTCCTAGATGCAATCATAGGTACCAAATATAGTTTCCATTTAAACTCACCTTTATTGGATCTGTCTTTTAAAACTATTTTAATACCAAATGCTTAAGAACAATTTTTTGAACATTGATTTTACCTAGCTAGGAAACTGTTATTAAATCATGAGTTTGGATGAAGTAAATATTCCTAAAAGCTAGATCCATTCAGAAAGACCCCAATGGGTTAAATCTTGTCTGTCATTTTACCCTTGGTACTTGTCCTTTCCCAGTTCTAAGATGGTGAGTCTTTTCAGGGCTTTGGTTCCCTCTAAAGAACTCTGTGTTACCATCCCTCAGGAAGGGGATGAAAACATTAATAGTTTTGCCTGTTTCTACCTGGTAAAGCTTCCCTTGCATTTTCTGATGGACTTTGATTAGGAAGTCTGCCCTACTGGAATCCAGAGATCTAATATTGGCGTGCAGTATATTGTACTGTTGCAGGTTTTGTTCAGTGTGGTTGTTCAACATACTAAATATAGAATATTGCATTGGCCAGGATGTATATGCAGCAGCACACTTCCTGCCCTTTCAGAACTTTAAGTCTAAGCTGGCGACAATCCTTAGGTAAATGCTACACAGGCATATACTTCCATGATTCAGCCATCTTAATAGTTTCCTTTTTCTCCCATTGACTCTTTTTATTTGTAGGTTTTCTGTGGGCATATGAAGAAGGGGTACTTGGCCTAGAAGTTTAGGGGAAACAGATCTGTTTTGAAGTTGGAAAGAGTCCCGTTGGCCATTAAGTACTATTAAACCATTAAGTACTATTAAACTCTACCAGACCAGGGTATCCTACTCCTAGTAATATTGAATCCCATAATAATACTTATTTGTTTTTATATGCACAGCATATGTTTAAGGAAATGAATTTATTCTCTGTAATTTTTTACTAGATGAACTGTTTACTTGCAAATTCTCCAGTCTGGCTAGACAGGAAAATATGAATCAAGGATCAGTAAAGCTGATCCCTCCATCTTCCCAGAAGAACCATATTTAAACTAACTCAGTACCTTATAAACAGACAAGAAATATATAACAAAACCTAAAAGAGTCAAATCATATTGAGTTCTAAAGATGTGCCCACAGTAAAAGAGTGGTTCAGATTTGTTTGTTTGTTTGTATCTAGACTCCAAGGGATTAGATTTAGGGAATATATAGCCTTAGAAGAAAGATGTTTTAGTGCTGTGGTGCTTTCTGAACGAAGCTTGTTATAAGCATAGCTTTTCCAAAGGGGAAGTTAAGCTAGATTGCTAAGTAGCCAATATGGTCAGAGATCTTCATATAAAAAATATCTTTAGTACTTTTTAAAAGTCTGGTAGCCTTAAAAACAAACAAACAAACAAACAAAAACCCGATTTTTCTATTCCCTTTTATAGAATGGTGCTTCATTTTCAGCCAGGTTCAGAGTTTGCTAGCTGAAGGAGCACATGTGTTCATTCAGAAGTAACTTGCCCCTTTCTGACCTGTGTGTAATTTTCTAACTTGCCGCCTGCTGTCTAGCAGGAGCTCAGGTGTGGAAAGTGCACTCGCCCTGCCACCCTCCAGCATAGAGCTCAATGCGGAATAAGACTGTCCCTCCTCATTTCTGGGATCTTAACTCCAGGGGGGAAACAAGCAAATGCAAAACTGAAATACAATCTTTTTCTTAGTTTCTTACCTTTTTATCACCTAGTCCCTGCTGCTTACCTTTGCTCTTAATTCTCTGTTCCATGCTAAAATTTTTCTCTGTGTGCATTCTTCAGTATTTTGTATTGCAGCAAACACCCTGTGTTCTGAGGCACCTCCTTGTAGGAAGGTAATTCTGGAGTAATCCTGCCTAGATAAATCATTCCCCAGGGGAGGTGTCTTATGCCATTTGAGTAATAATAGGGCAGAGTTTGAGTAGAGGATTTCAGACCTCTAGGATGGTTCCTGTGATTTTTCAGAGTTTCACTAAATTGATACTCTCAGCTCTGTGGGCCTGCATAGCATGGAGCTTGGTAATAATCCCTTCCAGATTCTTATCAGTGATTTTCAAACATCCCTGATACATGATCAAGTATATAGAATACAAGAAGTCACTTTTAGCACATGTGACAGGTTATATGGAATAACTCCTGTCTGGCATAGGAAAATTGGTTCTATTTCATGGGCTTAATAGAAGGAAGTTCTAATTTTGTTAAAGTATATATTTCAATAACTGTGCCAGCTTTTTTTTCATTTCATATCTAAGGTTCATTATATCCTCAAAATTTCTTAAGATGTTTCCTTTATCATTCTTCCTGCCCCATTCTTACTTCTTCATCTTACACCCAACTACATTAAAAAATTTTTTATCTTGGAAGTGTGATAAGTCAGAATGGACTCTAGTGTATTCATTGCTAACCTTTGATACTATCCAGTCTCTATTATTGTTATAGTTGAAGACTATAATGAGGCCTGGAAGTCTGACATGAGAGACCATAATGTTCTGTATAAATGGCAACTTTTAAAGTATTTGGGGAGCCATAAAGTGAAATGGATAAAGTTCTTTGTGAATATAATCAACAGTAAGTTTTTAAAATAACTTTGTATAAAGAATAGGATTTGGTGATTTGTTTGCTACAACTGAAGAAAGATGTTTACCTGCCTTTTGCTTCAGAACAGTAACTTATCTTCAGTAAGAATTCGAAATAATTTTCTAGCCATAGATGGGGTAGTATCTGAGGGGTTATCAGACTATATTTACCTGTCCTCTTATTAATGTTGTTCTCTTCACTGTTTGTCCATTAATACCTGCCAAATGACTGCTGAGATACTTGTTTCCTCTACCCTAGGCCTAGGTGCTGGGTTTGACTTTTTACACCAGGCTTCTGTGTTTTCCTCAAGTATTTTTTGTTAGCTTTGCCTTTGATTTATGCTATGTGGGATTACTGCTTCCTCGTTTCCACACTCACCTACTGGAGAGTAAACCAAGCATTTCCACGCAGGTCATACAATCAAAACTGAAGATTGTAAAGTGTTCCCCCAAGGAATTCCCACTGCTTGAGATTCCTGCTTCTACCTTTGGGGATTTACACGCTCCAGGTGGACCTTTGCTTTTCAAGTAATGCAGAGGAATTGCCTTTGCTGAATGACTTTTCTACTCATGGATGCTCCTAATAGCCTTTTAGATAGACACTTGTGCATGAGTGTTCTTTGAGAGAGAAGGGTTCACATGCCGATTTCCTCTACTAGTTTGCTTAGCATAACTAGTTCCTGTGCTGATCATGCCTAATCATAACCCCTGTGTACACAGCATTGCCTAGAATACCTTTCAGGGGAAGGTACACTAGCAGAATGCTGTAGTTGTCAACATTCCTTGGTTTGATCGAGCTCCTAGGCACTCAGTTGCTTTCTAAAACTGGCAGATGACCCTTTCTACTACATCAACTTTTAGGTGTAAGTGCAAGCCCTTAAATTCCAGAAAAGAATAGTCATAGAGCTTATTAGCATCATGATGAAAAGTAATTCCTGAAATAATAAACCTAACAAACCAGGTTCACATTTGTCACTTAGTTTTATTGCTTTCAGTGGACATAGAAGGCATCGGAAGGTAGTTGTATGGTATAGTATTTTCTTCCTTTGTCACGGTGAAAGCATTTATGAAGCAATCAGGAATGTTAACATTTTTCTCTCTTTAAAAGATAAGTAGCACATTACTTGAGGATGGAGATGGAGTAACTTCTAGGCCTTTGAAAAAGTCTTGATGTTTTCATTAAAACAAAACTATTAGGACAAAAATCTCAATTCTTCCAACAAATTATTTATTTAGCTAGAATGAATATAAACAAGTACACAGCCCTGTGAATCAGATAGTAGCATCAAACCAGACTTCTGAGATGTATTTCAGTAAAAATGGAAATAATAGTTGATCAACTGTCTAGGGTTTTGTTAAGCTTAAAAGTATGTGAGTGTTTTATGTGCATTTCTTGCCATTTAAAATTTTATCTGCTTTAAAAACAAAGGCAAAACAGCATTCATGAAAGAAGTAATTGCATTGAACACATATCATAGAACTCAACACCGAATAGCTTATAAATGTCTGGATATTTTTTAAGCATTTAAAGTTTTTGGGAACTTAACAGTTCTGTAGTTTAGGAGCTTAAATATTCTACTTAAATATTATAAAAAATAAAAAAGTCCTAGCAAGAACTAAAGAGGCTATCACTAATAGATATCAGTTATAGATAGTACTTAATAATATTAGAACACATTTAGCCTTAAATCTATAGTAGTGAGAATAAATGAGATTAAGTGCTCTGAGAGTATGAATACTATTGATAAGTTATATAAAATTGTTATAGTTATGTTATAAACCAGTCTTATTTTGGAACACATTTATCCTTAAATCTGTAGTAGTAAGAATAAATGAGATTAAGTGCTCTGAGGGTATGGATACTATCAATAAGCTATATAAAATTGTTATGATTATGTTATAAACCAGTCTTATTTTGGAAAATGAAACATCTGAAATTCTGCTGGCAGAAATAATGGGAGGGAGATATTTTTGGGGTAGCTTTGATTCTCTCGAATGTGACTAGCAATATAAAATCAAACCCCTCTTTTGTAAGAGTATGTAGCAAGCAAGTTAATACAGCTGCCTTCTTAGAGAATATGCTCATTCCCTGAGGAACATCAGGAAACATGGCCAGGATCCTTTATAGTGCTGTTACCCATGCGACTTCATATTCCATTAATAAAGAAGATAAGTAAGTTGTAGCTGGTGCATGAGGCCTTTTTAAAAAAAAATAAGAAAGCCATTTTGGTGACTTATAGATGAGCATTAAACAACTCTTGTCAACAGAAGGGGGAGAGTGAACATGAAGCCTCAAACCACTTCTTCTTCACTCTTACTTTTTTTTTTTTTTTTAATGGAATACAACATTTATAGCTGTGAACATTTCTAAGATTTATAGCATCCTTACTGGTTTCATGCAGAGCAGCAATATCACATCCCAACCCCTGCTGCTGTTTATATCAGCAGCAATTAAAATTTGATTTACTAATCCCTCATTGCTGCCTCTCCAACGCCTCATTTTTCATTTTTATAGCGCCTTAGGACTGTTACAGCTGAGCATCATGATGTTAACACCTCCTTAGCCATCTGGTACGGGGAAGAGGCACCTAAACAGATTCTTCAGAACAAAAATCACATATGAGCAAGATCAGAATAGTGTGAGATCTAAAAAACAGGTAAAAAAGGAATGAAGAAAGCCTGACTGACAGCAAAGGTGAAAGCAGAACCCAAAAAGGGTTTGAATTGAAAGCCCTCCTTTTGCTGGCAAAAGATCTGCCTTTTGCTTTCTAGAAGAAATAATTCATAGTGGTTATATCTAAACGTTTTCTAAATCTGGACTAGCGGATGTTAGCTAGAGGAATCGGAAAACAATGTGGCCTTATTTTTTCCCCATCTTTTCATATTCTTGACCTATGAACCTGGTTTGAAGAGATACTTTGTTCATTCTTTTAACTAAGAAAGCATATTCCAGCCACTGCCCCTGCTCATTTCCTCTTAGTTGAAAGTCTCATGGAGGTTTATGTTGAGAGTAGTGGGCTCCCTATTTAAGGAAAAGGCATATTATCTTCATTCCTAATGCTAGGAATTTTCTGTCTGCTTAGATAGATCTTTAATCAGTAAAATGATTTGTGAGTATGATTGTTCCTTTGTTCAACAATCTTAACATTCTGAATTTGGTCTGCTTAGTAGCTACTGAAATTTTACTAATTTGGAAGCTAAACGGTGATTTTAGCCTTTGATGGCTTTTTTCCCTCTTTTGGTGATTTTTTTTTTCTTCTGTGTCTAGGTCAGGGTAGTGTGCTGTAGAATGTCATGTATTGGCTCATTAGGCTGAAATTAATGTAGCCAAGCTAACTTTTTCTCAGTGCTTTGCAGTGGTTGTTAATTTAAAATCCAAAATGAAAACAAAACCCTCAGGGACACTAATGTACTTGATTTTGTTATTGCTTGCTGTTGCTTCACCTTTCCTTCCATATCTTGCTCTCATGCTTCCTAATGCCTGAGCAGACTGCATCGTCAGAGCGCCGAGGAGAATGGGAAATCCAGCCCAGCCGGCAGACCAATACCTCGTACCTGACGTCTCACTTGGCTGCAGACCGCCATGGGGGATCAGTGCAGGTACTTACTGCCTTTATTGCCTTTTCCTGGCCTTTCCAGCTTGGCTGGTAGAATGTTGGCTTGCTCCGAAACTCAGGTTCCTTTAGAATAGAAACAGAGCAGGGTCGAGGTGCTCCTATAGATAACTGAATATCCATGTGCTGATTTTCTGCCTATGTGGACTTGTAAGCGTCACTTGTAGAAAGATTGCTGGTTGTTGTCATTGACAAAGAAACGTTTCCGTAATTTCTGATACTGATTTCTGCTTAAACTAGTCTTACAACTTTGTTCCACTCATGATAAACCATAAAAATAATGTCAAGGTGGAAATGTGTTAGTGTCAAATCTGTGAATTGTAAAGACCTGGAATGTGTATAAAATTAAGTATTTTTTGACCAGAGGACTGCACATGTAGCTCATTCCATGATGATATATGCCTTAGTGCATAAGGTGAGAATGTTAATTAGTTCAGGTCAGCTGTTTCTGAGTAGGTACCCAAGAAGTTGGGCTATTTCTTTTTTCTGCTGGAATAAGTATGGTCTTAGAGAATTATTTCTGAAGTACTTGTGTCTCTTTTCTTGTATGTCACTGTTTTAATAATCTTAACATAAATATTTTTCTCATACTAGTAGGTGACACCACCATTTGAGGTATACAAGTGAACCTAGAACTACCAAACAGAAATTCCTATAAAGGGGTAGACAAACCTTGTGCACATAGAAATGCATCTCAGTAGGTCTGGTTGTCTAGGTTATGCATTTACATGGAGTGATTCACTGAAGATCATGTTATTCACAGGAATTTGAGAGATAGCTTTGGCCCTGTAAAAACATCATAGGAACATCGAGGTAAAAATGATGGATTGAACACACAGATGTACTCTCACTCCTCCTGAAACAACACAAAAAGAATAGTAAAGAGATTTTTTAAAGGCATAAATCTATGTAGGGATGGAAAAAAACAAAAGAGGACACAACAGCAACAAAATGTTAGAAGCTGGAAAGTAGATGGGTAATTATTAAGTGACTTAGGAATCTCAAGAAAACTGAATCCTGAGCCAATAGAGAGGAAAGCTGAGACTCTATTTATACTGGGGAATCCTCAAAAGACTCAGAAGTTGGCATTCTGTAAGGTGTTAGGTGGGTGTGGAGGGCATGCGCTAAAATAAAGAAGATTAGTTAAAAGTCTGCTTAAGAAGCCAGAGATTCTAGATGTTCTCCTCCCTCCCCAGCAAAAGATATATTCTTTGGAAAAGGCAAAATAGAGGGTCACATTTGGGGGCAGAGTACTAGCCTGAAAAAAGGGAGATCAAATGAATGTATGCATATTGACTGCCTGCTTTCCCCATTTAGTGCTTTTGAATGCTGATAGCCAAGTAGGTACTTCCAGGCAGGAGTCTGAGTTGCTTCTGGGAAATCTGACCATTCCATAAAGAAAACATCTGAGCATACTGACAAGAGGGTTTCCCTAATGAAATGGCCCAACTAGGTCATTCTGCAGTGAGATCTGTACTTTAAAAGTCCCACCCCTGTACTCAAAGTGCCAATTAACTTTGCAATCTCCTGCTTTTAAATATGAGCAAACAAATCAAGGATTATCAGATTTCTGAGGAAAGCCTTTATTAAGAAAGAGACCAAAGCAAACAACAGCAACAAAAAATACCTCATTATTAATATCCTCAGAGACAGAAGATACTGCAACTCTGGAGCAAGGACAGGATGCTATTTTTAAAAAGGAACACTCTTAAGAACAAACAAACAAAATACTTGAAAAGTAAAAATGTAATAAAATTTTTTTTTTAATTTTAAACTCAATAGCTTAGAAGATAAAATTGTGAGGAAGTCTCCCAAAAAGTAAAGAGAGAGAGAGATGAAAATAGGAGAAAACAATATGAGATTTAAGGAGAGTCCAGGAGATCCAATTTCTAAATAATGGGAGTTCCAAAGAGCGAACAGAGAAAGTAGAGGGTAGGAAATCATTAACAAAACAATTTATCGGAACTCATAGACCTGTTTCCAGATCAGAAGGACCCACCCTAATGGATGATAGAACCATACCAAGATACGTCGTTGTGAAATTTTGAACTACCTAAGACAAAGAGAAGATCCTTCAAGCTTCCAGAAAGAGAAGACAGTCATATGTAAAGAAAGGATCAGGATTATAGTGTAGCCTCAGATTTATGAACGTCAATACAAGAAGCTAGAAGCCAATGAACAATGCTTTCAAAATTCTGAGGGAAAATTATTTCCAACCTAGAATTCTGTACTCAGCCAAACTGTCAGTCTGGTTGGACTGTAGAATAGAGATATTCTCAAAAATCTGGTCTCAAAAATTTTACTTCTCGTGCACCCTTTCTTACGAAGCTACAAGAGGATGTGCACTATGAAAATGAGTGAATAAATTAAGTAAGAGGAATATATGGGACCCAGGAAACAAAAGATTGAACACAGGAGAGAAGTAAAGGGGCTCCCCAGTATAATGGTAAAGTCAGGAGATCCCAGGATAAGAGCTGTATGCCAATAGAAGAGGACAGCCTGTCCCAAACAGAGGTGGTCAAGAGGCTTTGTGAGCAATTTTAACCAAAATGATGAATTGACTAGGACACCAATATATCAGAATATCTTGATAGCAGCTGTTTAGATAAATGACAGAGAGTTTGGTCAGAATTAGTGATTATCAACTAATGTATAAAAAGCAAAGTAAAAATAAATTTTGAAAGATAATTAATTCCAAGGAAAATAAGGAATTACATAGGGAGAGAAAAATAACCTTGGTATACTGCATGCACAGCTGTAAATAGCTTTTACTAGTCTTAATGCCAACACTAACAATTTTGATCTAGTCAAAATTACAGAATAAATTATAATGGCAGAATGGATAGATGGGAAATGGTGAATATAATGCCAAAAATGACGACTTAAGATTCATGTTATTCAGAGATATGTAGGTAAAAAACAAGAGAATCAACTGTCAAGGAATGGGAAATGGTGCTATTGGGGAAAGAGACTGCTGTTTTTCCTAACAATCCTTGTAGAAATATTTGATTCTTTACACAGTGTGCTTACATAACTCTGATAAAAATAAAACCTAATGATTAAAAATGCGTATACATATATATACATTATTTTTTGTCTATCACATTTGTAAAAAGTGTAAGTTTAATAATGGCCTATCCTACTATTATTGAAATGTGAATTGTAACTATTTTAGAGGATAATTTGGCAATATCAGTTAAAATCTTAAATATCTACACTTTATGATCAATGAATTTAGTTTTAGATATATATCCCTCATAAATGCGCAGATACTGAAGATATATGTTCTACAACAAGGCTGTTAAAAGAAATAGGACTCACATTTGCCATTTAAAATTTTTTAGTAGTCACATTAAAAAGCAAAAAGAAATAGGTGAAACTAACTTTAATAATATATTTAACTCAGTATATCTAAAATAATTCAACGTGTAGTCAGTATTAAAAATATTAGAGATATTTTACCTTTTTTTTAACTAAGTCTTTGAAATCTAGATGTATTTTACACTTTTTTAAGTACTCAGTAGCCACATGTGCCTAGTAGCTACTGTATTAGACAGTACAGTTCTAGAATGTTTATTGCTGGCTTGTTTCTAATACCAGAAAATCAGAGTCAACTAAATGTTCATCAGCTCCACATTAACTAAAAAAAATATAATACTTCTGTGCAGTGGAGAGAGAGAGATCTCTGGGTATTATGAGAATGTCCACGATGTGTTGTGAAGAAAGCAAATTGTAAAACACTATCTAAAATTTGTCCTTTTTAAAATTTATTTTCAAATATGTATGAAAAAATATGTATGAAGGAGAATAAACATAAGGACATGTATATTAGCATATGCAGAAAAAAAAGGAACAATGTAGAGTAGCGTGGGCAGACTCAACCAGTGGGCCTAATCCCACCTTCTGCCTGTTTTTGTAAATAAAGTTTTATTAGAACACAATTACACTCATTTATTTACATTTTGTCTACTTTCATGCTGCAGTGGCAGGGCTGAGTAGTTTTGTAGCCTACAGAGCCTAATATACTATTTGTCCTTTTACATAAATATTTTAAATACCCTTGTCCTCAAGGAATGTATACTGAATTTCCCACTAGCCATTTCCACATGATGACGTTGCTGGAAACTTATGCTTTTTATATTGTCTTTTTTAATGTTTTTGTTGTTGTTGTTGTTGTTGTTGTTGTTTTTACTATAAACAGACTTACTTTGTAAATGGGAAAAAAAGATAGGAAATAATTTTAAAAGGGAAACACTTCATAGTCAGGTATAGTTTAGTTTACTAGATTTGTGTTCCTAGGACACAGAGGTGCTCATTTGAACAGTATATCCTGCTGTCCACTGTGAGGGGTTGTCTTTAGGTTAGAACTGGGGTCAGTTAGAGTTTCTGGCAGCACTTTTGACAAACGCAACCTCCCTCGACTCTCGATAAACTAAATTATACTAGCTTTTTTGACATTTGGGTAAGGGGCAGGCAGTTGTGTCATTTCCCTAGTATTATGTTAAGCTCTGCTGCTTCTCACTATATCTGTTTCTTTTATTTTAGCCCCAATTTGTATAAACTCATAAAGGCTATGCTTTTTGCAAACCAAAGCAGTAGTACTTTTTCTAGCACAACAGATGCCCACATATTTCTGAGTTGTCTCACTTCCCAAAGGTAATGTGGTCAAACCACGCTTGGCCTAACCTTTACGACCTGCAGATACCATGACCTGGTAGGGAGTGCAGAACTCTGAGATGAGAAGTTTGCTCTGATAAGGCACATGGACACTCTCATTCCAACCTATTTAATGGGCAGGTCTCTATGGTTCCCATCCTTCCACTATTTCCACAGATCTTCCACATATGGAAGGCCCAAATTCAAGAAGGCAGTATATTTTTCTCTTTCAAAAAGATGACTCTAAAGTTGTTTAAATTATACATATAGGAAATATCTAGAAATATCTAGGACCAAGCAAGGGCATAAGACTTAGCAATGACATTTAGCATTTAGCTAATATTTGCTCAAAACTTTATAATTTTAATTATTTACAATTAGTTTAAAATTATTGTAATTACAATAATTTACAATTATTTACAAATTATAAAACTTTATAATTTGTAAATAATTGTAAATTATTTACAATTCTTGTTGAAGTCAGTATTATTTCCATTTTAAAGGTAGAGAAGCTAAAGTAGAGAATTACCAAATATGTTAGTTGTGAGAAATAGGATTGAAATGTTGATTATCAACTAAAGTACTTCTTCCTTTGGTACACAGCTCTGATTTTTCTTCATATTAATATTTTGAAAAATGGAACTAAGAACTCAAATTTTTGAGATTCCCAAAAAGAATGTTACCAATAGTTAAGGACTAAAGTTCAAAATAGTACTTCACCTTAGTCTTTTTCATGGATAATCCTGTAAGATATTAATAATTTGTTTTTGTGTGATATAGGCAGAGGAATATGGGATTGATTTTAATAGTGATTACAGCAAAATAAATGTCAATATTCCAGGTATACAAATAAAGCTTATTTTTTTAATGAAATTATACTTAAAAATTTCAATAGAAAAGGTATAAAAATGGTATTGTTTAAAATACTAATAACTCATTACATTATTAAGATTCTTTACAAGTTTTCAAGTTGCTTTCCTAGACATCATTGTATTTAACTTAGCATTATGAGGCATAGTCTTACGGAATTAGAAACCAGGGCTCACAAAGGACGTTGTGGTAGAGCTAAGCCTGGAATCCAGCTCGTCGGCCACCTACGTTAGTGTTTGTTCCACTGCAGATCTAGGCAGCAAGTTAATGGTTTGACAAACTGTACTTTCATCCTGAAATAATTAAGCGAATGCTCTAAAGGCCCAGATTGATTCCAAATGTATTATTTTAGGCGCAGTTAAGTTTAAGGTTAGACAACTGATATTAAAGTTCCCATTTGTGCCTGATTCATTTGAGACTAGATTCTCGTTGATACAAGCAAGATGTCTAGTCTGTAAAATATAGATAACCTCTTCCTTCCGTTGTCCAAGGACATTGCTTGTGGGCCAAGTGGCAGTTCATAGCAAGGAGAAATTAGAGAGTATGAAACATGTGAAACTCTGTGAGCAGGCACAATGACCCAGAGTCACCAGGTAATTCACAGTGGTGATGCTTACTCCTCCTTTGTCCATATTGGTAAAGGCCAAGACATTTTATTTAACATCTTATCCAGTTGCTGAGTTCATTAAGAGACTTACTGTGATTTCTCCACCCTTGTGCTCACATAATGAACTTACAGCATTATCTCTAGTATGCCGCTCGAATGTGCCCACAAGAAGCAAATGTAGGCTGAGGAAATTCACAGGACAGCATTAGCATGAGGAGCGTGGTTCTCCATTCTGCAGTGTAAACCCTCTCTCTTCCACCTTTTATTTTTTGCTGGTTTTTTCCCCACTTTTTATTTTGAAATTTTCAGATCTGCAGAAAAGTTGAGGGGTGGAGATGTAATGAACCTATGTATATCCTTAACCTAGACTAATGAATTATTAAGATTTTGCCATATTTGCTTTAAGTCCGTGTGTGAGGAGCTGGGTAATATTTGCTAAACTATTTGAACATGAGTTACAGTCATCATTAAATTTTATCTCAAAATACTTCAGCCTTCATCTGTTAAGAACAGCATCCTTTCATGTAACCAGCAATACCACTGTCATATCTAAGACAATTAATAATAATCTCATAATATCTAATGTATAGTCCATATCTCATTTCTCTCAGTTGTCCCCAAAATGCATTGCATTTAGTTGTCATGCCTCTTCAGTCTCTTTCAATATCTTAGTCTCTTAATTCTTAATCTCTTAATCTATATTAAAACAGTCACCCTGTCTTGAAAAAATTTTTTTAAGACATGTCTTTTTTGAAGAGTCCAGTCTTGTTCTATAGAATGTCCCACATTTTGGATTTGTCAGTTTCTTTCCATCATTCTTAGGTTCACATGAAACCTTTTTTTTTTCTGCAAGAATACTACATAAATAATGTTATATAGTATTTATTATATTGTGTCAAGAAATAGATAAGATCAGGTGGTTTCATTAATCAGAGATGCTAAATTTGATCGCTAGCAGAAATTTGGATCTCCCTTTGGTAAGTCCAAATTTAATGTTGTAGCTTTCTTTAACTGTATAGCATTGTTTTAATTTTTTTAAAGCACGTATTAATAAATACAATACATATTTCTGGTTTAGAAATAATGGTGGGCATAGACTACTAGTAAGTAGTATTCACCTTGTCTGCCCTTTCCTCTTTGAATAAATATCCCCAAAGACTCCTTATACTAGTATTTCCTCCCACCTTCTTCTTTATGACTGTGCAGGAAATTTCTGCAAATTAACTGCTGGTGAGGACCCCAGATCTAGAGGGAGATAAGAATAAACATCTGTGGAGGGAGAATAACAGTAATATGAACATTTATTGAGCCATTGCCATGGCGCTGGGATAAGCACTTTCTGTGGAGTCTGCATAGTAACCCAATTAGGTAAGCAGCATTGTTTCCCCATTTTAGTTTAGGAAGCTCAGGCACAGCAAGATTGAAGACCTTGCCCCACGACCCACAGCAAGTAAGTGGTGGAGCTAGGGTTCGAACCAGGGCTAACCAAGTCTGGAGCCTATTTCTTATTTACTGTGCTGCGCTGTCTCCATTATTGTACACCAGGCATTTTTCTAGACACCGTCTTATACATTCTCTTGTGTAATTCTCGCATCAGCCTGTAAGAAGCAGTCTCAAATAGATGAAGTTACTTACCCAAGGGCATATGATATCCGAACCATTTATTCTATTTTGTGGTTCTCTCCCATGTTTCAGCCAAGATCTTTAACAGCAGAGTGGTTTATCCAGCGGGGTCCCTTGTCCCACTCCCCAGCACCCACATAAACAGGAATCATGTGCTGCAAATGAAACCAGTTGGCAGAAGCAGCTGCACAAGCAAGAGAAGCCTGATCGGGTCCACATTAACCGATGACAGGAGTGAGAGCCTTCAGTTACAGTTCGGGGACCATCAGTGAGACATGGGATGACACTGAACCTGAAATAAAGGTTGTTGAAATAAGACTGGTCTTCCAAGGGAAAGCGTTTCCTTACCGTCTGCCCTCTCAGCAGAGAGGACGTGGCAGTCTTGTTATTTGAATAACTTCAAACCAGTGATCAAAGCCATGAAGAAATTTTTGAAGGAAAGTGTGATTGCTTATAGTTTCTGATGCCCACTATTGATTTTCTTTTTAGAATTTTTTTTAACATCACCCCTGAGTCTTTTTATAATTACAGCATAATAAAGTAAGAAAGGTAGATTTAAGAGTAATATGACATATTTCATAGGATTTTTGTGAGGATTAAATTTACACACACACAGTGTAGCAGAGTGCCTGACACAGAGTAGGTGTTCAGTATGAAAGTTGTTATTATATGATTACATCATTGAATTTTGTGTTCTCACATGATAGGATCTGGGAACCATCCCTAAACTAAGACGATGGGCCCCTTAACCCAGGAAAACAAACATTCCATACACTGCCTAGCTAGTAACTAACCTAGAGACCAGATATCCCTTAGTGATCCTCTCTGGCGCCGGCAGGAGGCTCCTCTTTCCAGGGTGTCTGTCACACTCTGCCTTTCTGTTTCAGGTGGTGAGTTCAACCAATGGAGAGCTGAATGTCGATGACCCCACGGGAGCCCACTCCAATGCACCAATCACTGCTCACGCCGAGGTGGAGGTAGTGGAGGAAGCTAAGTACGTTCATCTTTCAAGGGGATTCTTGAGTCATAGGTTGAAAAATCTTTTCTCCGTCTTTTCGCCTCTGTGTGCTGCTCATCTCAGACTGAATTCCTCATGCTTGTGTCCACAGCTTTCTTCTTCTGACCATTTTATTTTTTGCATGGTACCATAAGGCTGCTGCTACCCTTCTTCAGCTGTGATTTCTGGGAAGACGATCATTTTTCTAGTCCACATGAGGCAAAAGACATAGTGACCGAAAAGAATCACGATAGATAAAATACCTACAATACATATTTGTCATGAGCCTCTTGGGGCTCTAGAGCCTCTTGCTTCCTATGGGACTCAGAGAAGAGCCTGCTTATTTCAACCATGGGCTATGCTAAACAGCATTAAGTTTCTGGTTCTTGACTAACCACTCTCCACATAGTCCTGAAGCCAGGGTTTCAGCGCCATTTTGTTCTCACTTAAATGATTCTGGATTCAGAGACTCAGATAAGTCAGGCAAGAAGAAGAATCTCTGCACCTATTAGTGAAAGGGTCTTGGGAAGGAAAGGAAACTACACTAATCCCAAGAGGGTAAGGAGGTTATCTCACTCCCTTTTTTGCTTCTCTTGCATGTGAATGTCTTGCCCTGTTCATACCATCGGCCCCTTGGTGCTCTCTGCATGGTCTGTGTTTAAACTCTTAGAATATGGGGTAGAAGGTGAAATAACTGCTGATTTTACTGTAAAAGCAGCATTTCCATACTTCTTTCTCTTTTTTCCCCATCCCAAATTCAGATCCAGATTTAACCTACAAGAACACAGGAAGTAGGGAGAGAGAAGTCCTTTACAAATCAGTAACTGTTGCCAAGCCTGACATGGATATTTTTCTTATAAACTGAGAACATTCAGGCTAACCCAGGACCCTGTTCTCAGAAGCAGGCAACATATTTATAGTGATACTCTCTCCTAAGTGGTCTCTTGAGCCCCCAAATAACCTAAATGCAAGCCAGAACAAGCTTATACCTCTTGATAATAAGGTGGTAAAAAGCCAAACAAAACCTGCATTCTTCTTCCTTCCAGATACACTTTGCATGATTTTCCCTCTGCTGCCCATATCTCTGATGGGCTCACTTTGCTTTCAAGAGGTCCTTTCCTTAGAAAGCCAGAACTTGAGGATTCTGGCCCATTAGATAAAAAGCAACTGAGGGCGACTTGGACTCTGTCCTGTTGCATCCCTGCTGACTGTAGGTGGCTTCAGATGCTCCTCTCCCTATTTATATAAGGCGCTAATATATAAGGAGGGCAGGGGGAGTTTTTATTCTCCCAAATAAACGATGTACTCCTTTCCTATTGGTTCTTGAGCTTATCTCCACTTTGGAGTCATCTGGGGCTTGTTATAAATACAAATTTCTGAATCTTGGCCCCAGAGCTTCTGATTTAATTTATCTGGGATATGGTCTGAGCTTCAAGAATTTGTAAAGTTTAGGTGATTCGAATATATAGCCAGAGTTGGGAACCACTGCACTAGGTGTGGTCTGATCCAAACATTGTCTGGGCTTGAAAGGTGGCTATTACCCATTTTCACCCCACCTCACTCCTAATTCACCATCATGGCTATTACTTTGAAGGCTAGAAGTTCAGCTCTGGTCTTAATAATTTTAATGCTTTGAATACCAAGATTGAATGGGCTTTAATCTTATAATATGCCCTATACACGTTTATCTTTTAAACCCATTCATCTCATTTCATTTTGATAAATGTGCACAGTAATCGTGTATGTGAGTGTGATGTTTGTGTCCTGTGTGTAAGATAGGGAGCCATTCACAAAAATTTTAATCTGGTGTATTCTGTCCTGGTATAATCTAAACTCTAGAATGTAAAGAGAGTTTAAAGTCTCTCCATTTAGCAAAAAGGGATCACTCTACCTCTTGGCCACCAATTCCTGGTTTGGGCCTTCTTAAAGATGTAGAAACTAAAGGGGAGCAATTGTATTTGACCAGATGTCATCCAAAAGCTTATAGCTTAGAGCATTTTGTGTGCTGATTGCCTAGTGATTTCGTGAGCCACCAATCCATCTTGCCCAGGAAACTGTTAGAGCACAGTCATTTGTTTTTCTTCTTGGCCTTCTGCTTGTATGGAAGAGAGTAAGGCAGAGCCATGTGTCTACCTGCTTGATCATTTTCGTGGGAAGAAGTCACAGCTAGAGAAGCACAAGACATCCCAAACAACCCTTCATCGCATGTGGCTGTGGTGCCATTTGCCCTTGCAGTCTGCTTGTGAGAAAAAGGGAGTTGTTGCGTATATTAAGATTCAGCTACGATACTGGGGAGACTGTGTGAAACCGTCACTTCTAAGCTTTCACTTTTGGGTTCCTCAACCAGTATGTTTTGTGTAAAGGAGGAGAGAAATAATAGGGTCTTGATTTTTGTTCTATACAAAATGAATATCTAACTTCACTTTTTCTCTAGCTACAGGACAATGTCCTTATTTGAGTATGGTTGGAAGAATAGTGAGGCAAAGCAGCTTTTTGGTTGACTTTTGTTATGGGAGGAGCAAGAATTTTCAGTTATCCATTGACTTCAGCTATAAATGAACAAATGTGGACCTCATTTCCCCTGAAAATTAACAAGAACGGATTTAGGCCGTAAATCCAGAGCAGTGATCCTCCTCTCTCTGAGTCATCTTCTATAAGATAAAGATCTTCTATAAGATAAAGTGTCTCTTAAGCCTGTTTTTCCCCCCTTTAGAGGAAGAGCTAACTGCTGGCTGCTTTGGTCAGGCAGGTTGGATTTATAGAAAGGCTAGGGACTTCTCTTTCCCTCAGAGTAGTTGGAAGGGTAGCTTAACAAAATGCACAGTAAGATTTCATGTGGGGACCAAAATGGCTGGGCTTTGGTACTTGACTGAATTCTTTCAGGCAGGATCATTTACTCTTTCTCCTGCTACCTTCCTGGATGGTGCCCAGGAAAGCCCACCCTGGCGCACCCCCCAACTTTCTTTCTGTTTTGCCTTACCCCTCACTGAGATCCAGCTCCCACCTTGATACTTCTATCAGGTGCCTGCCCCTTCCACTTTAGTGTGGGGACCAAGTGGCCAGCGCCTACTCACCCTACCTTGACAGAGGAAGAAAGTAAACACAGACACAACATTCTGCATGTTTGCATGGCTCACAGGGAGTCGCTTCCATCTCGCCTCTGTGGACTAATATCTCTCTCTTTCTCTCTCTTTTCCTTTCTGTGTTTTTCTCTTTACACACTCTGTAGCTGCCTGAAAATGCTCAACATGTGGTGAGTCCCTCTCTCCAGTCCACATGCTAGGGGAGCGGACCAGACTAGGCTGGGATTGGCAAAGCCAAACAAAATGCCTTAGGAACACTGAATGGCTTTCATATACCACCTTGTGCCAAAACCACCCAGACTGGGAAACTAGATCCACAAGGTGGGGATGGGGCAGGCCTGTACCTAGGAATTAATCTGTTCCTTCTTTCTTTTCAAACCCGCCTCATCGCTGCCTCCTCCTGTCAAAATACTATCCCACAATATCCAAAATTATCTGTTTTTAGCTGAGTGAATTTTTTCCCAAATTAATATGACCAGATGTTATCAAGTAGAGAGGGACAGGGCTAGGACAAAATTACTGTACGAGTTGTTTAGATTATTCCTCAGAACCTCAAAGATAGTTGTTACCAGATAGTCTCACATTCTGCAGCTGGGTCTCTAACCTAGAAATCAGCTGCTTTGGAAAAACCTGTGACTTTTCTTTTCGATTCAGCTCGTTCCTCCATCTGTAGAATATGAGTCTCAAAAAAAGATAGCTCTTTCTTGTGGGAGAGTTGAACATGTTGTTTGGTTTTTCGTTGTTGTTGTTGTTGGGTTTGTTTGTTTCCGTTTATTGGCTTTTTTTTCCACTTCCTGTAAGAGAATATAGTGGGCCAAGGGCTGACTTGGCCAATGAGATTGGAGCCTCTCTTTCAGGTTCCTTGAATGCATTCTTAGGAACAACAGGAAGTATGTAGTAGGGGAAGGCCTAAAAAATCCACATTTGGTGAGGTACATTCTTGCTATAAGACAGAACCCCTTCCCCAGCTTTCTTCTTGGACACTGCCTATGACCTTCCAGATGCTCCTGAACTAGTTGGTCTATTGCAGTCTGGAATTGTTAACGCTCTCATGTTATCTGCATGCATGAGATCATATTTTGTGTGGTGATAACAGCCTGCTGGAGTCTATAACTACCTTGTTTCTATTTGTCTTCAGTGATTTGGGTTGAGCACTGGTTTCTGAACCCTAAGTCAGGATGCCTACAGGGTTTCCCCAAGGACAGGAATGTATTGAAGTTAACAATTGAGTTTTATGCAGTTAGAATTTGTAGTTTTGTAGTAAGTATTGAGGAATACATTGGGCCTATTTGTTTAGCAAACATGTGTCTGTGTAACCTGACATTGTATGGTCTATTTTTTCCTGTGAGATGTCAGTTATATGATCCTGACTGCAAATTCAAGGTTCACTGTGTGCTCATCCAACTCAGTGCTTGGAACTCTAGGAGGTCCCAAGGCCTTCTCTTCCCCAAAGAGCTTAGGTACCATCTCGCTGGAGAGATAAGATATACATATTTGAAAAGACAAATAGTTCTCCAGGACACTTATGTCATTGTCCCTTGAGAGATCACTGTGAATAGGATGCTCAAGGAAGACTGCATGGATACTGTGGGACTTGAGCCAGGTATTAGAGCAAGGGAAGAATGTATAAGCACAGCAAAGAAGAGAAAGATAGCAAAGAATAGCTGAGGGGAGAGAGCCAGGCCATAGTAAGAGAGCAGTGTGGAAAAGAAATAAATGGCACAGAGGCCTGGGAGAAGAACACTTCGTGGCTTGTGAGTAGGGAGGCTAGATTAATTTTTCAGTCCAGCATGTTAAGAACTTCTGGTCATCCAGTCAAAGAATCAACCGGAAGGAAGCCTAAGACACAAGAAGGGTCCATCACTTGCCTTCATTCTCTTCTGATATTAAGATATCAGTATGAAGTCAATCAGTGGCTAGTCCGGGTTTGACCAGGTTTAACAGGTCCTGTTGCTGGTAGTCACCATGGAAACCAAAGAGTCAAAGAGCAGATTGTGGATTCTGTTTCTTTGTGGGTAGAATTATTAAAAGTTTCTGCTACTGCTGAAGCTTTAACTACAGTAACCAGCAAAAATTAACCTAGGGCTGTAAGCCACAGCTCATACTCTCCTCCAGTCAGGTGACTTCAGCATTGCATGTCAGGTTATGATATTCTTGTAAGCAGATGTTAATTCTTATGACTTGCCTTGGAGGAGGTAAAAGAGGAGTTGTGTCATTTGAAATGGACTAAAACAGTATTTCATACTTTTTTATATTGCTCTTAAAAATACAAAATCATCGTTTTAGCTCCTCTGAAAACAGTTAAGAGTAGAAATTGGCTTTAATATTAGTGATCTCTCTGAAAGTCATGGTCAACAGGTAACTATTGAAATATCGTTGCTCCCATGAGATTATATTTGCCTCGTTTAATATTAATTTCAGGACATTCAACTTGGAAAATGTCTGTTTTCTAAAGCATGTGTATATAAAAAGACTTTTTTTTTTTTTTCTTAAATCCTTCCCCAGGGATTCCGTTGAGGATTGATTTAAAGAACTGAAAGTGTTGGTCATTTTTATTTAAAAGAATGTATTTTTTTAAAAAGCTGAGAAAATTGTCTAAATATTTGGTACGCTGTTTTTGCTATTTTTTAAAAAGCCATTCTCGGATAAATTGCTGCAAAAAGAAAAAAAGAATGTATTCAGTCTTCAAATACACATGACACTTTGTTTAGTAACTGTATTCACACCTATTAGTAGTACTTCACAAATGTCATTGATACAATTAGAAAATCCTTAGACTCTCTTAAGAATCTCCTGTTTCCAAAATCTCCGTGTTTGATTCGTTCAGATATGATTAGAGCCGTCATTGTCTCTGTGTCTATTTTTTCTTTCTAAGAAACTTCCTTTAAATTTTTAATAACTAATCCATTATGAGTGTAGGAATACCAAGGAATCTGACGAGGAGAATCTTAACTACAGTGGAGAACTTAAGGGTATAGGAAGTAAGCAATAGTTCTTTATTTCCATATGAATTTTCCTGGCATCAAACCTGGAAGGATTGGGTAAGAGACCCCAAAGATAGTGTTCTCAGAAAAGCTTTTCTTTCAAGGGTCCAGCGAATCTGAGCTGTATTTCCAGCTTTACTCCCTTCCATCACCTGGCATTTTCTACTCATCCACCATCTTCTGCCCCTCACATTCTCATTTCCCATGTGTCATCTCCCTGGAAAAGACATATCCTTTGCATCAGCCATGCCACAGCCTTCATCACCGCCTTCTGGACTAGTCACTGTTTGAGAAGAGGTGTTTTCTATTCCAAAGGCAAGAGTAAGGAGGGGTTACTCAGGCTTAGGGATGTGCCAGAGCTGTGGCTGTCGCCCAAGAGGCAGCATTTGGAGGGCTCATGAAGGGAGCAGGCCCCAGCTGCCACCCAAAACAGGGTCGGTCCTATAACCCAGCAGTAGCAGTGTCAGGAAGCTAAGCTGAGAAGGACCCTGCCACCAGAGCCTTCTGGTGCTCAGCTCCTGGGCTGTGGCATTGATCCTCTCCAAACGAAGAGTAAGCTGTGCTGATTTCAGTCAGGAGATCTGGGCTCAAAGTTCTTTTTAAGATTCGGGGCCTCTCCTGCCTGCTCCAGGTAGCTGGATGAGGATAGAGTGGGGGATAGAGAGACCTTAATCCTTCATCGGTAGCATCATGAGGTCCTCCTAGAGTTCCAAACATCATATTTTCCATGGGGTTTGTTTGCCTTAGTTTAGCCTCCATACCCACTGACGACTAAAGATACATTAAATAATGTTGCCTTCTGTGTCAGGGGGCAGACAATGCGGGCTATTCATAATGCATCCCTGAAGACCCCCAGCTTTGGTTCCAGATAACGGTGACGCATCTGGGTTGGGTGTTAGAATAGGAAATAAGCCTTCTTCATCATCCAAAAATGCTTGCCCCTGTGCTGTCTAGCCTGCAGCATTTTGATAATTGGGTTTGGTAGCTGCAGATTGAAATGAAGCAGCTATTTCTCTTAGCTTTCCTGGCAGACACTTCTCACTGCCTCCAGTTCGTGCACTGTAGATGGTGGGTGGCCCTGTGGTGGGTGCCAGGGGAAAATTCTACCCCCTGCAGTGAGCAAAAGCAGGCAGAAGTCTGTTGGAAGCTGCAGGCCTCTCCCACTGACTTGCAGTGTTCTTGTGCTCCAGGTGCTGCTGTTTCTTTAAGAGGAAAAGGAAGAAGACTGCTCAGCGCCACAAGTGACCAGTGCCTCCCAGGAGTCCTCAGGCCCTGGGGACTCTGACTCAATTGCACCTGCAGCTCCTGCCATTTCTCATTGGAAAGGACTCCTCTGTGGGGGAGGGTGGAGATCCAAACCAAAAAGAAGAAAACAGATGCCCCCAGAAGGAGCCAGTGTGGGCAGCCAGGGCCCAGTGAGTGGGTCAGTGGCTATCCCCACCTGCCTGCAGCTCTGAGCAGGTCCCAGAGCTGTTGCTCCTCCACTGCTTGCCCTTGGGGCTACCTGGTTGACTCTCCTTCCTATTGTTTACAGTGAAGGTGTCATTCACAAAAACTCAAGGACTACTATTTTCTTCCCTCCCTTTAGTTTACTCCTGGTTCTTGCCCCACCCTCAGTCCTCTCCAGCATAAAAGCTAGTGAGGTGAAGGCTTTGTTTGCTGAAGGAGCTCAAGAGGCTGGGGGTGCGGCCAAGGAAGTAGGAGGAAGGTGGCAGGCCCGAGCTAGAGAAGAATCTTCTTCACCTACCAGATGTTATCTGGCAGTATGGCTCCCTCTTCCTCTGTACCTGCACAGCCTCCATCCCCAGCTGGTCACGGGGTGCAAGTTATTCCCTCCCTCCCTCCTGTGAAGTTAATACTGTAGGACACAAACTGTAAGCAATCTGCAGCCTACTGTCCCCGTATGTTGGCATTCTTAGCTTTTTTGACAAGCAAACCCTGCTCTTCAGTCAGTAGTAGGACAATGCAGATTGTTCTGAGCAAAGGAAAAAACTGACTTTATTGCACTTTTAGTTTTTTGTTTTTGTTTTTGTTTTTTTTTTAACAAAAAACATGGCAGATGCATATTGTGTCTGGTTATATTGGGAGTTTTACTTTTTTTGTTTGAGGGGGATGGGGCCAGCCAAGCCATTCAGAGAACATGGGTCCAGAGGACATTCTCAATGGAGAGAGTTGCAACTGCAGCACCCAGAAGAGAGGAAGCCAAACTCTGTGTCATTCTGAGTGAACACTCAGGTTGGCAAGGAAACATACTTGAATTTTCATTCATCTTCTCAGCTACTGAAGAATGTCCTTACCAGAGCCTCTTGACCTCATCAACCTGGAGTTTGGACAACCCAGCTCTTCAGCACATGGGATGAGCCAGCCAAGCCAGACTGTGACCAGGAGACAGTTCATCCCAGAGAAGGAGATACTAAACGAAAAAAAAAAAAAAAATCCGAAACATCCGTTTCCTCCACTGCCAGGGACTTTCAAATAGATAGCCATGTGACTTCCTTAGTGACTTGGGGGACAAAATTAGTGATGAAACAGCCACCACCATATTGCCACTAGTGGACAAAAAGAGGAGGAAAGTGAACTCGCCTTTCAACTGCCAAAGGAACCTCAGAACTCGGCATCATAGGGCCAGGAAATAAAATTGGTGTGTACTTTCTGCCCCAATACTTGAGTTATAGCATTTGGGCTGGCCTGCCTTATCTGAAACCAACACTTGCGATTTTTTTCCCAGCAGGTCCACAGCGGCAGGCTTAGGACTTAGAACATGGGGCTGTAGTGAACCAGGAGGGTGAGATTGGTTGGTGCTGGAAAATTCCAGGGGAAAGGAGAATGAAATGAAAGAAAGCTCTGAGATTATCTTCTCAGTTGGACATAGACTTTTTCCAGATAAGGTGGCCGTGCGTCCAGAGCACGTTCTCCCCAGTACACTCTCCGCCTCCCCCTACTCATGGTGTAGTCGCACAGCATACTACCATGAAGGGTCTTGGTTCCGCATTCACTGCTTAAAAAGTTATTAATGTATGGAGTTAATCTTATTGTGCTCGATTTTCATTTGAGTTCAGTGGCTAACAAACAGTGACCTCTCATTCCAGAAGTGATAGAGGAGAAAGGATTATTTACATTAGGGAATGAGGTCCTGTATCTGGGAGTACAGATAACCGTGGAGGACAATGGCTGGTGACTTAGTCTGGTGGTTTTGGGAACGAACACGGAAATCATGGCCCCTGACTCGAGGTATAGGGTTGTGTTCTGGACTGGAGGGTGTGAGGATACTTTCTGGTAGTTGGCATTTCCTGACAAGTCCCTTGGTATATCTTACATGGAGCAGAAATAGCAGCAGTAGCATGAAACAGTTACTGCGCTTCACCTGTTCCATCAGTTTTTGGCTAGGAAATACCACTTCATTGGCTTCGAACTTGCTTACTTTTTGTAAAGATTATAATCTTCCATTTCTTTAAAAGAAACTTTCTTGTACACAAAACCGAGTGGCTGGGAGATGCAGTGTCACACCCCTTCCCCACGAGGATTTCGAATATTGATATTTGTTTCCTTGACATTGCCTAGTGGTTAAGGCATAATCACTGAAACTTATGTAGTTTCTAAGTTGGTTTGGGGGTAACTCTAACTTCCTGTATAGAAATGTTTACTTCCTCATCCCTGTATAGAAAAAGTCTTGCCTCTCAAGGGAGGGCAAGGGGAAATGGTGGCAGAGTCTGGGGCCTCTTGGCACTCCATACCCCACTAAGTGCCTCCCCACCCCCCGCTTCCACAAAAAAGCAAAGGCAGTGACCAGCTTGGCTGCAGGGCAAGCCTCCTTGCAGCTGGGTTTGTGACTCTTTTTAGATCTTAAAATTTTTTAAAGGCTAGCTCTTGAGGGTTTGAACCTGAGCAGTTATTTTTTTTTTTTTGCGGGGGGAGAGGGGGGTCCTCCTTAATGCAGTTTTCCCTCACTGCCTCCCCAAATCTCTTACCAGTTATTTGATTTTCAAAGGTGACAAGCCCCAGGTCCATCTGGCATGCAGAGTAATGGTGATCCTTCCAGGGCCATTGGCACTCCAGGGTGGTCCCAGACCCCTGAGAGATTCTTTAACATTAAAAATGAGTACGTAAGGAGTAATTTGGTTATCAGTTCCATCCCCGCCAACACATCAGGGCCCCCTCCTCAGCTCTGTTGCTATAGTTGCTTAGCTGTGTGCCTCAGCCAGGTCCTTGGTGTCGAGTATTCCCTCCACCCACCACTCACCCAAATCCACTTGCTCTGTAGATTTTGAGCTCGCTCCATTTCACGACCATGATGCCTAGGGATCTTTTTCTTTGGGATTGATGCAGTTGTTTCTGAGTTAGCATTAAGCATTATCAGCATCTATTCATTAAAAAAACAACAACAACAATACCATTAGGAGTTCTCCCAAGCCCTGCAATCCTTCAGGCATTACATCCTGAGCAGATTGAAGCAAGCAGGACAGGAATCCACCAAGGTATAACAGGTCTTTTCTTTGTGACCAGAGCATGACTTGAGTCTGTGAAGTCTAAGCACATAAGGTTTGATCACTTGCTATGCCTACCTTGGTGTTTCCCAGTGATCTCACTCCAGACTGTTCTGCAGGAGTGGGCAGAGTGTGCCAGCAGCCAGTGTGTTTTTATGACTGCCTTAATTAACACTCTCCTGCTATTTGAGGTATGTCTAGGAAGGTACAAGTCAGGTGACTACGTTGGCCTCCAGTTAAAGCTCCATTTCACTTTGGAATATAGGGGCGACAGGAGACAGCAGGATACTGAGGTTTCCAGTAAAAGTGTTGAACACCTGTTACTTCTCAGTGAACTCCAAGTACATAGCCATTAGCCAGAAGAGGTGTCTGTTACCTCTAAAGTAACTTCTGACTTAATTCACTGGAAATGTACACTGGTAGTACGTATTCAGTGTTGATTATCAGTGTTAGTAATCACTTTTAATGTTGGATATGCTGTGCTGGTAATGTTATGTCAGAGTGGTTACTAAAGATCATAGCCTTAACTTTTTTTATGCAAAAGATAGAACCCTGTCACCCCCCCCCCCCCCCCCCCCCGCCGCAGTGAGCAAGCATGGCCTGCATTTTTCAAAAATAAGTACTTCCATGGCAGCCTAGAAAGCATCTTCTCAAAAGAACTTGATCTTTCTTCTGATGCATCTCTCCCAAGTCCACGTGCCTCCTGTGTCTCGGTCACCTCTTCCATCTTCATATTTAAACCAGTTTTCCATTCCCAGTGACTTGCCCTGACAGCATTTTCAGTGTCAGAGCCACCATGTTAGAGCCAGTTTCTCAGATTGAAAGTTGGCAGCGCCATACAGCCAACATTGCCTTTGTCAGTTCACTGCCACCACCCCCACCAGTGACCCAAGGTAGGCAGATGAATTCCAGGATAACTATGTAACCCATCTGGATTGGCCAAGTGAACAACAGACACTTGTCTCTGGAGTTCTTGCTTTTGCCAGCTCCAGAAAAGTCCCATCTAGAGGTTGATTGACAGTGACTCCCAGTCTTAATGATGGGTCAGTAGGAATCAAAACGGGATTCCTATGGTTTTGTTTCCTTGGGTTTTTATTTTTGGGGGGGTGGGGTGGGGTAGAGTGGGGCGATGATTTTGTATTTGTTTAAGAAAAAGAGGAAACTATGGCCCTTCTAAGGGTTTATAGAGTTTTGAGCAGTGTTTTAGCCACAAATAAGGAATCTTGGAAGTCTTTGATCATTTAAGCAATCTTAAAAACATGTTTTCTCTAACTACTTTTGCAGGTGACTGAGTGCAAAAGAACAGGTTTCTTCATTGTAGTCAAAATAGTAAGTAGGTTCCCTGGATATAGACAGTAGTAGTTGACATATTTCCTCAAAAAACAACCAGGAAGTCCACTCCAGTATTTGTGGATCAGCCTACCAAGGAAAAGTGAACATGTATTCCATATATTTCTAGTTCGGTTACCAAACTTGATGTTTTAAGGAAACCTCAGTTCTATGGACAGAATTTCTTTTGTTTTCTTTATTCCTTGCAATCATCTTTCCGGTGCCATCACCACCTTCAAAGTCTCAGAGCAGAGAGTTATCCATGGTAATAAATGGGAATGTGGTGCGGTCGTCCCAGTAACACAAGGGGACCGCTGTCCTGACTGCCTCTTCCCCACAAGTCCCCTCCTTCTGGGCAGGTGAGACATTTTCAGTGTTCCTCTTCATGAGCTCCAGACCAAATCCCAGGCCAGCCCTGCACCAGAAGCTTTTTTAAGAGGCTTATCAGTCTGTTAGCAGTGTCTCAGGAAAGATGAGCCATTTCTTCGGGGGGAAATATATTTACAGATGAGTATGTATGAATGCATTTGTATGCCCGTGAGTATGTGTGTGCTCATCTGTGTGCATTTCACTTCCATAAAAACCCAGCCCAGGCTGCTGGGTCCATGTGTTCCTGAATATTCTAGGAAGTAAACAAGTAACAAGGGAGCTTCTCAAATTAGTGTCACAGCAAGCTGGCTCTGGGAATGAGCCCCATTTATCAAGCAGAAGAGTAAATAGCAGAAAAGATAGAGATGAAACCAAAAATATTACAACCCCCCCCCCAAAAAGAAAATAATGTTGATCCATCAATCCTCATTGGATATATTACATGCTCTAATTTATTATTATTTTGTCTGTTTCTTAAATCTTTGCCCATTGTACTTTTTAAAAGATGTTGGGATGTTGATTGCAATTTTTTTAAGACTAGATAATATATAAATCAGCTGTGGAAATCAGTTTTAATTGATGTGTGGATGGTGTCTGATCATTGTTCAATCCTTTTTTTTCTTACCTTTTGTTTTAGATGATGTAATGTTGTTTCATAAACCCTGGCAATGGTCACAAAGCTCAGCTGTGAAAATGAAATTTGTAGTATTTTTAAACATGAATGTCAATTTCAAGTGTATTTGAAATGGTTCCTCCAGGAGAGATTTGTAACACCAGTAGGAAAAACTCCTCTGCAGAGGAAGTATCCTTCTTTGGAGAAAATGGGAAATAGGTCTTGATACGTTGTCTCAGAGTAGTCCATTTCCTAGGGCACCATGGAAAACACAAATGTGATCTTTAAGTATACCTCTTCCCCAATTTGGGGAGGGAAGGACTCAGTTTGCACCCTTTTTGTATGTAAAATAAAATGTCTTACTTTTCTTGGCTAATTTTGCTTGTTTGGTTGATTTGTCCAGGTTTAATCTCCCCTGGCTCATTTGTAATTAACAATCTGGCTAGGACTAACTGCGATGTGATTCAGTCCTCCTGTAAATGAAAATAGTGCCTGATACCTTGGCATTCTCGCTTCATCCCTTTGAACACTGAACATTGCCTGCCTTGCCTTGTGGGTCACTTTAAATAATCCTGGCAGAATTTGGACATGCAACACTCACAGACTAGTTCCAGTATCCCTATGGTTCTTAGGTGGTAGAACATCAGGAAGTTAAGATCTGCTCTGTGGAACAACTTTGAAATAGTAGCTTTATAATTCTTTACTAATGAGGAACACCTATACAGACAAAAGATGTAACTGTGATGTGTAATACAAAATCACAGGGGCATATATTTTCCACAAAAACAACTGCCCATCCGGGCATGGTTGGCTGGTTCAATTTTTTCTGTTACTCCTCAATTACTACCTAATTTTTTTTTTTTTTTTTTTTTTGCCACTGGTGGTAAGTAAGTAGAAAAAGTTTACAGTTATCATGAAAGAAAAACTTCACATTGAGAGCATTTTATTCATCAAGCTTTTTTTTTTTTCTTTCAAAAGGGGTGGGTTTGGGTAAGGAGAAGGCTGCTTTTCTGCCATTTTATGTGGAGAAGGCTACTTTGAAAACAGTTTGGTAAACATTTTTCTCAGTGGTTATGAGCAGTGTGAGACCAGTAAGCAAGGAAAGAGGCTTGACCAAAAAAATTAAGTTGAGGGAGATTGGAAGATCGTCTTTGTCAGTGCAACAGTTTTATCTAGAAGAATCTCCACCTAGTAGACGTGGTCTGGATGGAGGTGTGAGGATTAGAAAAGCAAATGTCACTTGTGTAAGAGAACTATCTGTTGAAGTTCTCCAGCTTGCCTGCAGTGATCTCAGTGTAAGGAAGGACAAGTTAATGCCAGTGGCCATGCATAACCTCAAACTCAGGTCAGCACCTCAAATAGAGACCAAACTGCAGAATTCAACTATGGAAATGGAGCTATGCCTACCTGCAATCTGGGCTGCGAAGACCAGGAATTTACATAACTTTAATCTTTGAAAAGTAAAGATGTTTAATAAAGTCATAGGTCGAAGTTTGGGAAAGATGTAATTTTTATTTCGGGGGATTTGTAAGGCTCCCAGAACTTAAGTATATATGTTGTAGACTAGAACACCATGTATGTGTGAAGACCTGAAATAGTGCTGTGGGGGCATCTGAGGACTATCGACCTTCCTGAAGGTTTCTAGAACGGGGAGACTAAACCTCAGGCCGTTGTATATATTATTTCCCACCTGTATGCCTAATGTGACACCATCACAACCAGCATTTCTTGAGCACTCAGCCCTGCGGCAGTGTTGGGGGAGCTCCATACAAAATAAGTGCGTTGCTCACGAAAATATGTAGTTAACTTAGGAAAATAAGTATAAAAAGCTGAGAACCAGAGTATGCAATGGAGTGTGTACTGACTCATACAGCGGTAAGCACAATAAGATTAGAGAAGGGAGAGAAAAATGAATAATAAAGTGACAGGTACTAAGTTAAAAAGGAAGTGGGTTTTGAATCAAGCTTTGCAAGCCAAGTACAAAGAGCTGTATAAGGTCGTACTCTGGGTAAGCATAAACTTGCCTTGAATGTTTGGAAACTACCACACTTAAACCCGATTTGGTGGTGACATGCTTGACTGGACTAATACGGACAATCACAAGAGTCTTCTGTCCCTACCGCGGACTTCCTAACAAAGTATCCGCCAAAAGATTTCCACTTCCGCAAAAGCAAACCGGCCCGGGATGTGCCGCTCTGCATACTGGGGTTCGTAGTCTCTTCAGAAAGCCAATCCTGGTTCTCTTTGAAGGGGCGCCGCCCTCCGCTGATCCTCTTCCTGTGGGTGGGCGAGCTGGGGAGCCCATGAGGCCGCTGTAACGTGGCAGCCACCCATGAGCCCGCGTCTCGGCCCGCCCCGTCAGCGAGCCGGGCTCCGCCCCCCGTGGGGACCTACTATCCGGCGCCGAACCAGAGGGGGGAAATGAGGCTCGCCTCCTCCTAGGAGGCCTGGAGGAACCCCGGCCTCCCCCGCTGCGGCTCTCTGGTGGCGGCGCCGGTGTCCAAGCCGCCGTGCCTCCACCTTCTCCCGGCCTTCGGCTTCCCCAGCCCCGCTCGCCTTTCCCAGTGGATGCTGCGCATCTCGGAGCGGAACATGAAGGTTCTCTTCGCCGCTGCCCTGGTCTTGGGCTCTGTCCTCTTTTTGCTGTTGCCAGGACCCTCTACGGCCGACGAGAAGAAGAAGGGGCCCAAAGTCACCGTCAAGGTCCGGCCTCCCCTCTCCAGACCTACCCGGCGAGGCCCGCCCTCCGCCGCCTGGGTTTGGCCTCGGCGCAGCTGGTCACTGGTGTCGGAGGCATTTGAGGGTCCCGGAGCTATGGCCTGGGCGTCCTCCGCTTTGGCTCAGCCGCTCCCTCGTCTTCCGGCCTCGTGGCGCCTTGACGGCCTTCGCCCATTCAGACCAGAGAATGACTCGTACTCTCCCCGACACCCCTGCCCTTACCCAGAAGTTGGCGCCTGGGATGCCCAGCTGGGGCTGGCGCTGTCAGTCTCAGTACCTTTATTTGCAGATACCCCGTAATGCTGGCGAATGGTAAAAGATTACGTCTGCCAAATTGTGAATCCTTTCTCTGTTTGAGTCAAATTTTAGCCACTTCCAAGTACAAGCAGAGCAATATATTTTAAACTTGGGTAGTAAGCCTAGGCTCTCCTCCTTTTGTATTTTTTATGTTAATTTCCAGGATCTAGGCTCATTATTTATTTAGAACAAATGTCGTTACTCTGTAGTCTGAAAGTGTAAACAGGTTTTCTGGGGAACAGGCCTGGGACTTCGATTGGAGTCTCATAGGGTTTTTGTCGCCACCAAAATGAGATACAGAAACACTGCTCTTAAAATATGGCTCTGTTTTCTCTCCCATCCTTGGTAGCTTCCTGGGCCCTCCCTTCTCTACTTAGGCCCCTTTAAAGGCTAAGCTTGAAATGCTCTTTTTCCTCAGGTGTACTTCGACCTGCGAATTGGAGATGAAGATATAGGCCGGGTGGTCATTGGTCTCTTTGGAAAGACTGTTCCAAAAACAGTGGATAATTTTGTGGCCTTAGCTACAGGAGAGGTAAGTGACTAGAGCGGAGGTGGTCAAATTCAAATAAAGTGAAGTTCGTAAGTAGGGCTGGCAGCAAACTGAACTGCAGAACATGGCCCATCTGTATTAGTAGCCCTGAGTACCAGTTGACTGCTGACCTGTTCTCAGTGCGACCCAGTATTAATCTTGTCTTGAGTTTTTTATACTGAATCCAGAAATCTGGATGCTTTCTTTTCCTTCTTTTCTTTTTTCTTTTCTTTTTTTTTTTTTTTGAGAAAATTTATCTTTCAATACATTGCAATAACCAAAGAAAGCATATCTGTGGAACTAGTTTGCGGCCTCTGCACAGAGCTTTCTCTTAAGAGTAAGAAGTCCAGAGTTTCCCAGGTTTTAAGAAAACAAAAGTGCCCCATTTAAAGAAGGTTTATATTTCAACTTTCCGTTGGGTCAGCAAGTAACCTTTTTTGGGGTCAGTTTTCTTGCATTTGTTCTTATGATTAGAAAAAAATGAGAGGGAAAGGCAGAGGCATTATATGAAGTAGAATTATATAAAGTCTGGGAATTGCATAAAGGCAGAGGAATATGCAGTCTGGCCTTTCCTAGGTCTGTGCTCGCAGCCTGGCCTGGGGTCGCTGCTCATTCAGCAGCACGTTGAGCAGTGACTGGCCAGCAGCGATGCCTCCTCTGTGGGCAGGAGTTGTGGGTTGGGCTCCTGCAGGGCCTATTTAATGTTTCCCCAGTGCCTCATGCCACTTCCTCACCCTTTTTCCAGAAAGGATTTGGCTACAAAGACAGCAAATTCCATCGTGTAATCAAGGACTTCATGATCCAGGGTGGAGACTTCACTCGGGGAGACGGCACTGGAGGTAACTTGGGTGTTCTGGGCAGGAGGGGTCTGTTAGTTTAGCCTCCTGTGCGGGAAGGCCAGACTATGTTGTGTAGATAAGGCCCCTTCCCCAGCTCCAGAGACAGGCCTGTCACCTGCACTGAGACCAGCTACACCCTTAGTACAGGGAACCCAGTACAAAGAAGAGGGAGTAGTAAGGGATCAGATGGACTTAAGAGGAACTCACCCAGCTGGCAAACCTGTTGATCGAGGCCTAAAGCCTTGGTGGCTTCGTTTAATATCTTGGGCGGGGAGCAAAGTGAAACACATGGGTAAGTAATTCTCGGTCAGACATGAAAAGCCTGTGTGGGCAACCTTGGAAGCCCCAGTGAAGGTGGGAGAAGTTGCTTTCCTGGGCAGTCTCCCACCACAGACCATTTGGCAAGAGCTGACTGAATCCTGCTTTTGCATTACTTGTACACATAGGGCAGGCAGACAAATACCCTGGTGAACTAACCCATAGGTCTCACCATACGTGGGTGCATAGCCTGCTATTCCTTCAGACTGTACCTGCAACTCACCCAGGCTCTGTGGTGGGTGCTGGGGATGCAAAAATCAGTGGGGCAGCAACTCCCTTTCACTTCCAATACCTAATAACTCACAAACTGGCTGTAATACAGCTTTTAGGACTCAGGCTGTGTCCTCTAGGTGAGAAGAACTAAAAGAAAACACTAGGAAAACTCCATAACAACACAAGACAGAAGTAGTAACTAGTGGCCACAGTGGAGGAGAAGGACAAAGCAGACATAATCCAAAGTGCTGTATTCATGGAGTCAGACAGTTGGATGTGACCCAGTTTGTCTGCCACTGTCTTGCTTTGTGATTTCAGGCAAGTGAATCCTCTGAGCTTGTTTCCTTTTGTGTAAAGTAAGAGTGGTAAGAGTTGTGGGTGCTGTGAGGATCGTGCAAGATCTTGAGTGTTAAGTACCTAGTACGTGGTGAGTAAAGTCAGCCATTGTCAAAGTGCTGACAAGCAAAAGAATCACTTCAGGCCAGGGTGATCAATAAATGGCCTCATGAAGGTAAGGAAATATTTGAGTGGGGTACTGATTAGGGAGAATTCAAAGAGCAAAGAAGGGGCAGGTTTAAGGTGTGAGCTCAGCTCTGTTCTCGAGTAGGAGCTTGGGCATTGCTATAGGGGTTGGGGAATGGAAGTAGAGCACAGTAGCTTTATCCTACGTGGAATGAGGATCCACTGAAGACTTGACTGGGAGGAAGACCCAATCACAAAGGAGTTTGAGGGAAAATAAGGTGGTAGCAGAATTCAGAATGTGGAGGCAGGAGCAAGCCAACTGGTGAGGGGATTGGTGCAGCTGTGCCGCTGATCCCAGGAGAGGATCGCCTACTGGGTAAGAGCAGAGATTTGAAAGCTAGGGCCCCCCTTAGTTTAAATTCCAGCTTTACCACTTCCTAGCTAGGGTACCTTTAACCTCGCAGTACCTCTGTTTCTTCATCTTTACAATATGGTTATTAGCTCCTTCTTCATCAGGTAGGGTTTTTAAGTGTAAAATGCCCGCAGCAGCTCTCTGGCATGCACTGTCACCGCTCTGAGTGTTAGCCATTATTGCAGTGGGGTAGCAGGAATGGAAAGAAAGCATGACTAAATGATGGGGGTAGGAACAGCACTGACAGTGTGCAAAGGGAAAGTTGTCAAAAGAATAACTGAAGTCCAGAGGGACAGATGATGAAGTATGTTGAGTTTAACATGAAGCACTACCCCTTTAAGTTTGGAACTCCTTGTATCTTGGGAAAGTAATTGTAGCAAAGGATATAGATTTGGGGATTGTCTGGATAGCAGCAGCAATTGAAACCCTGCAGTTGGTTGAGATTTACAAAGAGGATTCTCACATAAGGGAGGCTTTTCGCCAGCACCCCAGCCAGGAGTCATTTTCTCCCCTGTGTGGGAGTAAGAAGTGGTACATACCTGGACACCGCCACCAGCCAGAGTCTAGAAATTCTTGGTTTTCAGTCTTCTCACTTGATGATACATTCATTGTCAGAAACATCTTTCTGATCAGCATCAGTCTGGGACAGTTTCTCAACCTCTTTCATCTTATGGAATCATAGGATGAAAATAGGTATATTGTGGAATAAAAAAGGGTTTTGAAAGGTGTTGGGTAAAACAAAATGAAAATTATTTATTGCAAGGCTTCTCTGGGCATCTAGTACACTAGCACAGTGTGACTATCTGGGAGGGGACAGGGAAAAAGAAGAGCGTAGTATTTCTCCTGGATCTTCGGATTTCTGAAACAATGTAGAGATCTGCTCTTGGTTCCCTTTGTCATGTACCCTGGCCCCAGACCCCTCATGGAGAGACTCGTTACATGCAATCTTAACCATCTTTATTTTCTGTTCATTCGTTGATAAGAGGCACTGTCCAGAACCCCGATGGCAGCTACCTCAGTGTCTTTTGTGCTCTTAGAAGGAAGAAAAGTTGGCCCGCCACAGCGTTCCTTTTCTGGAGACTTCTTACCTCCTCTCCAGCCCCCTGCATCCTGTATGGCGCTCTCCACCAAAGTCCCTCCATGGCAGGCTTCTCAGGCCATAGCCAAGGCTAGTTAATATGTGCCTTATTGAAAAGTCATAAGACTATATTCTCAGAGTACGCCATGTGTGAGCTGTTCACTAAATCATCTTGGCCTCATGCCCCACTTGGTGTGTCAGCGTGGTTTGGCTCCAGGGCCAGAGGCAGTAGGAAGGGGACAGCTTTTATACCCTTGTACTCCACTTGAGCTTGGCATGGCACAGAGGACAGGTTGAGTCCCTGGAATCCTCACCCCAAAGATCTGCTTGGCTTGTGCCAACTTAACTCCCCTGACCTACTCTGTCTTTCTTCCCAGGTAAGAGCATCTATGGAGAACGCTTTCCCGATGAGAACTTCAAGCTGAAACACTACGGGCCTGGCTGGGTGAGCATGGCCAATGCGGGCAAAGATACCAACGGCTCCCAGTTCTTCATCACAACAGTCAAGACAGCCTGGCTGGATGGCAAGCACGTAGTGTTCGGCAAAGTTCTAGAGGGCATGGTGAGTTTTGGAGGTGGGGGCTAAATGTGACACAGACCCTGGGACCAGGGCTCCATATATTTTATCCCTTTCCCAAAAGAGAACCCACACATTCAGACCAGTGTTCCTGTCTGCAAATCTGAGGGGACTTAAGACTAAATAGCCTACCTCTCTATGCCCCAGAGTTCTGAGTCCTTCCAGGCAGAGTCCCGCCAGGAGGCCTTGCTCAGGTTGCACCACTGCAGGGACCTCTGTTGTCACTCAGTGATGCACTGGCACCACCCTGAGTTGTACAGGGCACGATGTCCCTGAGAAGCCACTTGGTACCCACTCGCCAGCCACCCTCTTCCTCTTCATCCTTCACTTAACCTGGGTCGTGCTTCAGAAGATCAAACTGCTGCATCCTCTTGTCAGACCTGGGTTCTCCCTACCTTGGGCTGGCACCTGGCCCTGATTTCGTTAATTTTTTGGTGCCTTGAGATTTGTTGGCTGCTCATCACGACTCAGTCCCCTTGAGCCACATACTGGGGCCTGTCTCTCTTGAGTAGCAGACCTCCTGACCTACCCCATTTCCTGCTCTTGTCTTTCCTTCCCAGGAGGTAGTGCGGAAGGTGGAGAGCACCAAGACAGATGGTCGGGACAAGCCCCTAAAGGATGTGGTCATCGCAGACTGTGGCAAGATTGAGGTGGAGAAGCCCTTTGCCATCGCCAAGGAGTAGGGCCCCAGGGACCTCTTTGAGCAACTGTCTGCAGCCCTGTTGCCCTCTCGAGGGGTGAAGACAGCCCGCCACAGGGCTCTGCTGCACTGGCCCTAGTGCTGGCATCTGACGGAGTGGAACCCCTCCCCTCACATTCCACAGGTCCACAGGCCCAGTTTTATAACAAACTCCTACCAACTGCTGACCAATAAAAAAGGTGGGGTTTTTTTATAACCTGTGTGTGCTGGGTTCTTGAGCCTGCAGCACTTTTCTCCAGTCCTGTGTCCCAGGCTGTCTGGGATTCCTATGTCAGTGGATGCCTGTCCCCTACTCCTTGTGCTCCAGCCAGCATCCTTTCCCCAAATGTTACCCACAAATCGTCCAGCAGGAGCTTTTGCTCCTTGCTTCTGAACTGCCAGTTACTGTGCCTCAAGTTTTGCTTGCCCCTTTCCTGGTGTTAGTGAAGAAATACACCTGTTCCTTTTCATAGCTACCTCGTAAATTAACTTTTCCCTTTATCCTTATCCTCTGTTGGTCCTCTGGCCCCAAGGCTCTAAGGGTGCAGGAGTTCTGTCACCCCAGCTACCAGTGCAGCTGATTTCAGAACCTGGGGTGGGTAAGTCCTCTGTCCAAGGGGTACCCAGCCCATGTCCTTTGATGGGGCTCACAGGACTGAGGCAAATGACTGTCCTGACATGTGGTCCAGAGGCCTCTGGGATGGGGAGGGCGTCAATGGCAGAGGTGCAGAGTGACAGGGAGCCTCTGGCTGGGTGTCAGCTGTGCTGGTGCTGAAGCCGTAGAAGCCCTGGAGCACGCCATTCACCACCATGTTGGGCAGAGGCTCTAGGACAGGAGGAAAACAGGAAGGAGAAGGGCGTTGCAGGGGAAGGGGAGGTGTGGGATGGGCCCAACCTCAAGCCTGCAGCTCCCTGAGCCCCTGCCCACTGGCTTAGCCCCCTTGGGAGCAGGAGCCCATGCCAAGGCAGCAGGTCACAGCTGGTCACCCAAAATGAGGCCAAGGCATTTCCAGTTCACATTAGCATGGTAAAGCCAGGCTGGTGAGGAATGCAAATCAGGAGAGACCAACTTACTACACCATGTTTGCTCCTTGGAGAATACGAAGCAGGTTAGAGGGGCACAGGTATGATCCCAAAGAAGAGGAATAATAGAAATGCTGTCTGGGGGTCCTGGAAGCTGGAAAATGGCACATTCACCCCTACTCCCTGCTACCTAGGCCCTAAATATGGGTTATAGGTCAGAGGCACCCACCCCCTTACCTGGGGATGGGATGCAAATGTAGGGATCCATGCAGAAGCTGAATGCAGGCCTGTGTTGCAGCTGTGCCCTAGGCGGAAAAGGGGTCATGAGCAGTGAGTGGAGGGGGAGGTGGGGCAAAGTCTCCCATTGGGTAGAGACTAGGAATTGAGATCACCAAGGTCCCACAAAGAAAAAGGTGAGTCTATGGCCATGCCACCCTGAAAAAGCCGGATCCCGTCTGATCTCGGAAGCTAAGCAGAGTCGGGCCTGGTTAGTACTTGGATGGGAGACCACCTAGGAAGGCCAGGCGCTGTAGGCTTAAAAAAATAAGGGATTGTAAGCTGACAAGGTCTTTTCAATCTCTGAGGTCAACCAAGGGTTGCCTCGCCTAAACAAATAAAAAAAATGAACAAAGAAAGGTGAGTGGGCAGTGGGCTCAGGAGGCACCAACAGGAAAACGTGAACCAAGAGGACGGGCAAGACTAGCCAGAAGCAGCAGGCCTGCCTCCTAGCATGTAGCCACCAGGGGGCAGCAGAAAGCCAGTGCTGGTAGGGGCTTTGACTCGCCTGCTGTCGCTAGGCAGGAACTCCCCCAGGGTGCTGAAGAGAGAGGCTGTGAGTTGGATCCCCAGGGGAGTGTGAGGAAGGGGTGGAGACATGGAAACCCAGAACGTCACCTCCCAGGAGGGCACGGTTTCTATTTGTAACAAGCTCAGTTCCGGGGGCGGCTGCCGTAACCAAGGTTTTCCAGAAAATAGCCCTTCCCCTGGGGTCAAGAATGCTGACTATGGAGCTCAAGTCTCAAAGTGAAAGAACTAGGCTCTGCCCTAGCAGATGAGAGAAGGTACAAGACTTGGCTTCTATAACCTTCACCTGCTTACTGCAGGAGCCCCATCCCTCCCACACTGGGGCCCCTCATGGCAAGCCATTGCCCCCAGAGGTGCTCACCCCCAACTGGTCTTCGGGTCTGTGGGGAAGAGCCGAAGACTCAGAAATTCCAGTAGCTCCTTGGGCACATCCTGGTTCAGGTACAGGATGCCCTGGAGAGGATAGAGGAAACCTATATCAGACCCAGGTAATGTGATAACACACAGCCCAGTGCAAAATGAAAACGGAGGTCCTGCCAAAATGGTTAAGAATTTCAAGACAGCCACAGCTCAGCGTTCGGCGTTCCTTAAACCAAGCTTGGGGCCCTCCTGAGCACTGGGCCCTGGGTGACTATACAGGTGTATGCCCATGAAGCCAGCCTGGCCTGTAATCTGACATCACTGTTGGTGGAGAGAGTCGCCGCCCTACATCTTCATCACGAGGGCGGCGCAGAATCTCACCCCAGAGGGGAAGAGAACTAGCTTTCATTAAACTGGGAGGCAGGTGGCCCCAGTTCAATGAAAGTTCAGTAATTTAATTGACTTAAATTAATTTCAATTCTGAAATGACTGTTCAGGAAATTGAGGCTTGGGGTAGTAAAAATCATGCCCAGTATGTGCGTTCCCCTCACCCCATGCCCACCTGGATATAGGCCTCCAAGCCCTGTCGCCGCTGCTCCAATCCTCTGGTCCTCCAGTTGGGCAGGCGTTTCGAGGGGAAGTCGGGAACTTTGTACAGTTTCTTGATCTACCAGGAGGTTACCGCGGTACGATCACAGCGTTCCGATCGAACCCTCAAGCTCACTGCACCCTAGCAAGCGTCCTCCCCAATCTAACATCTCTTCCCCCACTCCCAAAACTGCACGTTCTACCCTGGGGCAGACCCGGGTGAGTGGTGGTTGGGACAGGAGTCAGAGAAGCTCCAATCCCCGCAGACGCCCAAGGGTGGGCCGGCCGCGCAGGGGCATGGACAGTAGCGGCTGGGATCTGCCTCTCGGTGTCCACCTCGCAGCAAGCGAGGAAGTCAGTGCTTACGCACTGAATTCCCCCCCACCCTCCGCCCCCAGGGACTGGGGCAATAACGAGGGTGGCAGAGGTGAGGGCCGCAGCTCGTCTGCCTGCCTCCCGGGGCTGGGCAGGAGCTGGGCCAGAGTAGGTCTGTTGGCGCCGCCTCACCCGCTTGTGCAGCGCTTGGAACTCGCTGTAGCGCCTCGGCACTGTGTGTCTGCGCCCGCGGCACCGCACCTCCACTCGGAACACCTGGTGGGCGCGGGCGGGCAGGCGGTGCGCGTGAGGCCCCGCGCCCAGCGACCACCCACTCTCCCGCGCTTAAAGGCATAAAGCGGCCTTGGAGCGTCGCCGCTCTTGGGGGACCCTCCCAAGCTCCCCACACTCTTAGGAGAAGGGGCGCGAGAACCCGCCTTCCGCTCCGTGTAGTCCCTAATGAGCTTGGACCGCTGTCCACCGGGCAAGCAAATCCCAGCGCCCCGAGACCCTCGGCAGACTGTACCCCGACGGCCTGGACTGCCACTTTTGAACGCCCTAGCCCGGGGCGCGGAGTCCCCACTGCGCTTGGCGCCAGGAAATCTGACGGGTCCCCGCGCCTCTTCTCACCCAGGACCCTCGCTCACCATGTGGCCTTTCTCTGGGCTCTGCCTGGGCGCTTCGGCCTCGGGCCCCACTGATGGGATGTGAACTTCCAGCATCCGCGCCACGGTCCCCGCTCCTCCTCGCGCGAAGCTCGAAGCCCGAAGTCTTTCTGCAAAGCGAAGAGACCCCGAAGGGGCTGGCCCCGCAGGCCCCGCCCCCACATGGCCCCGCCCCGGGCGTTCCCCCGCTCCTCCGAGTCCTGCGAGGGGCAGATTAGGCAGCGCGGAGTGCCGGGAGCCGAACCTGCTTCTGGAACCTGGTGAGGCGGCAGTGCGCCGGGAGCACCCTTCGGTGGAGAAGCATCTATTTGTCAACGCTCACTGAGCGCCCAGTGACTGTCAGGAACGCGAGCGAGCCCAAAATTCACCTGTTCTTTGTTGAGAGGCTGTAAGCGCTAGGCACGGAGAGAGGCGAGACCCAGACCTCGGCTCCTACCTTGGGGACCAACCAGGGACGTTCCTTGCGTTCTTCACACCCTTCCCCGGAAACAGCCTGACCCCCATCCCCTTCCCTCTGCCTTCAACCTGGACTCTGGGAGTGTGGCCACGTCTGCGTAAGGCTTGGACCCCATCTGGTTTTGATGTTCCCCCTCCCCCAGCATCCATAGCACCTTTATTTATTCATTCTTTAAATCCATTCATTCATCTTTCGACCCTAACCAGCTTCAGGCCGTTTGCCAGAGAAGCAAGTTAGAAACCTAGGCTCTGCTTTGCGGGTCAGACAGCTTGGATTTCCCAAACTGTGTACACCTGTGCTCTTCTGCAAAATAGGGATAATATGCCTCCCTCAGGAGAGTGTATGAAAATTGAATGAGATGATCCCTGTTAAGCCCTCAGCAGAGTAGGTATTGAGAAAATGGCAGGTTGGGGTCTTGTCCTGGAAGTATAAGTTGGTGGCGTTAGTGTACAGGACAATGGATAGAGGAAGAGGGACTGTGAAAGGTGGCACTAGGCTGTTCTTGCCCACTCCTCTGAGCAGGGTCTTCCTGGGTATGTAGCAGGATTTAATCCATAACTCACCCCCTGTGCTAGAAAGGGCTCCACTCCCACCTCTCTGCCCTCCACCCCTCAGCCATAAGAGTTGTCCATTCAGTGGAGTCCACTCCACTGACTTTCCCCACAAAGGCCAGGTGGTGGACGGAGGGGAGGCCCTGTGTCCAAGAGATAACACCTAGTGGGAGGCCTTGTGGTGAAAAAGAGGAAGCAGAGTACCTACCTATCTTAGGAGGTGAGGTTGGAGAACCACTGACTCACTCTATTCACTACTAGTGCAGAGGTGCTTCTGAGCTAGAGCAGGAATTCTCCATTCCCAGCTCTGCCCTTGAGAGGTTGAGAGGATGACCCCGAGGTGAAAAGCAGGTCTCACTAATACTGCGTCCCACACTTTCTTCCATCCTCACAAGGGTCCTAGAATCAGGAAGCCGAAACTCCTTGGAAGGGAAACAACCCATCATCAAGAGAAGTGCTGGAGTTTCATTTTCTCCCTTACAGTCTAGGGACCCCATCACTCAGGGACCCTGCTCAGTTTGTCCTACTGCCCAGGGAGTCCTCTCTTGGGGATACCTAGACCTCTAAACTTGGTTATCCATCCTAACAACTGTCTGCCTTCTATCTCTATTCCTACCCGCCGGAAAACTGCTAGTCTCCAAATACATGTTTTTCCATGTCTCCCTCCTTCATACAAAGTCCATCCTCTACCTAACAGCACAAACTGCCATTGAGGCATCTGCTGAAAACCTTCCAAAGGCTTCTCAATGCACTTAGAACAAAACCTACCCTCCCTACAACTCTACAGAGCTCTAAATGGCCCAGCCCAGCCTCCATTTCTTATCTCATCTGTTCTCCCCTCTTTGTGCACCAAGCTCCAGCCATAGTGACCTTCTTCCAGTTCTTCAAATCTAATGATTTCTTTCCTGCCTCGGGGACTTTGTATATACTGATTCCTCTCCCTGGAACACTTTTCCCTAACTCTTCACCTGGTGGGCTTAGCCTAAACTTCCAGTTCTTAAACTAAAACTCATCTACTCAAAGAGGCCTTCCTTTGACTACCCTATCACCTGTCTAATGCACTTATTCCAATATGTGGCTACTGTTTTATTGTGTGTCTCCCTAGTTCCTCTGACTCTGCCCCAGACTCTGAGCACCATCAGGCCAGGGACCTAGTCTGTTTCGTCAGTGTTTGCCGCCATGGTGATAAGCATGTAGTAGACAGTCAAAAACCATTTGTTGATTGAAAGACTATATGAATAAACGAGGGAAGGGGATGTGAGAAAAGGCTAGGGAGAGGAAGGAAGGCCTGGGAGAAAGGCAGGAGGGGAGCAGAGGATGCCAAAGGGTTAGAGGAAGGTGGGCAGGGGGGATAACAATAAGAATGCTCTTTCCACAGAGTTAGATCTGTGTGTGCATGCAGACTGTTGTCCACTTTATTTATTTGCTTAATTTTCTGGTGTTCCTGAGGAGCCTCAAATCAATAGATTTTCATCACCAGTTATAGAGGGAGATTTGATGCAACTGACTTGTAAAATTCCACAGCATTCCATGGTGCACAAATGAAGATCAGTGAAGAAAAACCAGATCCTTGACCTGGAGACATTTAAGATGTCTTCGGGGAGATAGAACAAGTTATGGAGAATACATTCCTGAAAGGAGGAACACATGACATGATGGAAATTCTAAAGCAGTTATTACAGTTGAAGGAAAAGTTTATTTTCCATACACTCTAATAATTGGCCAGCTCAGTATACTAACACTGAGCTAAGTTCCAGACTCTTCCAAGTGACTTCCATTTTTATAATGAGCTGTTTTACTATATAAATTCTTGTCTTTTCTCCATCACTCTTTACCATGCGAATTTAATGTCTAAGTTTCTGGGTGAAAGTTGGTTAAAAGTACTGGTCGGTCACATATTCTTGGCCAGGATATTTCCAGGTCGGATTATAGAGCAATGGTTCTCGAAGTTCAGCAAGCATCATCATCAATGTGGCCTGTTAAATCTCATATTCGAGGATCCTGACCCATTTTCTGAATGTGTAGGCCCAATGTGGAGCCTCATAATGTGCATTTTCACAAGTTCACTGGTGATGCCGATGCTCCTTGTTGGGGACCACATTGTAGACACAGGTCTCTTGACTCCCACAACAGCCCCACCAGCAAGCGGGGCCACTCTCACCCTACTATGCAGACTTGGAGCCTAGAGATGAAGATCAAGGCCCAGAGGGAAAGAAGGGCTGGGGCAGAGGTGCCTTTCTGACATATCCCCCACTGGGGGTGGTGGCTGGTGATGGAATGGTGTATAGGTGGGCTGGACCTTGGTTCCTGCCCTGGCTTGGGCCTTCACCCTCTGCCGCCAGTAAACAAAAAGCCCCCTTCACTGGCACTGCTTCTGCCAGGATGTGCAGCTGTTCAGGAGGTTTAGTTAACCCTGTTAAGAAAACAAACAGCTCCTTGGCCTTGGGCTGGCGAGCACTGCTGGGCACAGAGGCTGGATTCTTTTCCTGGGCGGGTGGCCAAAGGCGGAAAGCCAGAGGCTGAGGGCCAAAGGCGGACTGGCCCAGAGGGGGCCCAGTTCTGCAGGGCTGCCTGAGTAACCCTGGGCCTGGACTGCTCCACCCAGGCTGGCTCTCTGGTCACCTGGGCAACCTTGGACAACTCCCTGTGCCTTGAGGTCCTTGTTTGTATGAGAGAGAGCTGTGTGGGTTAACTGACATCATTCTTTTTAAGTGTTTAGCCTGGGGCTGGCACACAGCAAATGAGTGTTAGCTATTCTTATTTGACTAAATAATAGGAATTTGCTGTTTTATAGGTCAAAACTGTGGGGTATTGGAAACTACATATGAGTCATCCTATATATTGTTGTTACTGATTCAACTTTGAAACAAAACCAAAACCTACTATTCCTCTTTAGTATCCTGAGATTGCAAGGTTAAACACACACACATTACTACTACTACTACTACTACTACTACTATTTCAACTATTAACTCTGTGATCAGGATTTCCTGATTTTCTTAATATTGTACAGCCAAAATAAGGTAAAAGAATAAATTGGAAGCAGAGGTTGGTGTAAACTAGCAACTGTCTTCTTCATTCTAACAGCCTGAATAGTTATTGCTTGCCTTTTTAATAAGCATATCTTATAAATTTGAAATAATATTTTCATGTTTGAAATACTGGACTTTGGTGTAGATGTCTAAAAAAAAATAGTTCTGCTGCTAAAACATTTTAAATTACTGAGCTAGTCTAGACTCTTTATTTCACAGATGAGGAACCTGAGGTGTGAGGGGAAGTGGGCCCTGGAGAGGCTATATTAGGAAGGCACCTCTGACAAGCATGTCCTGCCTGAGACCCGAAAGCACAGTTTGGCTCAGGGTAGGCTGGTGACCTGCTTCTCAGGGGACAGGTAGGCTCCAGTCCCAGCGAGCAGTGTCAATCCTACGGGTCAACTGTCCCCTGCCCAGACAAGAGGCAGCTCAGCTGCTTCAGACAACCTGAGCCAGGGCTGGAGCAGGGGGAGCTGGCAGAGACCCCAGCTACTTGGCATCTAAGGCAGCACAGCTTCCCAGTGGAGTGGGTTTTGGTGCTACAACAACTCTGAGTACCCCTCAAGAGTGAATGTCAGTGGACCAACCAATCAGTCCCTCTGGTGTGCCCAGCACTTGGGTTCAAGGAACAAAGACGTGCACAGATACTCTCAAGTCATGGGGTTTTATCGTGAAGAGAGCTGTGGGGCCAAGAACTGAGGACAACGGGAAAGGCTTGCCAAAGGCCAGAAAGGGCTGCAGCCCCAGGCCTCAAAGATTGGAATGGAAGTTCTCTAGCCTCCCACTCTAGCCCACTCTACTGTCTGTGGTTTCTCAGCATTAATGGTCCCCAGCTACTCACCCAAGCTGTTTCTCTGTCTTCCAGACTCTGCTCCTGCTACCAAACTGGGCCACACACTGCATGTCTAGGGAGAGAATATCTCACAGGGGTCAGAGAAGCTCAAATGCTTACAAGGTGAGGTGGGTAACTTGTCCTTAACAGGCCTATTATATGAATTTATTAAGGTCTTTAAGAAAACAATTTAGTGGGTTAACATCTAGGTTCTTATTGTTCACCCTCTATGGATCATGTGGGATACAGTACAGCAGATAAGCTGAGTCGGGTAGTTTGGGTTCAAGTCTTAGCTCTGGAGTGTGAACTTTGGCAAGCTTCTTAAGGTCTCTAAGCCTTAGTCTTTGGAGATAATAATGCCCACCTTGCAGGGACATGGTGAGGGAGGTTTCGAAGCCCCGAGCACTCTGGCACAGAATAGGTGTTTAACACATGACAGCTCTTACTGTTAGGCCGTGGGGGGGAAGGGACTATCAGGGACAGTCTGGACCCTGCCCTGTACCTGCTCCTAGCTGCCAGGTACCTTACCATTTTCTGGTGAGGCTGCTGATGTTCCAGTGGAGAAACATACTGGTTGGGCCCCTGAGGTTGTCACTGCTGTCACTCAAAATGGAAGAGGAAGCTGAGAGCACTGAAGCTAGGAGGGGGCAGTCATTTGGAAACAATCGTCACATCCCTTTAGGGAAAGGTCCTACCTCAAATTGGACAGGGTTTTTCTTTGGGGTTTTTCTGTACCCAGACAAAGTACATCCTATGGAGGCTGAGCAGCTGGCTTGCTCTGAGCAGCCTTAGCGGGGGGAGGAGCTTTCTGTCCCAGAGGTTTGGTCACCACAGCCACAGGTGGGCAGCCACAGGTGCATTTCCACAACTGGACAAGGAGAGCAAAGGGGAGGAGGCAAGCCTGCAGGCCCTACCTGGGGCACCTGAGCACCAATCTTGCCAACCACAGCAATGCCTACTAAACCCCAAATCAGGCCTGACTTCTATTATCGCTTGAAAAACCCCAACACCTTGGCCTATTGGCTCATAAAATAATAATCACCAAGCTTAAGGGCAGCCACTGCCCCTCAGTCTGCCTTTCGGGGTGGAGGAGGGCACCCAGAGAAGAAAGAACTACAGTCCATGATCTTAAGGAGTTCAGAGCCCAGGAGGCTAATGAGATCATCTCAGAGATAGCATTACACACAAGGGTGAGAAATACCAAAGTTTAAGATAGTGCCTTGCCAAGAGCTATAAAGGAGGCTGGGCTCCCATTCTAGTCTGGGGGTAGGATGGAAAGTGGGTCAAAGAAAGCTTCCCAGAGAATGTACATATAAAGTAGGCCTCAAAGGATGGACTGGATTGTTTTCCCATAATAAAAATAGCTTTATTTAATTTTTATGATTATAAAATAATACATAGAAATTCCAAGCAACATAAAATGGTATAAAAATTTTAAATCATGCAAAATTCCAACCCTGGAGGCAACCATAGTTAACAATTCAATCTACATCCTTCCCATATATATAATTTTATATAGATGTGGACCATACATATAATTCTATAACCTACTTTTTTCACTCAAAAATGTTTTCCTTGTCAATGAATATAGCTATATATCATCTCCAATGATTATATAATATCCAATTGTATTACGTACCATAATTCATTTAATCCCTTCCTGCTGTACATTTAGATCAACTTCAGTTTTTATAACTGTAAACAATGCTGTGATGGGCATCTTTGCATAGTCTCCTTCATGGACCTGGTTTCTAGAAGTGTCTATGAGAATCCCCTGTGAATGTTCTGATACACTGGCCAATGGCCTCCCTCTCTAGATACCTACACCCCCATCCACAATATGCACACTGTTTCAGACAGGCGTGGCTGAGACTGAAGAGAGGGATGGGAGCTGAGATGCTTCAGGTGTAAACCCATCATTAATGAAGACTCCTTAGGCTACATGGAAGTGAGAAAGGAAAGAGCATATTTAGAATCAGTTTCCATAAGGTTTCAGCATGGTTATGAAGGACTAGGAGGTAAACAAGGAAAGGTAAACTGGGGTCCTCTCACAGGAGGCTATGAATGCCAGGTAGCAGTCTGCAATTGGAGAATATTCAACAGTTATCTATTTGGTACTATTCTAAGCCCAAATCTCTGCTGGAGCCAAGGAGTTATAAAGCTCTATCAGTCAGAGAGTTTATTGTTTGGGGGAGAGAGCCAACATGAAACCACACAACTGAATAACAAAACATTGGCAGTTGAGGTACACACCATCCTCAGGGGCCAGAAGATGGGGATGAGCAGTTCTCACCGTATCTAAACCTTGGCTCAGGACTGACTCTACCCAAACAAGAAGCAGAGAATCTTAGCCAGTATCTCAGAAGACTAAGTGTTTAGGCTGGGCATGTGCCAGTTGTAGCAAAGGTGTGTCCTTTGTTCTGGGAGGGATCATCATTATCTTCCCCTTCCTTTCCTGTTCCCTCAGGCTGCTGAGGACTGATGACAATCCCACCACCTCGGGGCCTATATCCCTCAAAACTCATGGTCTTTGATCCATGTGGGCCCTAAGCATGCTCAGCAAAGGCCACTCCTTCCATCACCACGCTCTCTCAATCAGTTCCTTGTCCCATCTTTAGATTTCCATTTTCTTCTCTGTTTTTAAAACTTGAGCTGGAAAGACATTCTTTTTTTTTTTTTTAGGATTTCCAGCTACAGGTGCATTCAGAATGAAAATCTTCTGGAAAGAGTTCAGTTATAAATACTTTGTACTGAAGGTTGGGGTCCCTCCAGGTTTTAAGTCCTTATCTTCAGGACTCTGGAGCCCAGAGAGATTCTTAGGGGGAAATAACCAGGCAAGTGTAGACTCATCTCCACACCTCTTCTCTAAATCATCTGACTCAAAATAGGTAAACAAGACATCCCTAAACTGAAAATTATCAAGCAGGAGACCTTTACTCTCTGACCCGCCCCTCCCCCATCTTTCTTTTCCGCTCCCTGCTCTGTGCATTTGCTTCCAGATAGGGCTCTTACTGCTGTTTCCTTTCTCTCCTTTGAATTTTATTAACATGCTAAGTCTGACTCGCCTTTAAACAAAACAAAGCCTTCTTTCACTTTGTATCTCCCCACCTCTCAGCATGTCTCCCTTCCCATTCAGAGGAGCCTCTTAAGCACAGGGTCAGCAGTACTCACTGTCCTCACTGCTTGCCCTTCATTCTGCTTTAAATCTGTTTCGGTCTCTCCTGTTACCTGTGTCATGAAGGGCTTCACTGTCTACCCCGAAATCCATACCAGATACCTGCGGCTCATGCTAGTTTCCACTTTCTCCCTCAAGAGACCAAATCCCAGTGGCTCCATCTCCACTTCCTAAACCCCTCCCTTGAGCTCCAACCCCATTATTGCTTTCCCTAGCTCTCTGGCTGGCTAAGATGAGCCTGGCTGCTCTCCTTGCTTCCAGTCTCAAACCTGATGTCTAAATCACAAATATGACCATGTTATTTCCTGCTTTAAGTCCCTTCAGTAACCCCACACACTTCCAGGGTAATGTTTAAAGTGCCTCAAAAGTCACATCAGGTACTTTGTGACCCGGCTTCTGCTCATCCCTTTCCCATGGGCTGCCCCACTGACTTGATTCCAGCCACCCTGAGCTACCTGCATTTCCCTAGACGTGCCCACCTCCCCCTACCAGGGCATAGGGAGGCAGAATAGTTCAGTAGAAGGAGCAAACACCTCTGCACCTTTAAGATACAGTTCAAGCATCCCATTCTCCACAGATCTCTTCCTCCTGAGTCCCCAGATGGAATGACTCCTTTTGTGCAACTATCCCCTGTACAAGCCTCTGGCTCAATACTCTTAACCCCTTCTTGATTTCCAGGTCTACAAGCTCTATATAGAAATTCAAGGTTCCTGAAGACACCCAGCCCTCAGGATGTGGGAGGCTGAGGAGAAAGTTCTGAAACAAGAGGAGAGTCATCCCAAGGAAATTATAAAAACACTTACATCAAGATGATCATTGGATGGAACATAACAAAGCATAACAAAGCAAGGAGGAAGTTTTAAAATAAAGTTTATTTGGAGAAGAGTTTGAATATAGAAAAGAAAGATTAGAATCAATCAATCCTATGGGGCTAGGCTGGAAGTATCAGTGTGAATTCATGATTTTTAATACCTAGTTCTTTAGATTATATATCTCTATCTCTCTCCATATTTCTCTATCTTTATATTTATTTCCTTGCTCTTCAGCCAGGCCTAGAAGAAATGATACGCCAGTAGCAGTGAGCACACTCAGCACCCGGATCTTGGTTTCTAAATATATTTCACCATTAAAAGGAATCAAGATTTCCTGGAGAAATGGCTGATTCCAGGGCTGGGGCAGGAAAGACAGAAGATAAGCCTGGAACATTTTGTTAAGCCAGAAAGTGAGGAAGTGTTAAAAAGGCACAGGAGGCTGCTAGAAATCTGGGATGGATTGAGAATCAAAATAAATCAATACAAAGGCTTGCAATTTTGAGTAAAATAGGAATCCATTCATCCATATTGATAAATAAGCAGATTAATAAGCAGGGAGAAAAGATATTTTTTAGAAATAGAATGCCAACCAACAAATGTAGAATTATGGTGTTAGAAAATCACATTTGATGAGGAACAAAATAATTACATGATCTCAAAATCTCTCTCCACAAATTACTTGTTAATTACAAAGGTGAATATAGTAAATTTAAAGTGGAGAAATCTGGTAAGACATCAAGTTAACCAAGTGATCAGAGTTAACTTCAGCATTAACGGACCAATCGACATCATATGCCAACTTAAGGTGCACCAAGGACACATCACTTCGTGATGTCCCTGCCAGTATGCAAAACCTTAATCTAGTCACGGGAACCATGAGACCAACCCAAAGTGAAGCACATGCTACAGAATATCTGACCTGTGTTCTTCAGAAATGCCCAGGTAATAAAAGGCTGAGGAACTCTTCTGGATTAAAATAGACACATGTAATCATGTGTTACATTTAGCTGTAACACAGGATCCTGTAACAAGAAAAAGGGAACTGCTATAAAGGACATTACTGGGACAAATGACAAAATTTGAAAATGGACTATGGGTTAGATAACAGTATTTATTATATCAGTGTTAAACTTCCTAATTTTGATAACTGTACTTATGGTTATAAGTTATGAGGGACTGTCCCTGTTCTTAACAAAATGCATAGTGAAGTTTTGGGGGTAAAGGGATGCAATGTATGCAACTTACTCTCAAATGACTCAGAAAATACATGTATATATAAATGAAGCAAATCATTAAGTCATAAAGCATATCAGGTAAAATCTAAACACTTGGGAAATTTGGGTAAAGGATATATGGGAGTTCTTTAAGATAGTCCTGCAACTTTTCTATAAGTTTGAAATTATATTAAAATGTAAAAAGTTACCAAAAAAAAAAAAAAAAGAAACCAACAACAAGAGATGAGTCAAAATTATGGTACACTCTATGGAAGCCTTACAATGACACAGCCTTACAAATAAAGTTTGTGACGACATATAACAATATAGAAAAAATGCTTATAATATGTATAGTGTTGAATAAAATAAAAATATTTTATGTGTATACTATTACAACTATGCAAAAGCAATCATATAAAAAAGACTAGAAGGATAAAATCAAAAGTTGTAATAAATAGGAAGAAATTGAGTGACTTTTTCTAAAATATCGACCTGATGAAAACAGTACTTGCCAGCACTGGCATATCCCACACCCTCAGGCCCTATACTGGAAATCAGTACTGTTTACTGGATTCTCTTGCCTCAGGCTGCCCCTCCCTCAACTTTAACCACCCACCAAAGAGAACTGACAGAGCAGGTCAGGAGAGCCTAGGATAGAGGCATCTTTGCGGGTGGTGGGGCTGGGAGTGGCAAAGCTCCTTTGGTAGGTAGGTCGTCTGCCAGGTGCGCCCCACTGAACAGCGTGGCAGTCCCTCTGACCACCGAGCTTAAGCAGCTGTGGACACAGCTAAGAGAAAGCCCAGTAAAAGCGCATCCGGGCCTCTCTGGCCAGGGCAGTACAGAGACCCCTTTGAAGGCCCTCAGCTTGTGCTGTCAACACTCAGGAGCTCTTGATGGCATGTTCCCTCCTGGGCAAAGACAGTAAAGCTTCTTGGAAACTCAAAAGGTTTAGGAACTCTTGGATGACCTTACCTAGAAGCAGAGTGCCTGGCTCTTATTTATGGGGATAAAGAGTTAAATCCTTATCAGTCCTTTATACTTTTGAGGACTGTGTTTTGATGGGTGGCAAAAATAAGTTCAGAAAACAAGACTTGGCTATCAGAAGGTGAGACTCAGAGCAACCTGGGCATCTGAAAGGCTGCCTCCTTTGCAGAAGAATCAGTTTTGTCCCTCTTAGTATAAGAGACATCTTTAAAACTCCTTCTCTAAAGTAGGAATAGGAATTAAACAGATTAAGAGCCTCTCGGAACATGTAGGTGAGGTAGATAGCGAAAAAGGAACTCCAGTTCCATAGCAAAAAGGAAGCAGCAGCAAAAGGTTGTGAACTCCTGTGGAGAGAAACTTCCTCTACCTGGGCAGCGTCTTGGGCTTAGGAATATTCAAGGACTTCCCAACTGCACCCCAGCCTAAAGCAAAAAGCACCACCATTCTGAGTCATGTGACCTGATTTTAAAATATTTTATTACATAATCTTTTCATGGCACCATCAGGAGTAACAGAAAACGTTATTCCCAGTTCCTAACCACATCCTGAAAAATATACATTTGTATTTATATATTTATATCAATACTCCACCCCTATCCCATAATTCCACCACCTATTATAGGTCTTTTGCTTAAAGCAAGAAACTATTCTCTCAGGTAAGAAAATATATATGGAAGCTAAATGAAGTAATGGTTAGAGTGACTGGGGACAGCTTGGTCATGGGGTCGGGAAGAAAGGGGTGAAGTCCGGGCTAGGCAGGATACATCGCTGGGGTCCAGCAGAGGTGGAGGAGGGCAGTGTATAAAAAGGCAGCGTCAGGCAGGTGGGCTCTGGTGTTCTTGGTCCATTAGGAGATGGCCTTTGCCTCAGGAAGGAAGGCTTCCCAGTACTTTGCCAGCTGCAAAGAAGTGGGGACAGTAAGCAGTACCCCTATCTAGTGGCAGAGCCTGATGCTGGGAGGGGAGCAAGCACAGTGCCACAACATTCCCCCAAGTGCCTCAGCCATCCAAAGGGAGGCCTTAGCTGAGGCTGAGCTGAGGAAATGGCTAAGCTAAGAGTAGACCTTGGGAAAGACTGGCCAGCAGCCACGTTGTCCTTACATCTCTCTAGACTTCGGGCAATCTCTGAAGACAGTGCTGGGTCTGCCCCAGAGGAAGAACCCTGCTTAGCAAAAGACTACTGGATGCTTCATGATAGAGCAACAGGGCCTACTTTGAATCACTGATTATAGCTGGGCGCAGCCTCCCCAGAAGCAGAGCCAGCCATTCTGTCACAAAGCCACAAGTAGGCAGATGGCCTCTAGAGCAGTCATAGAGGATGAAAGACATGCATAACTTACATACCTGCTGCTGTGAGTACAGGAGTGTCTCAAGGTACTTGATCACGTGGTTTTTGAAGTCCTTGGATTTCTCTTTCTATAGGAGACAGGATTCTACACTGATCACCCAAGATAGTTGCTTCTTCCCCTTTTGATAGGATTTATTATTGACTAAAGCCAAACAAGAAGAGCCTCAGGAAGTAGAGCCAGAGGCTGGAATAGCTATAATTTCCAGTCAGACAGCCTCTGCCAAGGTCTTGCAAGGCTTTCCTGCATGGCAGGGTATAAGGAAGGGGAGGAGACAGGACAGGGGACCAGAGGTATGTGACAACTGCAAGCTTTGTTTTGTGTCTAATTTTTCTGGTCCAGAAACAAGTGTAGGACAACCATTATGCCTTAGGAACAAGCTCACAAACACAAAGACACACAAACATGGCCACACCAGTTCACAACTGCCAAGTCCCTGGCAACTCCATCTGTCTCTACTCAACAGACTCGGACAAAACCGAAACCCCTACTATAGCAGGCACTGCACACCTGCAAGAAGTAAGATCTTCTACCTCACCTCAAACCGTATCACTTCTTTTCGGACCACAGTTGAAATCCTTTCAAAGTCCCTTTCATACTGAGTCACCCGCGACTCCCACTGGAAAGAAAGAGGAAAGAAAAGATCATTATTAGGTCTTTGCCTTTAGACAGAAATTCTATATATGAGACCTTAATTGGTCATTCTGCCTGTCGGCCCCTCTGGGTAAGATCAGATGCTATATGTGGAGATTTAGCATGTAAGTCAGAGTCCAACAGGAGGCCACCTTTAGGGCTAGCTGGAAAAGAGATCCTTGGTACCCCAGGCCAAGCCTCGTCTCTGGGAAAGCTCTGTTACTCCAGAGCCTCTGGGTTAGATACTTACAAGCAGGGTTGGGATCTCCAGAAAAGTGATTTAGTTCTCATGAGGGAACATATCTGAATCACCTGGAGCTTTTCAAAGACCCAGCCAGGACCCCTCTGACAGAGATCCTCACTTGGCAAGTCTGGGTGAAATGGGAAGAGAGAAGGAGTGCCAGGCCTCAAAGTAAACTTGGACTCCTAGACTCATTCTCAGAGGCATGCCCAGCAGACACTGTCCTTTAGACTTAAACAGCTCTCTTGCCTGCTGCGGAGTTCCAAACATCTGGGTAGGATGGGACCAAAGCTCATTCAGGAACCAGCAGAACACTCCTGCAGGGCTACCTTGGGGGCCTCACCTCTACAATCTCATCCTTGGCCTGCTGCAGCTTGTCAGGCTTGTTGGCCCACAATAGCCGAGCCTCAGCCTCCCGCTTCTTCTGCAGTGTGGCTTGAGCATCCTGCCAACGCTGCCATGTTTTCATGCGCTGGTCGAAGGCAGCCTGTGGGGGTGGGGGTTTGGGGAAGAAGAGCACAACCAGCCCTTCAGGAGCTCCACTGGCTCTGCCTCAGGGGCTCTCCTAGCAGCTGGGCCAGGGAAAGACCGAGCAGGGCAGGTTCTGCAGCAGAGCATTAGTGCCCAGCTGAAGTTTAATGTCAAAAAGCACAAGCTGAGGTAAGACTCCTCTCCAAGCCTCCAGTGGGCCAGTGCCAAGCTGCTTCATGCTACTCCCAAAGCTGGATGGCTGGGAGCACAATCAGTGGCCTGATGCCAGTGCCCAATACTATGGCTTCTGAACGGCCTCCCTCAGATCAGTTAGTCCACAAATCTATCTGCTTTTCCTGATTGACAGCCATGTGCCAGGAACTAAGAATACAGTGGGGAATGAAACACATGGTTCTGTTTTCATGGAGCTAGCTCATAATCTAATAGAAAAGGTCAACATTATATTAATAATTACCAATAAATAATTGCAAGTATGCAGAGTACAGAAAACATAAGCAGGGTACTATAATAAAACTGGGGACCTAACAGCCTGGGAGATATATCTGGGAAGGCCAATCTAAAGAAGCAACCTTTAAACTGACACCCAAAGAGTATACCAGGTTAGCTAAACAGATCGTTAAACATTTAAAGCCACCACAAAGACATACCAATTTCATCCTATTCAACACACTCAACTGCTCTAGGCTAGAAAGGCCCCCAAGAAGCTCCTCAAAATCCACTTGCTGGTTTTCCCTGGTTCCAGTCCCCGGACTAGAATCAGCATTTCCCAAGGACAGTTGTTGGCCTAATCGAACCATCCCCCATCCCCAATGGCTTTGCAGGCTTTAAGAGACAGCTTGGGCGAAAGATCTGTGCCTGTAGCCAGTCTCCCAGCCTTGTTCCATTTGCTCCCCTTCCCTGCTAAAGTTCCCTAGATGTTTTCTAGGCCTCCTTAGTACAGGCCTTTGCCAAAACTTGAAACTTAAAAAGTGAAAATGCCACCAAATTCACTTTCCCCAGCAGTGTCACTGCTGCTCACCTAAAATTTCTTAACTGTTCAATGTCAAAGGATTAGGTAGAGGGTGACCTCATATCCAAGTAAGACTCAAGCCTAACCCCCAGGGTAACAGTGGTGCAGCAGCCCCAGGTTCAGGAAAGAGCAGAAAAGAAATATCTGCTCATCTCTCCAATCCCTCCGTCAGCTTTTTCTCCAAGACCAGAGAAAAGCCCAGCTTGTGGTTCTGGGCTCTACAGCGTGCTGCCCCAGCATCTGGAGATCAACGTTAGGCCTCCCTCACTCCATCCATATGGGCTCACCCTGCCTAGGGGTCATAGCCAAGCACCATGCTCTCCAGGGATCCCAAACAATACTCTTCTCTGAAAGCTTCCCCAGAGAGCGCCCTTCCCTGGGATGGCTCTCCAGTCTAAGTGGTCTGACCAGTTCTAAGAATTCCAAAGCAGGCTACTTTTCCAGCCTCTCATCACTCTGGAGTTAGCAGCAAATCAAACAGCAAAGGGAGAAATCAAACAGCAAAAGGAGAGGACAATGAACAATCCCACAGGCTATACTGAGCAACTCTACTCCTGAGGAAATGAGAGCCCTACTGGGAGCAGCTCCGCTCTTGACAACACAGAAGCTCCCTGGTCACGGAGATGTTAGGGATGGGGAGTGGACTTGGGAGTCTCTAAGTTAGTCTCTGTTCTAACTAAGAGACTCCCAAGCCCGAAGGGCAGACCTCGGCCTTCACAGGACAAGTGCCAGGCTCCCTCCTGGCTTTTTCTTCTGTCTCAGGGAGGTCATGCGAGAGCTAATACCACTGCCTAGTGAAGCTTCCATGGCTGCTCTGAAAGGTCATGGGAAACCATACTGTCCCGGTCACCAGGAGAGAAGGGGAGGTGCTTGACCTGAGGGGCAGGCTGCAGTGTTGTTACCAGTGTGGTCAGCGCAGCACACAAAGGGCTCTGGTGACAAGCTCTCTCAGCCCCCTGGCCACACTCCTCCATGCAATGCCAAGCCAGTTCCATGTAGTTACCTGACTGCTCACACTGGAGGACAAGTGGAAGCCAGCAAGAGCTCCTACCAGGGCAAAGCCACCGCTTACTGTTAAGGAGGCAAAGAGCAAAGGACTGAGGAAGTCACTGCTCCAGGGGGACAAGACGGCAGTTCTGTAATAAGCCTTGCTTAAAGAAAGGAGCATAGAGGATGCTGTGCAGCTTCAACAATAAGGAGGAGTCTATCTGGAAATTCAAGAGTGGTCTTTTCTCCTAACGCATTTAAAAAACTGGCTGTGGGCCTCAAAATAACTTAATGATATCTAGCTAGTAGTTAAATGGATTTTTTGGTTCACAGGATACTTTCTTTCTTGAGAATAAGAAAAGTTACACCTATTTTGAGGTATAATGGATGAAACTTTCTTGGGAAGGGGAAGAGCAAAGGAAAGACAAATTAAATCAAGGGGATGAGAAAGAGGAAAGGAAACAGAAGCTTACTCGAACTATGGCCAGGAGGCGAATGTAGTCACTTAGGAGCTCGGCAAGGAGGAAGAAGTCATTGTTGGCCTGTTCCTGGTGGAGCTGTTCAATTTTTTCTTCCACCTCAGCCAGCTGGGAGAGTGCCCGTGACAATGCTGTGTTATCCTCTGAGCTCCCGAGCATGGCTAGACTCTTTGCAAACTGGGCTGTGTTCAGCGCTAGCTCTGGAAGGAAGACAGCAGAGGCCTCTCATCTCACAAGGTAAAGGGACAAGTCAGCTGGCACTGCAGGCATGTCTCGGCAATGCTGCCCTGTGCATATCCAGCAAGTACGAGCTCTGTGACCCAGTCACTTATAACACAGCTAACTATATTCAGAAAGTGAGGAGAATGCAGCTTGGTTGGTCACACGAGCAGGGAGGGGTACCTGCTGTCATGTTTCAGTAGGTTAGGCCTACCTGGAAGCAACAGCTCCAATATTCCTGGAGAGCCAGGGGCCACTTAATATAAACAGGCCAAAGGAATGATTCTGCTTTCTTATGGTAAAGCTCGCAATAAGAAGTCTGTCTGCAACAGCGTAAATGATGTGCACATTGAATATAGTTTTGCATGTTCTACAGCAGCACAAACTTTTTATGTGAAGGGCCAGATAGTTTAAGCTTTGCAGGCCACAAATGGTCTTACTTGTACTCTCTTTTTTTACTCACCCCTTTAAAAATGTAAAAACCATGCTAGCTTAGCAATGACCCAGGGCCAGACTTGGCCCATGGACTGGGCCATTTTTTGCCTACCCTTACACTGGCCTCATTCTAATAGGTTTTTTTGCCTGTTTAGATTTCCGATAATCGGCATGTAAAAGGCAGCAAAGGAAAGCATTCAAACTTGATAAATTTTACTAGGTCTTAAGCAAATCTCACGAAAGAAAAGTTAAGAATGGTTAGGAGACATAACTCATTTTCTTACATTTACAAATTACTCATTTGACCATGTAGTATATATCTGTGAATATAACCCACCAACTCAAACCGTACCAACAAAAGCCCGTGTCCAAGGTCAAGCTGTATCCGGGACAGCTTCCCTGTGCCCTTCCCAAGTAGAAAGTACAATGCCCATAATGGCCGAGTCATGTTTCCTGCCAGGAGATAACAAGGCATATCTTTTTGATCAGAACATCAAAGACCAGGTGGGCTGAGAATTTCAACTTGAATGTCTGAAAGGCTTGGGAACAGTGTGCCCTCCCAGCTCCAGCTCACCGGAGACATCAATTTCCCCCAGCTGCATTTCAGAGGTTATTACCTTTCCTATGGTTGACTAGAGTTTCTACAACAGCATGCAGTTTCCGTAAGCGCTGCTCCTCACACTCTACCTCCTGGAGCTTCTCCTCAAACCACTGAAACACACAAGCCCAGAGCTTTAATGGAGGCTACTCATATAGGTATAGAGAACAATCTTTCCTTAGTAGTTTTTTTTTAAAAAGGGACTGAATTATCTTTGAAAGAAAGTCTCTAATCTCAAAAATTTTAAGACTCCTCAGTTTCCAACTCATAAGCCTGAAGGGATAGAGAAAGCTGAGAGGCACAGGGCTACTCACAATGTCTGATTCATTCATCTTGATGGTCATTTTGCTGACTGCGTCTGTGGCTTTGTTAAACATCTTGAGGAGACCAGCGCCGCTCAATGTCTGGGTACCCACAGCACGTGGCAGCTACAAGACCAAGAAGGCAGGGATGGCAAGTTATCTGCTGCCCCTATTTTAGGTTCAGAAGAATCAGTATCCATAAGGTGGCATTCCCCAAACTCGCCAAACACATTATTTGAACTGTAGACCATTGTTTTCAAAGGCAGTTAAACAAACCCATCACCGGCATGTATAGAAAGAAAAATCAAAGGACCACATTAAACAGAATTGGCAAAATTTTCAGCTTTTGATATTGTGTGCAGAAAGTAAGTAGACTGTGAATGTGGCCAGGTGACCTCACATTGAGATTGTCTGCCCAACCAGGCATGAAATGCTTAAATACCAAGCATGCTTTTGTTAAAAGTCAAAAGTTCTTTTGGATTACCATATTCTGCACACAGCTGGATTTAATGTCTTGAAAGACTTTGAAGGTATGCTATGATTCCAACTGAATTTTCCCCAGTGAACAAAGATCCAAGGACAGGAGCATATTTATTCAGATTGAGGCTACTTTTGGGGATGATTTAATTAAGCCAAGCACGTTAAATATTTACAATTTGATTGGTTCTGTCTTACTGCTGTTTTCCTGAGGCATGGAAGGGATGCTGAAGAATCTATAGTACGCACAGTACACCATGCTGAAAAATTAGATTTAGTGCTCAGGATTCTTAAGGCAGTAGTTCTCAACATGGGGCCATTTTGCCCACCCCAGGGGACGTTTGGCCATGTCTGGAGGTAATTTTGGTTGTTAAAAGTGGGAAGGGGTTTCTTATTGGCATCTAGTGGATAGAGGCCAGGGATGGTGCTAACTTACAATGACAGGACAGCCCACCTACAACAAAGAATGACCCAGCCCAAAGTGTCAATAGTGCCACTGTACACAAACCCTGTTCTAGGGGTACGAAGTGGGGATGAGTGGATGAAAAGGAAGAACGAATTTAGAAATCCCAAAAGAGGAATGAAAAGAATTAATTAAAAAAATTCCATTTTGGGGGGAAAATACCCATATACTTAGTAGCATTTTCTTCATTAGAATACTATACATGATATGCAAATTAAAGAAAATTTTAGAAATAAAAATAAATAACCATTAACCAATGTCACCATAATAAAAATAAATTTTTAAAAAATACAAAATGATAGTTCTACACTGTCATTTATTTCCTTCTAGTTTTCTTTCCTATGAGATACAACATTGTTTTATTACAGTTTCTTTTGATCCTTAATGACTAACATATTTCTACAGCTGTCATCTTCATGCTGTTTCATGTTTTGCCTTTTATAATGCATGTAATATATGCTTCCAGCAAATACATATGAACATTTCTGTATACTTTCTGTTTATGATGAGCACAAAGTATTTATTGATATATTTTACTTAATTCTTCGATTGTTAACAATTGGGCTGTCTCCAATTTTTCACAATAAAAAATAGCTTACACATAGCCTGTAAAAAAAGACTGTCCACTTGAATCAATACTTTTGCTACATGGCAGTTCTGTGGTTTGTGGTAACTGTTTTGAACCAACACCTCTCAGATTCTGGCACAAAAAAAGTACTCAATTTGAGCCAAGTAGTAACCTATGAAAGACAAGCCATGGACTTGTCAAATAGATCATTCTGTTGATCCAGTAAGACAAAACTATGTTGCAGTGTGACCTCTACAACCAGTTGCTTTTGACTAGAGGCAGAGCTTCTTTTATTTCAACTGCTGAAAAACACCTGTCACTCTTAGGGGCTCACAAACTAGATATACTCTGGTACTAGCCTATACGCATGTTAAGTGTTCAAATATCTGTTGAATGAATGAGTTTCATTTCACCAGGGGCAGATATAAACTTTGAAATTCAGTCTATATAATACTAACCTCTTCTTTTTCCAGGAACTCCCTGACATCAGGGTCCTGTAACATGGTAGGATGATTCACAATCCTCTGAAGGTACCTACGGGGTAAGCAGTTACCTAGTTAGTTAAGCTGGCCTCAAAAGTTTTGGGTGTCATGCAGTGCTGGCAGGGGTACAATGTCTTTCATTACTTTAAAATGTCCTCAGATAAGGCACTTAAGTATGACTCTGCTTGCAAGCACATTCAAGTTCATGTTCTTCACATTTCTAAAAAGGGAAGGAAAATAGTCGGAAAGAGACCTCAGAGCCATTCACATTTGATTGTCCAAGAAAAAGAATATGATTGTCAGCCTACCCAGGATGGGAAAAGAAAAGAAGCTTGTTTGTTCCAAAGGTAGGAAGGTAAAAGACTTAGGAAAACTTAAGAGAAAATATGGAGGTGTGAATCTTTAATTCATTCAAGTTTCTCATCTCTACTATCTCCAGTGAATGTCTCATAATTGAGTACCAGGTTTCGGCTACTCACTAGTTCTCGTGTTATTCAGGAAAATGGTTGTATGGCACTTACCTTTCTAGAGCAGCCCTCCGTTTTTCAAGAAATTCTGCAGAAGAAGAATCTTCCTTCCCAACTTTTACTTTTGTCATTCCTGGAATGGAATTTAAAAAGCAAAAATAACCAATAATCATCATGAAAAGGATAAACCTGTAAAAAAGCCCACAGGAGGAAAGGTAATGAGAACAGCACTACAAAACACAAGCAAAGGTCAATTCTATGTCATGAGCAGAAATGAACAAAAGGTTCTTTACATGAGTCATTTTTAAGCTAGTACTTGAAGTACTGAAGATTCTAAACTCGGACATGCAGAGTCTGTGTTTTCTAAAAGGTGGCCATGCGATTCTGAGTACAGATCAAATAACTGATGGTAATGTGAAGGCTCCTTGCCCGCACCCCTCCCCGCCACCGACCCTAATCCCCATTCTATTTACTACATTTCAATCTGGAAGGAACAGCAATTGTTTAAGATTCCTGGATACCAACAGACATAGACACATGCATCGTGTGTGCACGCACGCACGCATGCACGCACACACACACGCACACACACACACACACATCACTCATCCACTCCCCCACCCATACACACACTCTGTGGAAGCTAAAACCAGAACCTCCTGTACCCAAAGAAAGAGAACATGTCAAAACTTGCTGTCTGTTTCTCTAGACCTCATGCAATATATAGGAAAACATCGGAAATATTTTTTTTCTAACAAGACTATACTGTTAATAGAAATAGTTTCACATACTAAGTAGAAAGTGTACTGCAGAAGAATTCGAAGGAAATAAAGCCAAGCAGAAAAACTATAGGCTTACCAATCAGGCTCTTCTCAGGCGGAGGAGGGACAATGAAGCCATTCTGAGAGTGTTTCTCTGAAAGTTTCTCATAAAGACCCAGAAAGTCACTAAATCTTCTTTTCACAGCAAACTGCTTACTTCTGAACATTGGTAAGCTTGTCTTGGGGACAGAAAAAACATAAGGTGATTTTATTTCAAATAAGGAATGAAGGAGTATCTTGAAAGTCATCTAGCTGACATCAAAGGAATCTAATTCCCAGATCCTTGTAAATAACTTTCCCCAACTTTTCTGAGCTATAGTCTTCTCTGGCTGTCTGGAAGTCTACAGAGCTCTTCTCAGAATAATGGCTTTAAATGCATGAAATAAAATATATAGGATTACAAAAGGCAACTGATTAAATTCAAATACAGTTTCATTCCCAGGTTAAGAACGCTTGCTCTAAGGGAACAGATGCTGAAGTCTAGTATAAAGCTAGAATTCTATGGTTACTTATAACTGTTCAACCTGTATTGACTTATTAAGGGTATTAGCTGCTGGAATTAAAGCAGCCAAACTAAAGACAGACTAAACAGTGCTTCTAAAGGAAGGATCAGATGAAATATCCACTCTGTAGACACTTTAACCCCTAAAGTGCCCCAGGATCTAGAACTTACAGGGGCCAGGTCAAAAAGTAGTAGAGAGCAAAATAAGGGAAACTTCTAGTAAAAAAAAGACTAGGCCTACATCATAATGAGAGATCATTTAATACTTACCAGATAGGCAAAATTTAATGAGCTTGGCCTTGCCAATTGTTGGAAAGGAAGTGTATCAATGGGAACTTTTACACACTGCTGATGGGAGTATAAATTGGTGCAAAGATTTTTTAAAAAATGTTTGTATTCCTTTTCTTCAACATTCGTAAGACCCAGGGGAACTAACTACTGATTATAAACTCCGAGAAACTCCTCTATGTGTACGCTAAGAGATATGTGCAAAAATGTTCATAGTTCATAATTATAAATAATTGGATACATGCCAAATATTCACAACAGGAAAACAAATAAATATATTATGCTATAATCACACAATGGACTGACTACAGCTACACACAACATGGATGGGTCTGAAAAACAATGCTAGTCAAGAGAACACTATTTTTATCATGATCATATTTTTATAAAACCCAAGAACAAAGCAAAACAGTATATCATTTAGAGATACATATATGAAGACTTTTATAAAGGAAATGAGACAACTCAGGAGAATGATTGCCTCTAAGGTGTGAGGCAGGGGATATGGCAGGGAGAAACATGTAGGTGGAGTCAACAGTACTCATCTTAAGACTGGTGGTTGGTTCGGGGCTTCATTTTTTATGCTTCATAACGTGCATACAACACTGTGTGAGTTTTGTATGCATTAATATTATATAAAAAAGGAAGACCAGACCTGAGGGGCAAAAGGTTAGGGAAAGTATTAAAAGAAGCTCCATACAGGAAACCTCAGAAAAACTGACAATTTTTAAACAGGTGATATATAGTTTGGGGCAATCCACCAAACTAGCTCTAAGCCACATAGTTCCTAAGGGGGACAGGACTATATCATGTCTTAATAAAACTTACAAAGTTTCACACTGAAGTGTTAGCTCTCTGGAAGAAAAGTGGAAAGGTTCAGATGAGATTACCAAGGGGATGCAGGCTTGCTTCATCTTGAGTAAACTTGAAGGAAGATGTTGGCAAAGAAACAAAAGAAACACCCAGAAATAAATCCGAATGACGATCTTCTTGGTATAAGCACCCAAGTCTATTAAGGTGGTCATTAGCAGGGTCACTTAGACTCACCTGTGTTGTAACTTTGTATGCTACATAGGCATTCATACCGTCCCCTGTGGGAGAATAAGAAAGCAGGAGAGGATTATTCTGTAAACCAAAGCAGTGCTAATCTTGTTGACATTAAACCAGGAATCATAAGCCATAGGAGCCCTGCACAAATTGGGATACTTGTTTCATCTCCAAGCTTTATATACTATGCTCCAACTTAGTTCCTACTTTGCCCCAGAGCCTCTGTGGTGCATATCATGCTCCATGGATGCTGGCTGGGCTCCAGTTTGAGTTAGACAAGAGAGTCAGCCCCCTGTTCAAAAGTCAGGCTCCATTTATCCCCTCCACAAAGCAGCACTGGACACTGACAATCCATCGGTTGTTACCATGCCAATATTTGGGCTGGTTGCACACATCTGTCTAAAACCAAACAATTCTCTTGCTGTATAAAGCAAGAGGAGAAGGAAGCAACTGATGTCAAGAAAACAAGTAGTTCTACGCTAGCTAGCTCTGGGCTTGATTTGCTCTTTCAGAAATACTGCCAGGAGCCCCTCCATCAGTGCTGGTGGACACTGACCTCTCTCATCCAGCATGTTCACCCAGAGCAAAAGGCCTGGCCGGAAGAGACTTCGGCTGCCTGATGTCACACAAATCTCTCTTTCCTGCAGGAATTGTTTTCCTGAAACAGCCTTTGACTGTTAAATAATATGAGATTCAAGCAATTGTTTTTCTCTGTATTAGTGTCCTAACCTAGGCCACTTAGGGAAATAAAGGCACCATTGACTCCCTGAGCGCTGAAAAGACATACATCGGACTCTACAGAGATAACGCTTTAGTGCTGGATTCTGATATTTGGGGTTGAGTCTGTTCCCTTTTCACCCCTCAACTCTTCCCGATACCAAACAGGAAACCTCAGTCAACGATTATTATTTGCTTAAGATTCTGAAATGCTCATGGGATGAGGGCCCAGGGGAAGAAGGTGCAGTACTGGATCAGCAGGGTCACACTGCAATTTGATTTCAATGAGATGGCTGGGAAAGTACATAAAGAAGTTGGAGATTATACAGGAATAAAGGGCTTGCCTTGTCTACCTCTCAAATTTTCACCAAAAGAGTATATATAAAATAGAAATCATAAACTAAGTTGTAGAAATTACTTTGTACTCATTACTAAATACTGTCAGTTCTCTTCTACACCACTCATTTTGCATTGCATGATACTACTAAGGATGCTTACCACTGATAAAAGGAAAATTTACTCTATAGAAAAAGTATTCAAAATTTCATTCACAGTTGAATAGTCATGGTCAAACATCCAAAAGGTCAATCCCATAATCTAGTGCCTGCAATTAAGGAAAGTCTAAGTGCATATATACATACAATGTAGTAGCAAAACAGGTTCAGGATTTCCGACACTTTGCCTGCGTATCAGCTGCTTTAACTGAGGAAATGTGTGAGAAAAGAGAAATACTTGCATGTATACACACAGTTCATAAGGTATAGAAATGGCTAGTAATATAGCATTTCGTTATTATTATTATTATTATTTATGCCTACAGCACCTGGTCTTCCTAGGTGGTCTCCCATCCAAGTACTAACCAGGCCCGACTCTGCTTAGCTTCCGAGATTAGACACTGGGCTTGTTCAGGGTGGCGTGGTCATAGACCATGGACCATGGCTCCACTGGGGCGTGAACCCAGGGCCTTCTGCGTGTAAATCAGACGTGCTAACTGCTACACTATAGAACCACGTCCAATATAGAACTTCTTAATTTATGTTAATTTCCTAAATAATTTCAGAAAGTTGAAGATGGCATATGCAAATTACCAAGACTCTAAAAAGCATATCCTGGTACAAGCTGGATTCTAATTTATTTAGATATGTGTGGGAATGAGAAGCACATGTTGAATAAACAGCCCACACAAACAGAAGGTGTTCTTATAAAGATCAGGCCTCAAATATAAAAATGCTTTAAGTAGGTGGTTTCTTGGCATCAACATGACTAAGAATCTAGACTATGGTGCAAGGGGATGATGGCTTATCATCAAAAGTGATTTGTGTTCAAACAAATCTGATTCATGTGATCCAACCTATTATAAGTTGAACTGCGTCTCCTAAAAAAGATATGTTGAAAGTCCTAACCCCAGTACCTCAGAGTGTGATCTTATTTGGAAACAAGTCTTTATAGAAGTTATCATGTGAAAATGAAGTCAGCGGGCTGGGTCCTAATTCAGTATGACTGATGTCCTTATAAATTTGAACATGAAGACAGACACGCATAGAGGAAAAATGATGTGAAGACACCTAGGGAGAATACTATGTGACAATGAAGGCAGAGATTGGAGTGATGCATTTACTAGCCAAGGAATGTCTGAGGCCACTAGAAGCTAGGGCAGAGGCACGGAAGAGTCCTTCCTTAGTGCCTGCAAAGAGAGAATGGACTCGCTAACACCATGATTTCAGACTTTTAGTCTCCTAAACTCTGAAAGAATATATTTCTGTTGTTTTAAGCCACCTCATACATGGTACTTTGTTATAGAAGCCCCAGGAAACCATTTCTCCCTTTCCTGGTTGAAACTTCCTGACCTTTAAATAGTAAAAATTTACTTGTAATTTATCTTTTTCTACCAAGGATTTAAAGCAGCTAATAACTAGCTTAAAACCAATGTGCTTATCAAATATTCATAAACGTTCAAGAGATAAGAGAGAATCCTAAATATATAGTCCAAAGTTCGGGTCCAGGCTCTAGCATGGACCACACTGTGACCTGATAGGTAAGCTAAATTTCACTTATTGGTCCTCAATTTTCTCTCTGTTGGATAAGGGAACTATATAAGATGCTCATAAATATACTATCATGCAATAGTCTAGGAAAAGTAAAGCTTGACATTTTAACGACAAACCACTTTGGCAAACCACTTTGGCATAAAGCCTAATTAGACTTTATAAATTCCTGTTCCTAGTTCAGAATAGACAAAAGGTTGGAAATTACATATTTCCTCTTAACCATATAAACACAACTCCCGTTTAGGAGGACAAGATTGTGTATAGCCTCTTCTGTTAAAGACTATATATGGAATAAGGAAAGTTGATGCCTGTTGCTCTCTGCTCACTAACAGCTTTCACAAGCTTGGGAAATGGGAAGGCTATGTCAAAAATCCAAGCTCTGGCCAAAGTTAAGTATTGTGCTCTTTGAAAATCTAATTTCACCTTGACCAAAGTTCAGCCTGGGTCTTTTAGTCTTTACCTATGAAAGAGATGTGCAGACTTCTCCACTTCATTAAAATATCAAGAGTATCTGACAAATGATATGTAACAAGGATTCCAAACTTGTTCAGGGAAAAATAAATTCAGTATCCCCAAATCATAGAACATGTGTTTTTGGGTGTTTAAATGGAATTTATGATCTGAAAATAGAATAAAATGGTCTCATCAACACTGTGGGAGAAGGCAATGTTTAGATTTATAAACATTGATTCTAATAGTACTTGATGTCCCTGATTTTTCTGCCTAAAGCCAATTAAAGCCTAGATAGAGTACTGGGTAAATGCTGTTTCTGGCCTTAGAAGCATAGTAAAGAGTACGATTTTACAGGATTAGCTAGTTCAGCTCTGGAGGTAACCATCTGGAAATCAGCTAACTATGCTTTCCATAGCCACATCCTAACATCACAAGGCATCTCAAGTACTTACCTATCTTTTCAGGATCAGTTATACCAACTGTCAAATCATATTGGTCTTCCTGTTCTTCTTCCTCTAGCTTTTAAAGAGAAGACAATCATGAAAGTGGATATAAAAAGGCTACTAACTTTTACTCTGTATTAATCTTATATCAATATAACATCAAGATATAGCCTTCTTTGTATCACTGTTTAGTTCTGTCCAATCCCAATACTGCTAATGAACTAACTTCCACAATATTAAGTTAGAGTCTGCTCAAAGGTCTTTGTTACATTTATTCTTTTAAAACCTTATTTTGATCATAATGAATAATTACTAGATTTTGGAAAATCTGTCTCTGTCAGGCTAAAGAATGAAGAGAGATTACACTCTTGAATATAGGAGCTTTAGACACTAAATATCACTAGTGACCATTGAAAGCGTTTGTGCTATCCTCTGAGTAACAGATACTCTGCCCAAGAAAGAGTCCTTTATTGGATTCTGGCTGTCCATTAACCATAAAGGTCTTCCTCAAATGTAATATATTCTCAAAGTTCATACTCAACTTCAGACTGGCAGCACAATCCTAAAAATCTAAAAGAAACAAGACCAATAATAGCACAGATTCTTACCTCCTCATAGCTTGGCTGGGGCTTAGAAGAATTTGTGGCTTCCTGTGCAGGAAGAGATATGAGTGCTTTGGCTGGCACCTTCTTCTGATGATTCTGTGTGCTGTCCAGGGATAGCTCCACTGTGGCATCTAAAAACAGTCACTATTTTATAATGAAGATCAATAATGGGTCTTTGATGGCTAAACTTCAGTTCTCTAGACTAAGAGATAAGAACAGCAGCAACCACTCTTAATACTTAGAGATTCTCAGACTAAGAGAACAAGAATCAAGAAATTTTTACATGAATAAAAAGGGAGGATGGTAGGCAAAGTATTCTTCTAGCACAAGCTTAGTAGAGCAACTTCCCTTGTGTCTAAATATAACTACTTGGCTATCTTCTTCTACGGAGAATTTAGGCAAAAAGACTACTAGATTTTATTTTATCCATAGGAGTATTCCTTTAAAACCTTATATGAACCCTATCAGTTCTTGTTATAACTGTTATAAAAGAAGAATAAGTTTGGTTATCTGCTTTATAAGCCAGTATGAGAGAAAAGGCAGTTATTCTGACAGTAAAAAAAATGATATCAAAGTAAGAGTTAGGAAAACTGTAAACTAGAAAAAATGGACCTAAGAAACACAATAACACTTGGGAAAAGGCAATGTCTGTCACACTTGAGGATGGAACTGTTGCTTTGGCACAGTTTAAGAATTATTTGCAACTATAGTTTTAGGCCGTCTTGCAAAGATTAAGTTATATTTAATATATGCTGTCCAAAAAGGATAAAAAGACATGTAATATCTAAAAATCTTTCTGATCAAAATAGTTTTTAAAAAAAATAGTGCTTAAGTACGGCCACGCCACCCTGAACAAGCCCGATCCTGTCTGATCTCGGAAGCTAAGCAGGGTTAGGCCTGGTTAGTACTTGGATGGAAGACCACCTAGGAGGACCAGGTGCTGTAGGCATAAAAAATAAAAAATAATGGATTGTAACCTGATAAGGTCCTTGCAATCTGTGAGGTCAACCAAGGGTTGCCTCACCTGAAAAAAAAAAAAAAAAAAAAAAAAAAACAGTGCTTAAGAGCTGCCTTTGTCTATCTGGGAAAATCTCAGTTGAGCAGAACAACTCATTCTCGAAGTGTTCTAGAGAGGGCACTTTTAAAAGAGCATTATGCACCTTTTTGGCATTAAAATATTTTAGGCAAATAAAAAGAACGCATTTTCAACTCAGAGCAATGGAGCTCAAAGTTCAAAACCTAAACAGCTCAGCTATTTTTCCCTTTTAATAAAGAAAAACAAATATCCATTTGGAATTGGACTGATTGGCAGGTATTCAATTTTAGCCTCGGAGAATTCAAAGAAAGTGGTTTTTTTTCTTTTTTAGACTCATTTGGAACTAAAATGAAACCAGAGACAGGGGTCTATAAGGCATAACCAAGTTCTACCTAGATCAATATTCTAATCATTAAATCTGAATCATTTCTACCAATGAGGTTGCCACATTGTTAGAATCCGGTCCTTATCATGAAAAAAGGAGAGGTGGTAATACGCTCTCACCCTGGTGTGGGAGTACAAAACAGAAAAAGTATACATAACGAACATCTCAGGATGGTAGGATTCTTTGAAGCAAGCAACCAGCTGAAGTATGTTTAAGATATTCACATCATACAGGCCCCACATAAATAATTAAGTTAATAAATGTGTTTGGAAATGAAACACATGGTGCTTCTCACTTAAAACCTTTGGCTTATTAGAGTGCAACTAAACGCCTTTTGAAGAGCTGTGCTGCGTTTTCTACTGAAATTCATGTGACAAAGATGCTAAAACTTACATTAAAATTCTTTTTTTCCCCGTTCTCTTGATAAGAGTAATGGAAAAGGCTTTGGGCTCCACCACAGAGACTCTGATCATCACTAACTAATCATGTGGAAAATAAAATCAGGATATTTAAATTTCTATAGTCAATATATTAAACATATGAGAAGCTAAGAGTCCTACACTAAATGTCTCATTGTGAGCATTCCTTTCTGTAAATATCTATGTTCCTTTCTTAGCAGTGAGGCAGGTATTGGCTGCTTCAGCAAATAGTAGGAGAATGAAATAAGAATCCTCATTAGTAATAAAGATCTTCTACATGTTCAGGTACATAAAACTTAACCATGGGGGTAACTTAGTCACACTAAGATTTCAGGTCTTCTTATAAGGAAAGATCATATAAAGTCCCAAAGATAGAAAAATCTTCTTTTCAACCTGCCACATAACTAAAGATAACTCATCATCTGCATTTCTCCTCCAGAAACTTTATCCAAAAAATAATTACTACCAGAATGAATACTGTGCATTTTAAATTGAGATTAAAAGAACTGGAAAATCTAACTCTTCTCAGACCTTCTACCCTCTTCCCTTTCATGTCTTTTAAATTCCCTACCAGAGTTCTAATGTGAATCTTCCCAAGATCTTACCCTTTGCCTTCTCATCTCTTACCTTTCTCACCCTTCTGTCCTTTGAGAATCTGTTACATGGCAGTTTCAACCTCTAAGATTCCCCTATCTCCAGTTCTTCCCTCTTTCCCCACATAGAGTGCCACAGTTCAAATCATATCCTGGGCATTTTCCTTTGCATTTCAGATTTAAAATATCCAAAACCCAAATCCACTCCCCCCACAAAGCCAGTTTCTTTTTTAGAATGTAGTTCTTAAAATGGTATTGTTTTCTTCTCAATTCTTGGACTTAAAACCTTTAACTATCTCCAATCTCCATTTTTGAACACTTGTTATATCCAATCACTAACACCATAATTTGCTGACTGCTCTTTTGAAGAAAAGTTTTCACCTTTGCCTTCTTAATTCCATCATCTATTTTTGGTCTTGGCCATTTTATCCTTGAACTAATTTGTGAGTGCTTTCTGCAGTCTCTAGTCTTTGTCCACTGGAATCCATTTCATATAACAATTCTACCAGATCAGTCTTCTTAACTAAAACATTACTTTGCCCATTTCACTTTGCTTATTCAAAAGTGCCAATGGCTATTAATTGGCATGAGAATGAAATTTAAACTAATTAATACAGACATCCTCCTTCTAAACTACATTTCTAGCCCTATCTTCCATGGCTTCTCTAAGAAGCCCCTGTTTTGGCCCTGAAGGTTTACTGACTGTCCCTCAAATGCACCTTGTACTTCCTACCCAACCATTTGTACTCTTCTTCTTCTTCTCCTACATAAATTCTTCTTCTTCCAGAGAGTCTTCCAAGGTCACTCTAGACCAGAATTTCTCAATGTGGGTACTTCAGAGACTTTGGGCTGGATAATTCTCTCTTCTGAAGGGCTTCCCTGTGTATTGCAAGGTTTTTAGCAGCATCCACGGCCTCTACCCACCAGATACTGGCAGTGCTCCCAGGTGTGACAACCAAAAATGTCTCCAACCACTGCCAAATGTCTTGGGGGGAATGGTGCAAATTCACCCCCTGTTGAGAACAGGGCAGTCCCCTCTCAACAAGTATTATTAGCCCCAAAATGTTGGTAGTGGTAAGACTGAGAAACCCTGCTCTACACTAGAGTTTTTCAAATTGCAGATTGTGGCTCGTTGGTGAATTTATAATAGCAAACAATGCTTTTACTGAAATCAATTCAATGGGTTGCTAATAGCATTTTTTAAAAAAAGAGAAATAACTGAAAATTTCAGATTGTACTGCAAGTAGTAAGGGCAAGTCATTTAATAAAACTTGTCTTGCTTTTATACAAGTACGTATATATTTTGGATTGTGACACAAAATGTATTTCTTACTATGAGTCTTGGTCATCAAAGTCTAAAGACACTGCTTTAGTCTGATCTCAGATCCCTCTGAGCTCCCATGACTTAGTATCTCTATCATTCCTCTGGCCACATTTATATTATTGTTTAATAGTTTGTCTAATTCACATTCTTAAATAACTGTATGTTTATGTCTTATTCCTTATACCTGTAAGAATTTTGATGGCAGGGACTGCATTTTACATGTTTTGGAATCCTCCATAATCGTATTTCACAGAGTTGTTTCATACACACACACACACACACACACACACACACACGTATTTCGGGGGGTACACTTTAACCCAGCAATTTAGAAGATTCCTAGTATGTGTTTTGAGTCCATACTTGCCTGCAAAGAGATCCTGTGGCTCTTGATCTTGTTCCTCATGGATCCCATTTTCTTTGGAGCCACTGTTGATGGGAAAGGAAGTAATTCTCTTTGGAGACTGGGGCTTACTCTAAAAACAAAGAGATACACTCTGAATAAAACAGTACCATTAAAAACAAACCTAGAAAGTAACTTTTAACATATCTTTCCGTTGCTCCCACAGGTGTTTAGGGGAAGACAGGAGCACTAGTCAGCCAGTTCAATAAGCAACAAATCATTATTAGTGATATAAGTGCTGCCCAAGTGATCACAGAGCTAAAAAAAATTCATACATTTCAGAGTTAATTCCTAACACCATAACCTCGCAGAAATGCCCTACCCCAAATCACATGATTCTGATGTGGGTATGTGTACACACAGATAATTTTCAAAAGAACCTGTCCAAATGCATTCCTCCTCTTCAGTGGATGACCTTTATTCTTTCAAATGCTGATAGGGCACATTCTAGTGACCAGGACACCACACTGGAGTCCAGAATTTAAGCTCTGATTCTGGTTTACTTTGTGGTCTTGGCTAAACTATTCACTGAAGCCCAGTTGTATGGGTATTACTGATGCCTTGACACGCAAAAGAAGGCATAAAACTTCACATCTAATGCTGTTTGTAAACATAACTTATCTTTTTATCTTTAACTTACAGACACAATTTTCAACCACAACTATGTCAGGCTAGCAGAATAAAAACTGACCATGCTTAGCCTCGTGAGCACACGGTGAAAATACAGTCAGTCCACGGCCTTTACAAAAGCTCAGTAATCAGCCACGAACAAGGGTGGGGTAGGACCCAGACCAATACCAGAATGAACAAAGCTGGATTGTGCAGAGGATGAACAGAAAGCTGGAAATCTGGCTTCAAAAGCCATGGTGTGGTATTGCTGGGTTTTGAAGTCAGATCCCAAGGCCAAATGAGTTAAAGATGTGATTTAACGAATCTTTTATGAAACATTTCCTTAACAAATCTGAGGGATTTTGTTCCTCAGAAATAGGTCTTTTCTGACCCAACAGAACAAAGTGAAATGACAGATCTATTGAGTACTGTGAATGTGCCATGCAAACATGTATCTATCCCAATATAAGGGCCACCCTCAGGGAAAGAAACTGTTACCCATATTTAATTTTATATTAGCAAACAATGCTTCTACGAGAACTTTCCTATACTAATAAAATTTAATGAGCCCTTAGTTGTATATGCTTAAGTGTTACACCAATTGTTAGAGTGATTTCGTCTTCTAGTTGCTTCCACAATCTTAAAAAATAACAACAAAATCAATGCAGAGACACAGACAATAATAGGGCAAAAACAAAATCCACGTTTCCCTTTTGCCTCACACACGGCTAATCACCTTCCTACACATACACCTCCTTCCTAGTATGCTCTTGTGCAGTATAGGGATCTCATAAAAAGCCACCTGAAATTCTTTTTAATTCAGTTCACCCTGATACCAGTCATCTGTAGATGGAGATAAAGAAGAAAATAAAACCCAAGAAACATTAAGGATATATGTATACAAACGTAATTTAGTCTTAGAGAGATTAAAGCAACAGGAGAAGCACAGGTTAAAATGTAGCCATTTTTAAAAACATCTAAAAGAACCTATTCCCATGATAAAGAGATGAATAAAGCCAGCTTTCCATTTCTGATTTACCTTCTAAACTTGGAAGTGTAAAGACAAAGAACATTTTCTGGAGCAATACTAGAAATGCTAGAATAGTCAGTCTATCGCTAATCAGAAGAGACAGACCCAGACGTATAGGAGACTGCAGTGATAACCAGAGCACAATTACCTGTTTTTCTTCCTCCACCAGACCACCTTCAAGGCCAAACCATGGTTGCTAAACCAGAACTGTGATGAAAACAAAGGCTTGTGCTCCCCCAATAGCTAGGTAACAACTACCTGTGTGAAGAGAAAACTGCTCCCCAGGTATCTTTTGGGACTCCAGCCCCAAAACCACTCACGGCTGAGTTCTAAGAAAGCTGAAGATAGTTCGACTGATTACTATGTATTTACTACCCAAATCTTTCTTCCGTAATTCTTTATAAAATTAATCTTTTATGTTAAACTACATATTCTGTCCCCGCCCTCTACCATCTGAGTACTTTTTCATGTCATTAAGAGTTGTACAAAAATCCCAATCTTAGTGACTTAACTCTATGGTATACCACAACATAAGTCATTTCTCTGGGGATGGATATATAAACAGTTTCCAGGTTTTTTTTATCATCATGAATAATGACGTGATATGTAATCCACATCTGATTATTTCCTTAGAAGAATCTTAAGTAGAATTATTGAACATAAAATTTTCAAAGGCGCTGCTAAGCTGCCTTGCAGAAAGACCGCCAGTTTATATATGCCTCCTTGCTCCCCAGAAATGTAAGTACGGCACCAACAGAAACATTAAGCATTCTCTCTTTAAAAAAAAAATCTGTCAGGTTGGCTGGTAAAAAGTTGTCTTGTTTCCACATGTTTACTGGCCATCTAAATACCCCTGTGACTTGTCCTGATGTCCTTTGCCCATTTTTCTATGCTAAATGAGCGTTTCTTAGATGTATACACTTTTCTTACAAAAGTACGTTGTTTTTTCCCCAAAAGTATGTTAACTCTCTGGCATATTGTACAGTACCCCTCTCCAACTTTATCTCTGTTCGCCTTTGTTTTATTTTTGACCTTGTCAAAGTAAGAAACATCCAACTCTGTGGAGAATTTTTATAAGAGTTTCTTTGAGCCAAAACTGACAACATATGCTGGGGAGAAAGATCTCAAATACTCCCGAGAATAACAGTTTGCAGTTTCTTTTTATATGTTTGTAATTATGGAAGAAACATCAGTAAGATTGCATGAAGATAAGAGAAAGCAAAGTGGAGACTAGATTATAGATTAGTTAAGACTATGTGCTCTCTTGAGGGTGGTCATGCCTTCCAAGGGTATTACTTCTGGCATTTCAAAGGTAAGTTAACCTACATGCACAAGAACAGTAAGTTCTTGCTTAAAAACCTTTCACTAAAAAAGTTAGAGGTCTGGGACGTGGCTACCGACTCTTACCTGCCCAGTTAGAAATTATGATTACAGAACCCCTTTTTTGGTTCACAATCTTTAAATAAATTTTCACAAATTTATTTTTGGTTGATTTGGATTGACATTGAACAAACTAAGCTTATTTCTTAAAGATTGTTTAAAAAAATTATTCAACTGAGTAAATTTAAAGATTTAATTGGCTTTACTGAACCAGTCATGAATCTGGAGGCATCCCAATCTAGTAAAACAGAGAGGTGCTCCGAGGGAGTTGTACAAAATGAAAGGGTTTTAATGGCAGGAGGGTGTGGCAATGCAGTTATTAGCAAAAGAAAAGAAAGGATTGTTTCAGGCCAGGTTGTCTCCTTTCTGTGGGTAAGTGAAAGGCGCAGATTTTATCATGCAGATGACCACACTACTACTAATAAGAAAATTTTGAAGTGACTGTTTAAAGATCACATTCCTGGGAGAGGCTGAATTTGAAATTGTCTTGGTTTGCTGTTACGGGGTGGAATGACTCCATTTGAGGCCTGTTATTTCCTTTTAAACAGGCTGAAGAGTACCAAGCACACATTTGGCATTCAAGGCATAATATTCTCAAATTTTACTTAAAATCAGATTCAAAACAATCTAAGCAGAACAATTTTTAGGAGTAAGAAGAAATGGACCCTATTGGTGGTATTTCACATTAACACAGGGCTGTTAATAGAAAACAAGTCTTCCATGAGACTACAGAGTCTATAAAAATACCTTACTTATGTGGACAAAACCTGGGTTCTACAGAAAATAACCTCACACAGGATGATCTAATCATAAATTCCTAACTGGGCAGGTCATGGTGGGTAGTCATGCCCCAGGCAGTGAAGATTTATCCTTGCCTTAAGCAAGCCCTCTCCATTGTTCTGGTATATCTAGGTTAGCATATCTCTGAAATAAGCATAACCACCCTCAAGAGAGACCACAATCTTGTGTACTATCCTGTATCCAATCCCCACCTGGCTTTCTCCCATCTTTGGGTAACCTTAACAATTTCGAATGCATAAAAGAAACTGCAAAAGGCCTGGAGAATTAAGATCTTGCTTTCTGGGGTCAGTTTGGCTCAAATAAATGTATAAAAATTCTCTACAGGTTTAGACATTTCTTATATTAACACTTGTCATCAAAATAAATAGCTACCTGCACATAAATTATAACAACACATATCATAAGCTATGCTTAAGATTAAAAGGCCAATTTCTAATCAGTATTAGGAAAGTATAATTTACATTAAAAAGCTAATTTTGAATCAATAATTACAATTTTGGGAAGGACTCATTTTGGGAGAAAGGAGGAGGCACACTGATTACATTGAGTGGCAAAAATCAATAATAAAAATAAGCCTTGCTTTATCATCCATATTTTAAAACCTCTTAGCAGTCAATAAATCACAAAACACTATACATGTGTTTGAAGGGGGCTAATTTTCCAGGTAACAGATAAAATTATATTGTGACGAAAATAGTATTATTTGTGATGTAGTTAAGAAGGCCAAAGCCCAGCCCTGCCTACTTCCCCCTGACCTCCCCACCTTTTTTTTAATAAAAGAAATATTCTTTCTGTTAGAGATAAGATCCTAGGCTAGGATATGCAACACTTGCTAACTCCCTTTGGCTGTTAATTCTAGCAAGTGGTTCCACTGATAAGCCTGTTTAAAAGTTCAAATGCTTCTGTTTATAAGAGCACACAAACAGCCTAAACCTAATTCTCAGAGAGGCAGGCACTAGAAATATGTGCCAGCAAGACAGTACTTGTGTTAAGATCAAAAGGTATTCTTCACCAATTACCAGCCTCAAACCATGAGGCCTAGGTACTAATGCAACTTTCTTTAGCTCAGAGAAGAATAAAGGTGGACTTGCTATTCCTCGGAGCTGACACAGCCATTCAGTACTGAAAAGTCCTACTTGATTCTGGGTAACTTCCCTTTAGTTTAACCAGTTGTGATTCCTCCTCCAGTTGTTCAACTGCTCTTTGCTCCATGCAGAACCCCTGTATTACATTCAAAAGGGTGGTATTGTTAAAACTCTGAACTGCCTCTAGAGGTCTCACCCAAATTAAAAGCTAAGGTTACTTTGCTTCAGAAGAACTAAAAGTACTCATTTTCTGAGAGAAAATTAGTTTAATTTAGTAAGGTAGGATAAAGCTATGAAAATTGTCATCATACTAATGTAACAAGGCCAGGCCAATTAGAAATAAGTCAACCCCAGAAGCTATACCCAGATGATAACATGATAACCATGTATCAAAAACGGCACAGATGCACTAAAACCTTCTGTGCTTGGGAGAATGAATATTCAGCGCCCATTGGATTTGGGCATAGGGTACATTTTAATCCACAAACTGGGTAAATATTTGATTAACCCAACCCAAATTATTTCACAATATTAATTACCCTTCTCATACCTTAAGGAGTTAAAGTAGAAGTTCTTATCTTGGGGTCCCTGAGCCACAGAATTCAGGAGGAGTCTATGAACTTAGATGGGAATAAATTACAACTTAATTTTCACTAACCTCTAACTGAAATTCAATGTTTTTTTTCAATTATAAAAATAGACAAGCCAAAATAGTAATAGCAGTACTAGAGACTATAATTAATAGAAATTAGACTTTTATATATTATAATTGTTATGGATCTCAAAATACCATTTATGCTCATTTCTATTTAAAAATTATGGTAACTCATTACATCTATCCCTAGATCTTATTTAAAGCATTAAAAAGCACATGGTACTAATATAAAATTGTTTTAACCTTTTGATAACTGCATTTTAGTGTAACTGGTTTCCTTTGTAATCATATATATTTTATATAGTTAAAGAGATTATTCTGAGAATAGGTCCACAAGCTTTACTGGACTGCTGCGGGCCCATGACATAAAAGAAGATAAAGAACCTCTGAGCTAGAGGGCAGAGGAACCAATGAAAATGGTAAAGGAGGACCTGGATGGTGAGGAAAATGAGCCCAAAGTTGACCACTGAGGTAGGTAAGGGAAACCATGAGCGAGCTCACTAGAGACCTCAAAGTTTAAGGGCATATCATGATCTACCAAAATTTAGCTACCAACAATCTACTGGATTCTCTGGTATAACTTCCCTACTAAATTTTTTGGGTCTCAAACAAATATAACTTAGAAGGGCTCAGAAAACTGCAGAAGGATCAGAGCACTTACGCATACATTAACTTCTAAACTGAAAAAGCAAACCCAGTTCAAATCTGCTCTGAAAGCAGAATGAAGCCCCAGCTGTCCCTCTGATTAAGCAAAAAAAAAAAAAAAAAGCCAGAAAAAGTTGAGCAACAGGTTTTTCCTGGAGATGATATACTTATGGCTACTTGCTCTAGTAACTATCCACTATTCATGATTTATTTATGCCAACAGTTACTCAAGAGTGCTGAGAAACGTTTAGGACCAAGGAAGAGAAATTAGAGTGTTCTTGTTCCTCTCTCCCCTCCCCACCAAACAAATCACAAAGGGCCAAGTCATCAGAGCTACCTTAATGCCCAAGTAAGCAAAGGGGCAGCAACTCCCTACAGTAGCCAAAAGCTCCAAATTCAAATTTTAAATACTTTTAAGTTAGGTTCTTATTAGTTGTCTTTAAAAGTCTTCTTTCAGCCCCCTACACCCAAAAGGGTCTTGTAACTACTTCAATGAATCTATGTACTTCAGGAATTTAAGTTATTCGAAGTAAAACTTGTCTACAATTTAAGCTGAACATTAAAATGAATCTTTGGACATAACATCAATTGTTGACTTTTTCAAGAACATCTGTTATTAGACCTGTGTGAAAAAAATGTGGAATTTAACTTCTAATCTTTTGACCAGACCTGACCACCTGTGATGATGTTAGCTCCAAAAACAAGTGTTTGAGACAATGTACCTACAGAAAATACTACACACTAAAGGGGCGCTTACTTATGACTATTTTCAAATGACACCACCATTAACTGAAGAACCTAAGCAATAAATCTTTGTTTAAAATTATTGTTATGTAGATTAACTTCCAGCTGGTTAACAACAGATAAGAGATAGTATCAAGAAACTTACTGGGTATGCAGTACACCTTTAGGAACAGCCATTCTGTATTTTACAGAACAGAGAATTTAGATATTAACCAGCTAAACTATTAATCTTCTTAGGGTGCTTAATAAAATTACTAAATTCCGTCTAGATATAAAAAAGTTATCCTGTAAGCACTCAAAAGGAAATAAACTGGTCTTAAAAAGAGCTGAGATAGGACTGCAAAATGGTGCAACCGCTATGGAAACCAGTATGGAAGTTCCTCAAAAAATTAAAAATAGAATTACCATACGATCCAGCAATCCCACTTCTGGGTATATATTCAAAAGAATTAAAAAGCAGGGTTGCCAGTAGATATCTGCACACTAATGTTCATAGCAGCACTGTTTACAAAAGCCAAGAGGTAGAGGCGATCCACATGTCCATCCCGAGATGAATGGATAAAGAAAATGTGGATATATACACGTATATGACTGTTTAGTCTTAAAAAGGAAGGAAATTCTGATGCACGCTACAATGCAGATGAACCTTGAGGACATTATGCTAAGTAAAATAACCAGTCACAAAAAGACAAATACTGCATGATTCCACTTACAAGAGGTTATCTAACATAGTCAAATTCATAGAAACAGAAGGTAGAATGGTGGTTACCAGAGGCTGAAGAGAGAGGGGAAAAGGAGAGTTGTTGTTTAATGGCTATAGTTTCAGAAATGCAAAATGAAAGGCTCTGGAGATGTGTTTCACAAAAATGTGAATATATTTAACACTACTGAACTGTACAATTAAAAAACAGTTACAATGGTAAATTTTGTTGTGTGCTTTTCACAATTAAAAAAAATAAAGCTGATTTGTTTCCCTCAGGATACATGTTACATTGATCACAGATGTCGGGCTGGATTCTAAAAATACCATGTCCTTTTCTGTCTAAATGTTAACACATAACTTACATTTATATAACTCCCTGTAGACTATAAAACACTGTAAATCAGAAGCCAACTGCTATCTAAGACTTGAATATCAATAAAAGTAAGTTATAGTGTTTAGTCTTAAATACCAGTGGGAATATGTAAATAATCCTTGATTAATCAGACTATTTAATACATGACTTTTCAAGTCCCCTGCTATTACTTCTTTATTCTATTTCTTTTTTTTTTTTCTGGCCATTTCTCTAATTACTAGGGTTTCAATTCAAGAACAAGAGTAGTGGGAAAAATTCTAATTGGTCTGATATGTCATCAAAAGAAGTTACCAGATTTGCTGGAACTGAAGATACCACTTATCCGTTTTCCTCTTTCCTTTCACTATGAGAAAGTCCTCCACAGTTCTCCCCTTTCATTTACAAGGCTAATCTAATTGTGGCCTGGCATACTGCTAAAAAGATGGGCATATAAGAACTGGGAAGGCAAAGAGCTTGCTTTGATTCTATCATACAGGGTTAGAAGTATGCAAATAAGACCAGTGAGGTCAAATAAGGTGTAAATGTATGTCATTTTATAGTCTTTTTAACATAATGATTTTAAGAATTAGGAGAGCCAAAAGAACGGCTCCAATTCAGTCTCTAGTTTTATCAAGGAAAAAATTAATCCTATCCCAGAACTAAGAAAGTTTAAACTAAAAAGATACATATCTGGATTCAGGTCCACATCAAAGATTCAGATAATATATTAGAATTTTAGACTCTTTTATTATAAGCTCTCAAAGTAAAAGGCAGAAAGATGTCTTAAGTATTCTTAAGAGTCAGACCTTCCACAAGCAGGTTTTCAGTCTTAAAACAAAAATTTCAAAAATTTATTTTAATCATTCGTTTAACTCCAGTCTCTCCTTGTAGATTCTGAGATGCATTATTATCACGGGCTGCCCTTTCAATTATAAATCAAATCACACTTTTATTACTGTACTAACAAAGCTTCTTGGGCTATAAAAGAGCAGATGGGATGATTAACAGCAGCAGCTGTTACATCAATGTCCGGGAAATTACATGCATACCATAAATGAGTTTTAAACTTTACATGCCTCACTTTCCCAATTCTTTAATGCTCCTCTTTTTGCCTCCAACGTGCAACAAAAAATATGAAGATAAACTTAAATCAGTAAGATGCTATTGAAATCATGTGTCTATTTTGATGACATTTAGCTAATCAACTTTATTAGTTTGATTTTGACCAGTTTTAGGGTTAATTAATTTAAATTTTGTAATCCATTATTAGATTTTGTGGGGTTTTTGATTCTTTAAGTAATTTCAGTTTACAAAATGCTTAACTGTTCTAAGTGTTTTACAGGTAGGTATTCTAATTCGAGCCTCATAAAAATGGAGGTAAATACCATTATTATTCACATTTTACAGGTGAAACTGTACATAGTAATTAAATACTTTGCCCAAGGTTAAACTAGCAAATAATAGAGTCTGGATTTAAATCAGACTTCAAAGCCCATGCCCTCAATTACTTTATTCTTCGGTGTTGTTCCTTAAGATACAGAAGCAAAGCAATCCCTTATCTTCTCACATAGACTCACAACTAAAGCATGCGGTAGAATACAATTTGTATTTAATGGCTATTTAACAAGAAATTCACAGCTTAACTCATGAGGGCTCTTTGGGTCTTGGCTTCCTGAGGATTAACAGCAAGACAGGCAGCTCTAAAAATGGCTCACAGGTGGCATTTTAGTTTCCTCAGCAACTCGTTTCTCCTGAATTAAAACCTAAAAAATAATTATGCTTCTGTGGTAGAACAAAGTCATTCTAAGCCCCTACTCCCCACCTTAGCTGGAAATTAGACAAATTATTTTACAATCTTACAAGAAAGAAGTATTGATGCATCTGTAATATGGTGAGTTCAATCAAATCATAGCCTCTTCAACTTTCTCAGGCTAACTCTAGAAAATAACTCCTCAAATAAGGACCTTTCAAGGTCCTTATTTGAAAATAAATCATCATTTGCCTATGTGACCAATCACTTTCAGCACCAGAGTTTCTATTTTCAGATATTCAATGTGAATATCTATATCTTAGCAGTTATCAACAGTAGCTGTTCTCCATGGCTTATGAGAGAACTACTAAAGAGGCTCAAGATTTGTTTTAAATGAATACAGAGAGACTAAATTAGCAGCAAGAGTTATTTCTCAAAATAACAGATTTCACTAGGCAGTCTGAGATGTTACATTAACATCAGTGAGTTTTTTGAGCTTAGATTATGGACTCCATGCCTGAATACTGTACAGGGAAATTCTAATGATTGTCATAGAAGATATTTCCTAGAATGTTAACCTTTTTCTGACATGAGATAACTCCCAACGTTTTCGGACATATTGTGTAAAGAATTTAAAGCTGTTTTATTTAGTCACTCATATACTGAGTAGCTACTATGAAGAGAAGCATTATCCAAGACAGATGCATAAATTCACAGACAAATCGCTGAAGAAGTTTTCAACCTGGAACGAACTGTACCAAGTGGTATGAGTCAGTATTCTTACAAAAGTCCCAAACATCTCCACTGGTTCCAGGACTGATTACTGATTTCCACATTCCACATGCAAAGATTAGTTTTCCCCAGCACCAAACTCTTATTAGAAACCTCGCTATTACTATGGAAAACACCATTTCTTCCACACATTTACAGATATGCTCCCACTAAGACACTTAGGACACATCTCTTTAAAAGGGACAAAGCTTTCGGTCTTTGTAGTGATTCATCTGGCAGGGCCTTTTTTCAACCGACCTCTGCCACAATTTTTCTAGCGATCAGAGCAGTCAACCTAGCTCTTATAAAATAAACTAAGATCCAGAAAGGGTCTTTGGTAATTACCATAAGCGTTGAGCTAACGAAAGCGTTTGTGGGCGGGTCACTATGCTGGGCCACTCCAGATAACATTATGCATCCCAGAAGCAGTAAGGCTAGAGAAAGTCTGCACTCCATCCCCTAATCTTGACCTATCAGGAGACAACCGGCAAAACAGCCCCGGGAGTCTGTGAGGTCACCACACCGCAGAGCCAAGTGCCGACCTCGGGGGCTCTTCGCAGTCAGGGATCTAGCGGAGAAGCCTCCATGCCACTCATCACCTTTCCCCCAGCGGCTGGGAAGCCAGACCCTACGTCTCGGCATTCATTCAGCGCCCTGAAGCCACGACTACTGTCACCAAAGCAAGGTCTCGCCAGGCCCACTCTGCCCAGCCTTTCTCTCCATTTGGGGCGCCCGTCCGCCCCCTGGTCGCCCCAAAGGGTGCGAACTCACAGCCGCCGCGGCGCCGGTGAAAATATCCTCCCCCTCGGTGTCGCTGTCCCCAGCCTCGGGTTCTGACCCCCCGGCCGCCCCCTCGGACTCCGGCTCCGGGCCGGGGAAGGGCGGAGGGAGTCTTTCCGAAGCGCTACATCCACCACCACCCGACGCCATCTTCCTCCACCCGCGGCGGAAGCCGCAACAACAACTTTATAGAGAGATAGTGCCGCGAGCAAATCGTTCTAGCTAAACGAGGAGTGGGATGGCTCGGATCAACCCGGTGGGACGCGCGGGACTGGGGCTAAGGGGCGGAGCCTAGGCACTGGGGGCGGGGCGAGGACAGCTCGCGGCTCCTGCCCAGCAAATCCGAGCCCTGGATCGCAACTCAAAGGGGCAGGAAAGGAGGAGCCAGGGGCTGCTCAGGTTGCCAGGGCCCTTTGTGGTTTGCATAGCTTTATTTAACACGCTTCATAAGATGTCGTTTGAGTAAACGAGTCTGAAAACCTCTACTACGTACCCATGCCAAGCACAGTGCCTTCAAAGAGCCTCAATAAATATTTCTGATTGCGGTCTCTGAACATATTGCGATAAAGTTTCGCCATTTATTCTTTGTAAAACATTTAGTTAATTCATTCAAGAAGTATATATTGAGCATATACTGTGTGTCTGGCATCCTGCTATGCATTTGAGATATAGAAATAAATAAGCTCCTGACCCACTAGGCGCTCGAGGGAGACAGGTATGTAAATTAACAACTCAACACGTTCAGTGCTATAATATGCTGTGCAAGCCCAGTAAAAGAGATCATTGATTCTATTTGTTGAAGTTGGGAGGCCTTACAGAGGTGAAACTTTAGTGTCCTAAATTTGGTTGCAAGAAAGTCACGATTATTTTCTCAACTGCTGTGGAGTAAGTGAAGTGGAACAGAAGATAGGGGAATTTTAAACTCTGAACAAAATTTTCCTGGGGCCTACACTGTTCACTGGTTGTCTGGCGATCCTAGAGTGTAAATCAGCTAGATAAAATTATCTTTAAACATGAGTTTAAAAGATAAATGGGATATGTTATCATGGGATAATCTGCAAGATAATCTTGACTTTCTTCTCAATATAGAAATAAAACTTGGCATCAACTTTGACAAGGTTTAGTTAGTTTGTAACTGCAAATTCCTCAGTATCGGGTTGGCTCCCTCACAGGGCTGTGAGCTACTTGAGGGCAGGAGCTCTGTCCTTTGTATCCTTGGCAAAGGCAGGAGCTGTGTCCTTTCTTTGAATCCTTGGCGCCTATAGACCAAGTCTGGCAAATTAAGTACCCGATAAATGTTTGAGATTTGATTGGCGGGATGGATAGAGAAAACTAACATCAACCTTGTTACTGGCATGCATCAGAGCTACGAACACCACAGGACTCAAGGCATTCTTTTTAGGATCGCGATCTCCAATATGTCACTGTTAAATTCACTGGACACAGGGAAAAGTCTCTCGTTCTAAGTTGTCTTTGAAGGTGATTGGCAGAAATATTCAACCTGTATGGGAAGTTGTGCTGGCCTGAGTCCCTATGAGAAGAGAAAACCAAAAAGCCCTTCCACTTCCCCCGCCCCCGCCATGCCTAATTATTCTTACTGGGCTCCTAAGACATCCCGTGTCACGGCAACGGAAACTCACTTCCGGCCTGACTAGGAAGTGAGAAAACTTTGGAAGCTGCTTTCTCCGAGTAATAACAGTGGAGAGACTCCGCGCACACGCTCCTCCAGGGCTAGAAATCAAGGTCTCCTTTCCCCTACCTCTTCAGGATTCATCTATAGCTTATGGAGAGCGCTGAGTGAGGTAATCAGTGGCGGATGAATAGACCGTTATATTCCACTCCCCACTCCTGGCGGAGACTACACGCCCCAGAATACAGCTGTCTTCCGAAGAAAACGTCTCATACGTCCCAGCACGCAATGCGCCTCACGTGCCGCGAGGATTTTTTTCTCTAGTCCCGCCGAAACCGAGCAAAGCATGCTGGGGCTTGTGGTACTTTTGGCGCCCTTCCCTAAGTGCTCCGCGGTACTCGGTCCGGACCCGCCTATTTTCTGCTCTCCAGGACCTTTAGGCTCGTCTTGGCCCTTTGAAGACCGGGAAGTTGATAAATCGCGAGGCCAGCTGCTGAAAGACGGTGGCTCGGGTGGGACAGTCGCCAGGGATGGCGGAGCGTGAGGATGGAGCGGGTGTCGGGGCTGCTTTCCTGGACGCTGAGCAGAGCCGTGTGGCTCTCGGGCCTCTTTGAGCGGGGAGCTGCCCGGCAGCCCCGGATCATGGAAGAGAAAGCGCTAGAGGTTTATGGTAATTTTACCCATGGCAGTGTTTGGCGTTATTCGTAGAGGCGCGGGGTAACTAGGGTCTCACTTGAGAGCTGGGAGTGGCGACTCTGGTTGTTGCCGGATCTTTTCCGGAACGTGGGAAGCGTTTTCTCTGGGATCCTAAGTTTCTCGGTAATGCGGGTCTTTCTAGGACCCGGGCTCTCCCAAAACCGGGGGCAAGTCAAGCTTGGAAGTCTTAAGCGCTTCCTTTCTCTTGCTTGCCCCGCGTCCTAGTGGCAGAGCTGGCGTGTAGGGTATTTGGTTGGGAAGCAAAACTGGCTTGGTTGCACCACTTGCCCCTGGACACGCACTCCTGCCACCTTTGAGGGCACTACTGTGTGACTGCCAAGTTGGAGACTGGGCCAAGGTCACAGTCACTTTATTTCGCTGCAGAGGCAATAGGCAGAGGTCCCCGAGAAAAGAGAACGTGATAGACTCCTCGTAGCCAGTTCTCGGACTGATAGTTCCTTAACACAGCCAAGCTTGGAGTGCAAACACACACACACACACACACACACACACACACACACACACATTACACATAATATTCTCCTAAACCCTGGGACCATCTTCATTGTACAGATGAGGAAACAAAGGTTTAGAATAGTTACACAATTGCGTAGAGGTCATACTGCGAATAAGGAGAAAACAAAAACTAAATGAAGCCCATGTCTTCTGATTCCAAACTTAGCGCATTTTTCTACCACTTCGCAATTGCCTTATGATTCCTTTTTTGGACTTAACGTAGTATTGTTTTTGAAAACTAAAAGGAATGGATCTAACTAGTGTTCAGATATTTCTGCTGACTGAGGGTAAAAGATACACCCATAAGAATACGAATATAATACAGGTATGGATTATAGGCCAGGAGAAGGAAGCTGGGATGGAAAAGACCTGTATAGCTGATCTAGTTTACCTGTCCCTTGCTAGAGGCAGGACTTACTCAACCCCAGCTATATTATGATAATTATGAGTGGAATGATCTCCATGAAAAAGCACGCATTCCTGTCCTGTTAGACTTCTGTCTACAGCATCTAGTGACAGCAGGGAACTGGGGATACAGCTTTTGAAGCGAGGTGATTCTTGACTTCAAACTTCTTTGAGGAGGACATATATTGACAAATATATAATTTTCTTTATTGTATGCAATCGAAAGCCATAGACTTGAAAGACAAATACGGAGGAAGGAGAGATGCTAATTCTGTTTGGGAGATCTGGAAAGACTATAAGGAGAAGGAATCACTTGAGTTGAGCCTTGAAGAATTAGTAGGATCTGGACATATAGAGAGGTAGAGGGCATACTAAACAGGAAACTAGAGCAAAAGTATGGAGGTGAGAAGATAGTATTTTTAAGGATGGCAGATAGGTGGGGCTGCAGGATAGGGTTGTAGTTAAAGGCGCATGGTCAAAAATTGTTTTAGGTCCCCATCTCTGCCTCTCAGAGGAGTCCATGCTCTGTGGAGTGGTGTTCCTTTTCTAATAAACTTTTCCTTTTGACTCAAAAAACATCGTTTTAGATAGCAGGTTAGAATTGGATCCTGAAGGTTTTAATATAAATGAAGAACTTATAATAAAATGCAGAGCCATAGAAGAATTTTATTCAGAGTAGTAATGTGAGGAGAACAATATTTCTTTAAAGATATAAATCCATATCTCAAATCACTAGTAAAC
>NW_011888866.1:1270346-1315131 GCF_000151845.1 Pteropus vampyrus
TGAGTTGAGCCTTGAAGAATTAGTAGGATCTGGACATATAGAGAGGTAGAGGGCATACTAAACAGGAAACTAGAGCAAAAGTATGGAGGTGAGAAAATATTATTTTTAAGGATGGCAGATAGGTGGGGCTGCAGGATAGGGTTGTAGTTAAAGGCGTATGGTCAAAAATTGTTTTAGGTCCCCCTCTCTGCCTCTCAGAGGAGTCCATGCTCTGTGGAGTGGTGTTCCTTTTCTAATAAACTTTTCCTTTTGACTCAAAAAACATCGTTTTAGATGGCAGGTTAGAATTGGATACTGAAGGTTTTAATATAAATGAAGAACTTATAATAAAGTGCAGAGCCATAGAAGAATTTTATTCAGAGTAGTAATGTGAGGAGAACAATATTTCTTTAAAGATATAAATCCATATCTCAAATCACTAGTAAACTAAGGAGGTTTAATAATTTCAGGGTTAAATAGCATATAAAGAATATAATGCAACTTGTATAAATGAGCCTTAGAGGAAAAAGGCCTAGGATGAGGGACAGCAAATTACTTTTCAAAAAACTCTGAAAGAGAAGCTGTGTCCTTATTTCTGCCTCCATTTTCAAATTGTTTCTAATCAAGCGATGAGCCCAAGAGTTTCTGGGGAGAAGATAAATTTGATTGATTTGTTTTTCCCGGCTACATTTCGGATTGCAGGAGTGCTATAATTAATAGAACAAAATTTCAGGCTTGAGAACATCAAGCCCATCCTATGCGAACTCCCTCTGCTTCTCAGCTATCTACTTCCACCATTGTCTTTATTATTCTCCTTTTGCATCTTTTTCTACAACCTCAGAGTAAAACAGAAATCTGTTATCACCAAGACCAACCCAAGCTCTCACATCCTTGGTCTCATTTCCTTCTTTTACTAGTCTCCCCTCTTCCCCTCCTTAAATTTTCGGTCTCTCTTCCTCTATTTGATCCTTCCCTTCGGGGTAGAAAACATACTCGTTTCCCTTATCCTTGTCATTGTAGCTTTTTCTAAATCCACTGTCCTTTTTCTGCCTTTCCCTTCCCTGCCCGAGAACTGTATTTTAATTCCCACTTCCCCTTCTGCAAGCTGGTTTCTGCCTTCACCTCTCTACTGAAACTGCTTTCTGATAGATACCCTCCTGAGTGACAAATCAAAGATATGTTTTAGCTCTCGTCAACCTGAATTTTTCTGCAGCATTTGATGTTGTTAACCACCCCTGTCTTCCCTTCTCTCCTGCTTGCTTTTCTTCCTCCTTCTGATCCGTAAATTAGGTGCTTTCTATGGATCTATCCTTGGGTCTCTCCCTTTACATTAGTGATTCTCAAACTGGGCTACACATAAGAATAACCTGAGGAATTAAAGTCTCAATGCCCAGGCCATACTACAAATCAATTAAATCAGAATCTCTGGGGGTAGGGCTCAAATACCAGTTTTTGTTTTTGTTTTTAAGGATTCCTGGTGACAAGGTTGAAAACTACTGTTCTACTCATTCTTTGTGAATCTCATGGATTAAGCAATCACTCTAGACCTGGTACTCTCTTAAACCTTATGCCACAGTGCAAAATTATTATGTATAAAATTGAACTCATTTGCCCCAGCCCCTGCTCAAATTTATTCCTGTGTTCTCTTTTTTTTTCATTCTATAAGTGTTCTCTCAGACACTTAATTTAGGATCTGAGTCATCCTCCTTTTTCTCCCTTGTCTTCTGCATTTAAACAGTTGTCAGATTCTGTGTATTCTGCTTCTGAAATTATTCCTCTGTTCCCTCCTCTCTGTTACCATTGTCATGTTCTTGTTTTAGGCCCAGCTTTTTCTCTGCACTTTAGTTCTGAGTCTACCAGCTGGTGGTGAGTTACCAGCTGACAGAGTAGTGCTGTCCATGTCATTCCCTTTTCAAAACATCCAACTGCCTTTAGCTGACTATAAAAGACCCTTGGTGGTCTGACGCAAACTCATATTCTCTTCATTTATGCTGAGTTCCAGGCAAACTAAACTTCCGGGTCTTCACTTTCCTTTACTCTAAATAGTAAATATTGAAATATTGCTCATTTTAAAGATTTGATTTAGATTTTACTTGTATAAATCCTGATATCACATTCTCTTAAGTTAAAATTTATTTCTTCCTCTTGAGCTGTTATGACACTTTCTCCATTCTTATATTCTCTCTGCAATGTTGGATCTAAGAAACTTGATGTAATCTAATAATCTAAGAAAATAGTTTTCTCAAAAGGAAACTGGTAGTGGAAATTTCTGTCAGAAATTTGAGGAGTTGCTGTAGTATTTGCTTAAACAAAAGGAATTTGGTGTTTGGATTAGGACTGGCAAAATCACCCATATTTTGAATATTTGTTTTAATATAATACCTTGTCTGTGATTCTTTAGATTTGATTCGAACTATCCGGGACCCAGAGAAGCCCAATACTTTGGAAGAACTGGAAGTGGTAACGGAAAGTTGCGTGGAGGTTCAGGAGATAAATGAAGAGGACTATTTGGTTATTATCAGGTTCACGCCAACAGTACCTCATTGCTCTTTGGCAACTCTTATTGGTGAGGTTTTATATATATATATTTTATTTCTAAATTCTTCTAACTGGTTTAGACCCAAAATAATAATTAGCATTGTGTATTATATATCATGGTTTATAGAATATTTTGCATGCACACTCAGCCTGTTTTTTTGAGGGTTCCACAGTGTGGATTTAATGAAATCAGGATTGAAGATATTTGGGGGAAAAAAAGGTTACATTGTTCTGAAGTGTACTGCATAGTTAGACCTAAAATGGTTGCCTCTGTGCTGAACATGAACAGACATTTTTTCTTGTCATTATTCCCTAAACAATACAGTGTAACAACTATTTACAAGATAGCATTTACATTCTGTTAGATATTATAAGTAATCTAGAGATGATTTAAAGTAAATGGGAGGATGTGTATAAGTTATATGCAAATACCATGCCATTTTATATAAGGAACTTGAGCATCCACGGAATTTGGTATACTGAGGGGTCCAGGATACTGAGGGACGACTGTATTCATCTTCTTTCTGTAGTCCTCACAATTAGACTGTGAGAGCGTTAATATTATCTTCACTTTACAAATGAAGAACCTGAAGTTCAGAGAGTTTAAAGCTCAGAATCACATAGCCAGGAAATGGTGACGCTGACACTCAAACCCATGTCTCCTGACTCCAAATATGTTTCTTCTTTAGTTATACCATGCTGCTTCTCTTAGGGGTATATGACAGCAATTAATGGAGAGTGGACCTGGACCAACTCCTCTTCTCAGTTCTGGAGATTGGAATGGATGCTGGCAGACTAGCACTGCCTCTATCACCATCTTCTCCTTTTAGCTATTCTGTTGGCATCTATGTGGTATAGGCAGAAGTACTGGTGGGAGGGTATTTTTTAAGGGAGTTTTCTATTTGAGAGGCTGCATTCCCCATATTTGGATTGGTTCACAGTAAGATATACAATAGGTATCTACAAGTGTATATCTATTATATACTTTATTATAAAGAAGATAAAGGAAGTGTATTTCAAACCAAATGTTTATCAGTAGGAGATTAATTAAAGAATCAGTGTTGATGTGTATTAACAGTGGAATACTATGCAGCTATAAAAAATGAAGAATCTCTGCATGTACTGATATGGAAAGATCTCTTTAACGTACTGTTAGGAAATAAAAGCAAGTATAATATTTCTACATTTGTATTTTAAAAAGGCAAAAATATACATTTGTATTTGATTGCATATACATAAAGAATACCTAAAAATGAATAGCTATGATGAGGGGTGGGTAATAGTGGTGAAGTAGTCAGATGGGAGACAGGGTAGCATGGAGACAATATCTTTTTATATTTTTAAGTTTTCAAACCATGGAAATATATTGCCTATTTAAAAATAGGCAAGTTTAAAAAAAATAGACAAGTTTATGAAAAGAATTGAAAAAGTAAATATTATATTATTGTTCCTACTATCGTGATTTCTGCCTTCTCACTTGTTGACCTGCGATCCCTCTGTGGTTTCCAGCATATGGGCCATATCTTGAGGGCCCGTTAATTCATAGATACTATTGTGATTATTGAAATTCCAATGCTAGAAAAAGTATTGTTGAATTTATACTTTTTTTTTTGTCATTGGATACTTTCTGAATCAACTGATATCAAAAATACTGCTACTGTCTTCATGTGAAGGAGATGTCTTAAAATATTTTGATATATAAGAATCCTTAAATAGGCAGTCCATTTCCCTACTCTAAGAGCCTGTAGAAAATTGATTTTTCAAAAAGTAAAATTTATTTTGTGTTTTTTCTATTAAGTAACATGTTTGTTGGCAATAATATTGAACCTCCATAAAAACATAAAGAAGAAAGTACAGATCAGCTGTCAAAATATTGTGTTCTCTGGGCTAAAATTCCAGCTCTGTCAGCCATTTTGTAGCCTTGGGCAAGTTACTTCACCTTCCTGAGCTTCAGTTTCCTTATCTGTAAAATAGATATAATAGGGTATGTATTGTAACAGTTAAGTAATAAGCATGAAAGAGATGAGAAATGTTTTTATTTCTTACTAAATATTATTCTTTATATAGGCATGTAGGTTATATGCTAATCACATCACTATAGCATAATTTTTATAACCATTTAGATTACTTCTGGTTTTTCACAATTATAAATAATTCTGTGATGAACAATTTTATTTCTTATTTTTGCCTTAGGATAAATTCCTGTAAGTGGAATTATTGGGTCATGTGGTATAAATATTTTTAAGCCTTTAGGTACATATTAGTAAATCCTTATTAAAAAGTTTTTACTCTTTCACCCAGGAATTAAGGAAGTAATTTCACAGAAGAAAATAGTAGCATGTACAAAACATTTTTGGTAAATTTCTGTTAATAAGGAAATGGCACCAATATGAGTTTCATATTGCTACTGAAAATGATGAATTTAATCAAGGAATCATTATCTGTGTGAGAAATATATTAGCTTGAATGTTAAGTTGGATTTAGATAGTTAAATATTATGATTGCAGTTATTGAAAAACTTTATGTGGACAAAGATCGAGAGAGCACGTGAAATAAAAATAACTATATTACGGTGATCACTTCTTTAGGTCTCTAAATGTTGAATAACTATGGTGTACACCAGAAGCTAATATAATATTGTATGTTAGCTATATTTTAATAAAAATCTTTAAAAATAACTGTAAAGGTGCCAATATTAGATTATGGTTAATATTTCAGATCTTGAACAGAATTTCGTCTTTTTTTTGGCCCTTTTGACATGGGTTTGGTTTTTTACATGATAGGATAATAATTTATCATAGTAATTGTGCTCAGTCAACACGATTAGAAAAATCAAAGATGAGAGCTCTTTTTCTGGCCGATGTATTAGGAGACATTTCTTATGAGTAGGTTGTACTAAGCAAGGAAAGGCACTTGAGTAAGAGTTCCACCTGATTGCTTAGTTGTCACCTACTCAGAGTTACCCTGGTGAGTAGTTACAAAGACAAGGAGGACTCTAAGGGGATGAATGGGTGAGGCAGAGAAACTAGCTGGTAGTCATTTGTGTTGACTTAGTCCAGACAAGAATGGCTGAAGGCAGGTGTGGTCCAATGTGAAGGGTATAGGATTTGGAATGAGATGGTCTAGATTCAGCTTTCGGCTTGCTACTTCTTAGCTGTGTGATATTGAACAAATCACTTATCTTGGTTCTTGGCTGTAAAGTGAAAATGATAAAATAGCAATAACATTTATTGGATACTTGTTATATGCCAAGCACTGTTTTAAATACATTGCGTAATAGTTTATTTACTCCTCAAAACAACCTTATGTATAGTGGTTACTATTATAATACTTGTTTTACAGGTAGGAAACTGAAGCTAAGAAAAGTTAAGTAACTTGTCCAGGGTCAGGCAACTAGTGTGTAGTGGAGCCACTTTTTTTTTTTTTTTACTTAAGTTTATTGGGGTAACATTGGTTAATACAATTATATAATTTTCAGGTATATATTATAATTTGACATCTGTATATTCTATTGTGTGTTTACCACCCAAAGTCCAGTTTCCTTCAGCTACCATATATTTGATCCCCTTTACCCACTTCACCCTACCCCTGCCCCCCCTATATTTGACCCCCTTTACTATGTCTACCTCCTCCCTCCTCCCCCACCCTTTACCCTCTGGTAACCACTAGTCTGTAGTCCATGTCCATGAGTCTCTGTTTATTTGTCCTGTTCCTTTGTTGCTTTTAGGTTTATATCCTACATATAAGTGATATCATGTGATTTTCAACTTCTTCTGTCTGGCTTATTTTGCTTAGCGTGATTATCTCAAGGTCTGTCCCTGTTGTCGCAAATGGCAGTATTTCATCTCTTTTTATGGCTGAGTAATATTCCATTGTATATATGTACCACAGCTTCTTTATCCAGTCATCTATTGTAGGACACTTCGATTGCTTCCATGTCCTGCCACTGTGAATAATGCTGCTATGAACATGAGTGTGCACATATCTTTTCGGATATGAGTTTTCAAGTCTTTGGGGTAAATACCCAGTAGGGGATTGCTGGATCATATGGATCAATTCTTAGTTTTTTGAAGAACCTCCATACTGTTTTCCTTAGTGGCTGTACCAACAGTGAATGAGGGTTCCTTTTTCTCCGCATCCTCTCCAACATTTGTTATTACTTGTCCTGTTGATTATAGCTCTTCTAACAGGTGTGAGATGGTATCTCATTGTAGTTTTGATATTCATTTCCCTAATAGCTAGCGATGTTGAGCATCTTTTCAAATATTTGTTGTCCATTTGTATGTCCTCTAGGGAGAAGTGTCTGTTCATGTCCTCTGCCCATTTTTTAATTGGATCATTTTTTTCTTGTTATTGAGTCATATGAGTTCTTTATATATTTTGGAAATAAGGCTCTTATCAGAGGTGTTGCTTTTCCCATTCGGATGGTTGTCTCTTTACCTTGTCGACAGTTTCTTTTTCTGTGCAGAAGCTTTTTAGTTTGTTACAGTCCTATTCATTTATTTTAGCTTTTATTTCCCTTGCTTTTGAGGTCAAATTCATAAAATCCTCTTTAAGTCCAAGGTCCTTAAGTTTAGTTCCTATGTTTTCTTCTATGCATTTTATTGTTTCAGGTCTTATATTCAGATCCTTAATCCATTTTGAGTTAATTTTGGTGTGTGGTGATAGACAACAGTCTAGTTTCATTCTTTTGCAGGTGGCTTTCCAGTTTTCCCAGCAGCATTTATTGAAGAGGCTTTCCTTTCTCCACTGTATGTTTTTGGTTTTTTGTCGAAAATTATTTGCCCATATAAATAGGGATTTACTTCTGTCTGGATTCTCAATTCTGTTCTACTGGTCCATGTGTTTGTTTTGCTGCCAATACCATGCTGTTTTGGATTATGAATTTTTTTTTTTTTTTTTTTTTTTTGTATGCGAGCCAACCCTTGGTTGACCTCACAAATTGCAAGGACCTTGTCAGCTTACAGTCTCCTTTTTTTGTTTGTTTTTTAAATTTTTTATGCCTAAAGCACCTGGTCTTCCTCGGTGGTCTCCCATCCAAGTACTAACTAGGCCCAACCCTGCTTAGCATGTGAGATCATATGGGATCGGGCTTGTTCAGGGTAGCATGGCCGTAGACTTCATTTTTTTTTTTTTTTTTTTTTACAGCCTGCAGCACCCAGTATTTCTAGGTGGTCTCCCATCCAAGTACTAACCAGGCCCAACCCTGCTCAGCCTCCGAGATCAGACGAGATTGGGTGTGTTCAGGGCGGCATGGCCTTAGACCCATGCTGTTTTGATTACGGTCGCTTTGTAGTATAATTTGAAGTCGGGCAGAGTGCTGCCTCCAGCCTCATTCTTTTTTCTCGGGATGGCTTGGGCAATTCAGGGTCTTTTGTGCTTCTATACAAATCTGATGATTTTTTGTTCTATTTCTTTTTAAAAAGCCGATGGGATTTTGATGGGGATTGCGTTAAATGTGTGTAATGCTTTAGGTAATGTGGTCGTTTTAACTATGTTGATTCTTCCAATCCAAGAACATGGAATATCTTTCCATTTCTGTGTATCTTCTTCGATTTCTTTTAATAGGGTCTTATAATTTTCGTTAAATAGATCCTTCACATGTTTCATTAAATTTATTTCTAGGTTTGTTTTTTGTTGTTGCAATTGCAAAAGGAATTATTTTTCCACTTCTTTTTCTGACACTTCATTATTAGAGTATAAGAATGCTATGGATTTTTGAACGTTGATTTTGTATCCAGAAACTACTGTATTTGCTTATTGTTTCTAGTCATGTTCTTGTGGAGTCTTTAGGTTTTTCTATATAGAGAATCATGTCATCCACAAATAGTGGCAGGTTGACTTCTTCATTTCCTATTTGGATGTCTTTTATACCTTTCTCTTGTCTGATTGCACTTGCTAGGACCTGTAGTGGAGCCACTTTTGAACCTAAAGTATCTATCTCAGTTATACTTCATTGCCTCTCTTGAGGATGTTGATGCTCAAGAAAGTGCTTTGTGAATTGTAAAAGTTACAATTTACTTAATGAGTAAAACACCTACCAACAATGACTAGAACACATGAGGGTGCTCAGATGGTCCACAAGCAACATTAAGGAGACAGTGTGGGGGCAGAGGGAAGAGAAGGGCTCTCCAGATATGCTTTAAGGCAGATCCTGCAATGGAAGACCCTTTTAAAGAGATTACATATTGTCTTTAGAGTTCCCTAATATGTATTATGGAATTACTATGTTCTAGATTCTTAGGCCCAGTCTCATTGTAGCTCATCTAATCCCTTTTCCTATTCTGGGATTTTTCAAACAATTCTGTTAGAAAACCTGATGGTACTTAGAAGACCAAAAGCAAATTAATTTCATACCTCCCCAAAAGATTGGTAGTCTAACAACTGTATTTTGCTAATATGTATGGTTTGGGGTTTTATTATTTTTTTTAATCAAAATACTAAGGAAATATTCCTTATAGTATAATAAGCCCTTAAATATTAGTTGGGAGAGGAAATAAATTGCTCCAAATAAAAGCCTGCAAAGCCAAAACTTATTACTGAAATACTCTCTCTTTATAATATGAGGAGTTTGATTTATTTTCTATGTCTAGGGGTATAGATTTAGTTTAAAATTCATTCCTTATTTTGAGGCGGGAGGGAAGTGAAACATTGGTACTGAGGGTCTGTTCCAAGTCCAGTTTTAACTTCTCTTTCAAGTCTTAACTGGGAAAAGAATCATTGAACTATTACTTGGCATTGAACTGAACTTCAGAGGAACTTGTTTTAGTGAAACAGCTTTGGACCTTGCATACATAGAGTATTCTAGCTTCAAGAGGTTTCTTGTGATCCTTTTTAAGTGGCTCTTGGCTTTAAATTTTTGCATGGCCTGGCCTGTTTGGGGCATTAGGTAAAGTTTAATGAGTTAATTGACCTTTGCCTGAAGGCAAATTGATGTAGTAGAAAGTACCTGGGCTTTGCAGTGGTTTGGGGTTCCAATTCTAGTTACTAGCTCAGTGATCTTGGACAAATTACCCTGTGACTTTGATTTCATAATTTGCAGAGTGGGGTTGATAATATGTAGCTCATTGGATTATTATGCGGAATATATAAGTTTATGTCTATATTAAAGTTGCTAGCATGCATGGTGTGAGGCTCAAAGGAGACCTACAATGGCTTGAGCCAAAGCTGTTTTTAGTTACTATACTATATGGAGATGCCTAGATACAGCTGTATACTTTTTCAAGAACCAGTAAGAAGGGATAATTGTGCCTTTTTTTCCTCTACAGGGCTGTGCTTAAGAGTAAAACTTCAACGGTGTTTACCGTTTAAACATAAGGTAAGGAAGATGTTTTTTGTTGTTTTATAACAGCTTTATTGAGGTGTAATTCACATATACAATTCACCTTTTTAAAGTGTACAATTTAATGGTTTTTACTTTATTCACCAAATTGTGCAAAGTCACTACTATTAATTTTGGAACATTTTCATTATCCCAATAATAGACCCCATACAGATAGCAGTTACTCCCCATTTCTCCCAAATCCTCCCCAATCCCTAAGCAACCACTAATCTACTTTTTGTCGCTAAAGATTTGCCTATTCTGGACGTTTTATTTAGATGGAATCATGCAATTTGTAGTCTTTTAAGACTGGCTACTTAGAATAGTATTTTCAGAATTTATCCATGTTACAACACGTATCAGTATTTCATTCCTTTTTATAGCTTTACATACTATTCCATTGTTTGGATATACCTCATTCATTCATTTATCAGTCGATAGACATTTGGGTAGTTTCCGCTTTCTATGCTGTTGTGAACGTATGTGTACAAGTTTTTGTGTGGACATGTTTTCATTTCTCTTCCACCTGGGAGTGAAATTGCTGAATCATATGGTAACTCTACATTTAACTTTCTGAGGAGCTCCCAGACTGTTTTCCACAGCTTCTCCACCATTTCACATTCCCACCAGCAGTGTATAAGAGTTCTGATTTCTTCACGTCCTCGCCAACATTTATTATTATTTGTCTTTTTCATTATAGCCATCCTAGTGGATTTGCAGTGGTATGTCATTATAGTTTTGATTCGTAGTTCCCTAATGGCTCATAACGTTGAGCATTTTTTCATGTGCAAAATCTTAAAACCAAGTACGACCCACTTAAAGAGGGCCACAAGAAACCTCTCAAATTTAGAATCTTTTATGCCTACAAGGTACCAAACCAACTGTCTGGTTACCCAGAGATACAGTTTATATAGGAATAGCAGGGTAAGTGCTTGACTCTTGTCCTTTATTTACTGTTTGCAGAATAATGCGTCATGCATAATTTTAAACCCAAGTAAATGGGTACATAGTGATTTTTTTTGAAAGATTGCAGCACCCGGTGTTCCTAGGTGGTCTCCCATCCAAATGCTAACCAGGCCCGACCCTGTTTAGCTTCCGAGATCAGACGAGATGGGCATGTTCAAGGTGGCATGGCTGTAGTGGAGTGATTTTATAACTGGTTGTCTAGAATAAGAGTTAGTATTATGCCACTAGGAATTTATATGGTGTTTTGTCTTTTAAAAAAGAATGGACTAGATAATATCTAAGGTCTCTTTTAGCCATAATAAGCTATGGTTTTTTTTTTCATTCATGAAAAAATCTCAGTAGTAAATAAGTATATAAGAATTAGCTCATATGCTCCAGGGTTCTCCAGAGAGTAAACATGTCTATATCATATAACGTGATTTATTTGCCTTAGGATTTGCAACAATTTTGTGGATTTGTCTCAAAAGCCCTGGTTCTTAGAGGTTAGCTAATCTGAGGGAGTGAGTGCAGCAGGGTCAGGATGGGTAGCTTAACCAATATTGTACTTGAGAATAAATTTATCAAGATAAACGTGGATGAGAAAAAGGAGGATACTGAAAACTATATATTGTGATCCCATTTTTGTAAAATAAGCAATACAAATGAACATCTAACCTTGGGGTGTATGTATGTGTGAAATCTGTGTTAGATTATGGTGTATAGAGAAAAGGATGGAAGAAGCTACACTAGATTATTAATATAGCTTTCTTTGTGGGGATGGGGCAGGGAGGAAGTTTAGATACTGGTTTAGGAGGAAGGAGAGATATCCATGTGTAAAATATGAGTGAGATCTCATTTGTATAAAATTGTATTCATTTGCATTCATAAAAAAAACAATAGACTTCCTCAGGTGACCAAAATTAAAAATCCTGCTCCTTTTAGCACTTGTTTCAAAGAAGAATCTGAGGGATTTGTCCCTAAATCTTTGATGATGGAAACAGGATTTGGGCTTTAATCCCTAGACTTGAGTTCTTTGTACATTCCACCTCACTTATCATCTTAAAATGCTCTAAATGTTTTGCTTTTAATATTTTTCTTCCTAGTTGGAAATCTACATTTCTGAAGGAACTCACTCAACAGAAGAAGACAGTAAGTGAATCTCGAACTATTAAAAAATAACTTCAGATAGTACTTTATCTTGGATACTAGGTTATTCTGCCAGCCAAGTATCTGCAGGGTCATTCGCAAAAAAGTGCAAAATCAGTTATTAGCTCTTCTTTGATGTGGGGAAACCTAGGCATTTCGAGAAAGTAACTTTTTCAATAGGACTCTGGGTGAATTAGAATTAGACCCTGTAGATATTGACTGGTTTAGGCCAGTGGCTACACATCTGTAAAGAACATCTGGCTCTAGGAACCTTGATTTATAAGTTCTAAACAGGACTTGATTCTTTTCCTTGGTTGTAAGCTAGAGAGCTGTGTACTTGAAAGTGAAATCGAAGGTCTACCAAGTAAAGCTGTAGGGAATCTTGGAATAGGTGTTGTCTTTCCGAGTCAGTGTAAGCCACTTAAAAATAGCAGAGGTGAGGTTTGGGAAAAGCAGAAGACAAAATGTTGCATATCGCCTATGTATTACATTAAATACAACAATTTTATCTACAAATTATAGAGTGAAAATAGAGGAATACATTTAAAGTGCATGTTGTGCTTAGCTTTCATCACTAGGTAAATTGAGAAGTTGGGAAAAGACAGCAGATAAGAAAGGAACAGTAATAGAGTAAGAGCCTCAATAAGACAGACATACAGAGGAAGACGGTGACTTAGAAAAGCACACATAGGAAGAGATGTACAAAAACATAAACACAGAAGAGAATTACAAAGAGGGAAGCCCACTGCTTTCAGAGGAACAGCCCATCCAGGAAACATTTTAGGTGCTGTCATGAAAACTACTAAAACCGTGTCCTATTTTCGCAGTTCTCAGTATGTAGATTTTACTCCTTGTGGGTTAAATTTATTCAGATCCCATAAACTGATAGCTCATACCTGTTAATATAAAAAATAAAAGAGTTTAGGTATTCTAAATCCACCTTTGTTATGTTTTTGAAACTCCTCTTGATTATGGGATTTTATAACACCATAGTACTAAACTTTATCATTCTGGGCTTTTCATACGTAGTATTTATTGAGTGCTTTCTACGTGTAGGCACAATTTGACCTTTGAGATACATTGTTGCCCTTGTGGAGCCTACATTGTAGTAGGAAGAAATACAGAATTAAAATTGTTTATGTAGGAATATATGTATGTTTTCTACATGTGACATTTTAGCAGGATCCCAAAAAAGTTAGCCTGCTTTAAGAATATGGACATCCCTCTCTTGAACTCTTCCATCAAGAGTGCTTTTAGCAAATTAACGACAAGAGGTATGAGCCAATACATTTATCATGTGAAGATCCATGCAAACTATTAAAAAAAAAAAAAAAAGACCTAGTAGATAAATAGAAAGAGACATGAATAGAAAATCCACACAAGAAGAACTAATAAATAAACATGGGAAAATATTATCTCACTATTAATCAAGAAATTACAACAATAATTGGAGCCATTTTTTACCTCCTGTTTTATGTGTGTGTATGTGAATTTGTTTTTATTAATACCAGATAATTCTGGCAAACTGATAGTTCATGTACTGCTGTTGCAAATATAAGTTGCTAAAAAAATATTGAGAAGCAATTCAATGATATGAATCAAATTATGAAGATACTTATATACTCTGATCTAATAAACCCACATTTAGAATCTTTTCAGAAAGAAGGCTGTATGTTTAAAGGTGTTTATTGTAGCATAGTCTTCATATTTAATATAGAACTTATAATTTTTTCTGTGTTAAATAACCCTGTAGTTTAAAAAATAGGCTCAAGGGGAAAAAAGAGCAATTTTAAAAATTGTGTTTACTGAAGTACATTACTTCAGTAACATAAATAGTTACTTAATATAACTATATATGAACAAAGATCAGGAAGAAAGAAATGAAAAGTTGTAGTAGAGTAGTAGGATTATAACGGATATTTTTCTAAGTCTCCTTTCCAGAACTTATGAATAATTAACCAAAACCAACTGTAAGTTCTCAAGGAGTTAAATTTTCTGTTTTAACAGGCTAATAAAAATAGTGTCTGTTGCCATATATTGACACAGTTTTTTTTGCTAACTTCTGTCTGTGTGTTTTGCAGTCAACAAGCAGATAAATGACAAAGAGCGAGTGGCAGCTGCAATGGAGAACCCCAGTTTACGGGAAATTGTGGAACAGTGTGTCCTTGAACCTGACTAATAGCTGTTTTAAAAGCCACTGAACTGTAATTATTTGATATATTTGTTTAAACTCTGTAAAATGTAAAAGACTCATGTTTAATACATAGGTGATTTGTACCTCAAAGCATTTTTTTAAAGGATGATTTCCAAGCAAGATTTAATTATAAGGTAGTACCTAGTTTGTTCAGTGTATAACATTCTCAGGATTTGTAACACTTAAATGATCAGACAGAAAAATATTTTCTAGTTGTGATGTGTAAGATGAGTTGCTATTTTTCTGATGCCCATTCTTATACAACTGCTTTTCATGTCAAATACTTACCGTGCCCAAATATATTCAAGTTAAATCATTACTCTGTAAAATAAATAAAACAGAGATGATTCTTGTAATGACATACCTTAGAATGTCTTTATTGAACTGTAAATTTCAGTGTAAATATCATCTCTAAAAAATATTTCCAAAGCTTTATTTTTGGATTATTATGTAGAATCAGAGATCTGAGAACCAAAAATAACCCTTAAGATCAGCTCTAGGCCCTGCTTTCCTTCAAGGAAGGTCCTGGACCCATTTATAGATGAGGAATAAATGTGAAGTGCGCCAAATGACATATGTAATTTTGAAGATCAAGAAGTCTCCAAAGAAGTTTTGATTAAAACAATCTAAATTTATGGTCTCTTCTTTACTTGTACTTTGTTCAGTTTGTTTTGGGGGATAATATCATTTGAAGTGTAACAGGGTGTGGTAGGCAGCCTCCAACATGGCCCCCGATGATCCTTGATTCCTGGTATTCATGCCTTTATATAGTTTTCTTCCATATTGAGTCAGAGCTGGCTGGTGTGACTAATAAAGGATCAGAGGTGACAGTGTGTGACTTCTGAGGCTAAAACATAAAAGGTATTGCTTCTGTCATTTTGGTCTGGATTGCTCATTCTGTGGAAATCTGGTTGCCATGTCATGAGAACCCTTGAGCAGCCCTAAGGAGAATTCCACATGGAGAGGAACTGAGGCCTTCCACAAACAACCAGCACCAGCTTGCAAACTGTGAGGGTGAACCATATCAGAAGTCAGAACCATGTCCAGTTCCACTCAGGCTGATATCTTGATTGGAATCTCACAAGACCCTGAGCCAGAACTGCCTAGCTAAGCCACGCCTGAATTCTTGAACCAGAGAAGCTGTGAGCAATAATAAATGTTTATTGTTTACACCACTAAGTTTTGGCATTGTTTGTTATGCAACAATAAGTAACAGACAAGTTATTAGAATGGAATTCTTTTGCCTCAAATTTGATTGAAGATACTAAGGGGAAGGCAGGAGAACATGAACCCCTTTATCTAGTTTAAGAATATAACTTGAGAGAACAGAGGAGTTAGAAGATTGATGAAAAGATTTTTTTTGGAAAAACTGTTGCAGTGCTGAGTTCCAACCCCCATTTTGGAAGAAGAGTAGGGAAGTGACACCGTCTACCACTATCCACTGAGGAGAATTTCAAGTGGACTGCTCAGTTTGGAAATGTGTTCTCTGCTTTGGAAGACCCAGAAAACTGGTGCCTGACTCAGGCCTGAGAATGCAAGCAGAACTGGGCTGAAGGTTGGTCTCTGACTCCTGCTTAGGAAATCTAGAGGGTAAAAGGCAAAGCTAACTGCCTTGCTGATGGCATTGTCATGGCTAGGGATGAATGAATTTTCTTACGGCCATGCTGTGGGGTCATATTTGACGTTTCCAACAGGCCATCAGCAGAGCCAAGGAGACCTCAGCCAAAAGGGTCTGCACACATACTGCCTGGTGCCCAAGTACTGAGAAGAGGACAGCAAGTGAACAGCCAGGATGGAAATGCATCTGCCAGGGTCAAGGGGCACAACAGGAACCTCTGGTTAAGTCATAAAGATGTCAACCCACGAGAAAGCTCTTAACACCAGCCACGCCCAGAGAGCACAGAGCCTGCCAGGTAAGTAAGAACTGCTCTATTTCTAGTGCTTCTCCCTCAGCTTCCGAGGCTGTGGTAGAATAGGTAGCATAGAGAGGAGCTGAAGAGGAAAGAAGAGGGAGTGAAGGACTCCATCCCACTGCTCTGCTATAGGTTTCGGGCCCAAAGCTCAGATTAGCAAAAGTTAATGCCAAGTTTGTAGTTTTGACCAGATACTTTAATGCAATGAGACTATATGATTAAAAATGACAGGAAGATTTATCTGACAGAAATATGTCTGCCTAAATCTTTACCCATGAACAGAGGAAGATCATGTCTTCTCAACAAAGTTTCAAATGATAGTAGGGGACAAAAATAAACCTAACTCTTATATACCACATACTGGTTATAGAAATCCTGTTAAGCCATCTGGGCTTCTGCTAAAGTTCTGCACTGTGAATAACCGCGTGTTCTCCCTCTCGCTTCAGATGATCAAAAATGCCACTGTTAGAGAAACCACAAACATTGTGGCATTGGAGCACTAGCTTTGTGGAAATACCACTGTCGATTCCTGATTTTTTGCTATAAAAGTTCTCATTGGCTCCTTTCTTCCAGATCTTTAAAAATCTGTCACCCACCATATATAAATAGATCTAGAAGTAATGTGATGTTGCTGATTTTGGGTTATCACTGTAATCACTTCTTTCTAAATTACAAACCCACCAGAAAAGGTCCTTAGCACCAACACCAAGTTTCTTGCTTTATGGCAGTCTCTGATCCAGGTCCAGGGCAAGAGCTAGTGCACCTGGTGTGCACACTGTTCCATATTCTCCTACCTAGTGCACACATGTGCATACATACATGCTTTTTGACCAGCCACCTTCTAAGATGAGAAAGCATTATCTGAGGGAGCTCTGGGGTTCATAGCCCAGGGTCAAATTTACACGAATCCCCAAGTTCTGACCATTTCTCATCACTGGAGCTCTGATAATCTGGGAAACCCAGGAAGCCGCATATAGAGCTTGAGGAGCAGGGCTGTCTTTACATCCCCTTCTCATGAGACCTTGATACATAAAACTCTCACTGCCAGTTTCAGGTGGCCAGAGTCTGAAGTCAGATCCCTAGTGTATACTTTCCTCAATTCATGTACTTAACTCACTGGTTCACTTATCAGCAGATATTTAGTGAGCACTTTACAAGTAACAGGTACTATCTTAGGTGCTGAGGATAGAAAGACGAATCAGCCACTGTCCGTCCTCCTGGCGTTCATACATACTGACCTCTGCTTTCAGCCCTCTGCCCCAAGCAATGAGTGATGCAGGCTCAGTCTCATGGAGTGCTTGACCTTGTCCTGGCCAGGTAGACATGGAGGCCAGACAGCCAGACCCAAAGACAAAACTATACCTTACGAACTTTCTGGTAAGGAGACCACTGATGTGCAACCAGAAACAGGTTACTGCTGCAGGCACGCCCATCCTGCTGACCCTGCTGCTCTTGGAAGTTAGTAATGTCTACGTCTCCACTACTGCCAGGATGATCGCTCCTCTATCCCTAATCTCTACTGTTTTATGTGACTCACTTTAGCTTCTAAGTCCTAGATGGGCTGATCCCAAGTCACATCTCCATGTCTTGGCTGCCAGGGAGGTGGGACAAGGAAGAATCTGTATGGGGAGGCCGACTTTTTCCCAGCAAGACACATGGCGGGAATTTCCCACATACAGTTAATAGAGTTTCTATGACTAATGTTCACTATATTAATAATATATTTAAATGAGTTTGTACTTAATCGTAATAGCATCTACATGCACGTGAGAAATAGATGCATACAAGACAAATTATCTAGTCCCATCTAGTCAGCAAACTTTTTCAGAAAGGGGCCAGATATTTTAGGCTTTGCATCTCTGTTGCACATATTCAGCTCTGCTTTTGTAGTGCAAAAGCAGCCATGACAATATACAAATGAATGAGAGTGCCTGTGTTCCAATAAAACTTTATTTATGGACACAAATTTGAATATTATATACTTTTCACGTGTCATGAAATATTCTTTTGATTTTTTTTTTTAGCCATTTAAAAATATAGAAATTCTATTCTTAGCTTGTGGGTTGTACAAAAGCAAGTATTATACTAGATTTGGCCTATGCCATTTGCCAACTTCTCTTCTATAGAAATGATTCTTAATCTTTTTGGAAGGTCTCAGACCTCTGAGACTCTGACAAAAGATATGGAATGGAACCCCTCCCTAAAGGAAAAAGGCACTCATACAAAGTATGTGATTCCAGGACTTTCATAGATTTGCTAAGAAGTCAGTGGATCCCAGGTTAATAACTCTGGTGGACAAATAGTGCTAGCTCAGCACTTGGGTTTCTCATTCCTTCAGTAACTCCTAAGAGCCTGGAGGTTCACAATCTTGGTTGGGAGCCACTATTTTCTTAGTCTATAACAAATAATCGAGACGCTTTGTAGCTCCACTGTAAAGCAACTGCTTTGTTACTCAAACAGCAGATAACTCCAGCAGGATACAATTAACTAATTAGGGGAGGATTGTTTATTAGGAAAGATGAGAATTGCTATAAAAGTCATATTGCATTCATAGTCTACTTGGTGTCCCCCGTGTGTTAATACAATGGAAGAAAACCAGCCATTGAACTGTGAGCGTTGAAACTCATCATTGATGCGCCATTCCTGGAAACACTCTATTTCTGAAGCTGCTAGTGGGTACTGAGTATTTATTATATTATTCCTTATATCTTTGTGTATGTGGTATGAAATACTTTACAAATAAAATTTGTTTAAAGCCCACTGGATCTAGCCTGGGCCAGTATTTGTCCCTGACTCAGGTCAAACTGCCTATGAGACAGAGGTGAACTCAGTCCCTGCGTGAAATTATTTGGGGCAGATATGCTGGGAGAATGGGGATAGCAGTTGTTGTGTGGGCTGTGAGGTTCTCTCTGAGTACTGTTAGGATCACACAGACCTTTGACCCTCACAAAGGAGGTGGTTCAGAGCACAGAGCCTGGTGCCAATCTGCCACTTGTTCTAACCCTAGACTTAGCCACATGATAGCTGTATGATCTCGTGTAATGTCCAAAGTCTCTTTACCTTAGTTCCCTCATTTGTAAAATGAGGATGATAAAAGTACCTATTTCATAAGGCTGTTAAAAGGATTAAGAGGGAATACTAGTGAATGCTGAGCTCAATGTCTGGAACATAGTAAATGCTTTATTAGTGTTAAATAAAGATAGAAGAGAGCCCTTTGGTGCTAAGTTTCTTAATGGAGGCAATGATCTTCCTGCCTGGCTGGGTGCAATTACCTAGAGAGCACTAGATGGCAGCAAAGCATGATTCCTTGGTACCAGCTCTCACGCCTCCCTAAGAGGTTTCATGGTTAATTGTTTCTTATTAGTCCAGAGAGTTTTTATGCCTGTAAAATCCAATACAAAAATATATATATATATATACACTTTTTGCACAAATTTTAAGCATATATCGTGCCAGATTTGGCTGTTCTATGCTTTACTTTATTCATTTTTTTTTTTACTTAACGATGTATTTTTGAGAGATTCCCACATCAAGCTACAAAGAGCTTCCTCATTACTTTTTTGCAGTGTGAGTGTTTTGTTGTATGTATCATTTTATTTAACAAGCCTCCTTTTGATGTACATTTAGGTTTTTGCCACTATTTTGCTATTATAAACCACGTTATAATGAGCAACTTTTTATGTAGCTCATATTATACATGTACAAGTAGAACTCTAGGGTAAATTCCTGAAAATAGGATTGTTGGGTAAAATATCTATGCATTTATAATTAGGTAGATACTGACCAATTGTCTTTTAAAAAGATTGTGCCATTTTATACCCCTACCGTCCAGGTTTGAAAGCTCCATTTCAATGCAGCCAAATAAGGCTTTATCAAACTTTTAGATTTTTGTCAAACTCCACCTCAGTAGAGTTTTAATTTTTATTTCTCTCATTATGAACAAGGTTAAGCAACTATTTGTATATGTATATGTATTTCTTTTTCTGTGAACTATCTGTTCATATCATTTGTCCATTTTTCTTGTTAGTCTGTTTTAATAATTTGCAGGAGGTCTTTACGTATTGGGGAGAGAGTAGCCCTTTGTGATGTGTGTTGCAAGTATTTTTTTCCAGTTCGTCACTTGTTTTTGACTTTTCTTTTTTTTATTGCCATGAGTAATTTTTCTGTGACTTAATTTATCAATCCTTAATTTTATATACCCTGGAGTTTTTGTCATAATTAGAAAGGTCTTCTCCTCTCAAGGGTTATAAAACATATGTCTTATGTTTCCATTTAACTTTTGTTATTTAACATTTTAACATTTTAATCTTTGATCCATTTGGAATTTATACTAGTATACAAGGAGAAATGAAGCCAACTCAGTTTTTATCCAGATGGCTAATTATTGTCTTAATACCATTTATTGAATTGTTTACTTTATCCATGACTATTATTTTGAAATCTTACTTTATGAACCACATGATCACAGCAATATTTTTTTATGATAAAAAATGTACAATTTAATGTCCAACAATTGGTAAATTGTTAAATAATTTATACTACATTCATTTAATGGAATCTTAATGTTTTCAAAGACTAATTATATGGGAGAATTCCCAAGATAAAATCAAGAAAGGAAAAGCAAAATACAAAACAATATATGCCAAGTGATCCCAATTAAAAACAAAAGAGTACATTTACATATAAAATGGATAGAAGGAAATTATATTTAAGAGTAGTTCTCTCTGCCTTAAAAGAAGTTTACTTGCAATGAATATATTTCCTTTTAATAACTTGATAACCCCTAATAATTGTTATTTAAAACACCAAAAAAAAAATCTTATGATATATGTATCTTTTATAAAACCATTTTTAAAAATATTTTTTTAAGGTGGGAGATAAATAAAATTTATTTTTCCCCCTTGGGAAAGCCTTGGGGAAGTTTTCTTTTATCTAAACACCTAGAGTCTAATACTGTAGCACACTGCTCATATTTTTGGTTACCTTGAATGTTTTCTCTATTTCCTATCTTCTTAGATGCCTCCTCTATATCCCACAGTGCCTGGTACAGTGTTTTCTTGTTGAATTGTTTCAGGCTCACTTTAGTCATGATAAGGGGATTCGGCTACACCCATGGTTTCAGTCATAGCATTTCATGTAAGGAATGTCTACTAAACGAAGGGTCAGGGGGCCTGACCTTTAATCCTGGCTTTGTTCCCAGAGTAATGGGAACTCTGATAAAAGTCACTTCCCTTCTTTGGGCCTCCTTCTTCCTGCCAAAAAATGAAGGTGTTAGATAATCTCTAACATTCCTTCTGGTTTTTAAATTTCTACCTACTAAATGCAACAGTGGATTCTAGCTTTCTGGGGCTTCCAAAGATTCATTAACATCATTAACAACGATAGGAGTGATTAATATTGAGCTTGGTGTACAGTTGCTAATTCATTGATTCATGCAGAATTAAAAATGATTATGAGTCTATGGCCGTGCTACCCTGAACAAGCCCAAACCCTTCTGATCTCAGAAACTAAGCTGGGTTGGGCTTGCTTAGTACTTAGATGGGAGACCACCTAGGAAGACCAGGTGCTGTAAGCGTAAAAAAATAAAAATATAAGGAAAAAAATGATTATGATCCTTTAGTGAAGCTTATTAGTTCTTCTTCTTCTTCTTTTTTTTTAAGGAATGTTATAGTTCTTAGGTTTTTTTGTTGTTGTTATTTTTTGTTATTCTGGTTAAGCTAATTAAGCTAAATTGGGTCACATCAACTGACTTTCCTTGTTGCTGAATTCCTGAGGCTGTCATATCAGTGTTCTTAGGCTATATTAAGGTGAGGTGTGTTCAGGTGAGTCAGAATACAATAGGCCCCCCATATATGGGGAATACATTCCAAGACTCTCAGTGGATACCTGAAACTGCAGATGGTACTGAACCCTATATACACTATGTTTTTTCCTATATATACATACCTATAATAAAGTTTAATTTGTAAATTAGGCACAGTAAGAGACTAAGAATAATAACTAATAATAAAATAGAACAATTATAACAACATATTGTTATAAAAGTTATGTGACTGTTCTCTCTCAAAATGTCTTATTGTACGGTATTTACCCTTCTTCTTGTGATGATGTGAGATGATAAAATATCTATGTGATGAGGTGTAGTGAGATCAATGACTTAGGCATTGTGATGCAGCATTAGGCTACTGTTGACCTGGCAAATTGTCAGCAGGAGGATCATATGTTTGGGTGATATTGGATCATTGAGCCATGGTGATATTAGTGGTTGGGGAAATTTAATATTTTCAGACCACAGTTGACTGCAGGTAACTGGAAACATGAAAAGCGAAACCGTGGATAAGGGGGGACTACTATATAAAATGAATATGTGTGCAAAGATCAAGGTTGCCTTGCAGGGTGAACTTTACCAAGTTGCAGAGCCTTGCTGGACCTTCATTTCTTCAACTGAAATACATGGCTACCATCAGGAACTATGGAGGTTGATTTTGTGTTAATCTAATCCTACTACCTCATTTTAGAGGTTAAGAAAATGGAGGCCAGGGGATGCTAAGTGACCTGTCCACACTCACACAACATGGAAGAATCAGGACCAAGACAATGGAGTTAGGATATATGGAAAGAGGCCTGGTTTCCAACTGAGCATTTGCCAATAATAAACAGCATGATTTGGGCAAGTCATTTCTTCACACTGATTGAAGTGATTTAAAAAATAGAATAAAATTTTCTAGGTTTCTTAATTCTGTAGACTAAAATAAGGGCTAGATAGGTTGACAGAGAACTTCCTGTCCCCCCAAAATAAATAAAGTGGGATATAATAAGATATAAAAAGGTAAAATTCTACTTATTTTTTAATTTTCATCAATTTTTGAATGATATTTACATCTTCATATGTCTCTACATTAATGATATTTAATGTTCTTAGCAATATTGTTTTCTTTTAGCAAGATTTAGCAAAAGAATGCAATGTCCTTTAATAAGTGCTATTTTTGAGTAGAAACAAGGCTGAGGAAGCCTGACTGGGCTCTAAGAACCTCAGCACTCATTAATAGGTCTAAAAGCTTAATGACCATTAATGGGCACTAAACATGGCATTTATTAATTCTTTTCTGGAATGAAGAGGCCTCCATGGATACAAGCTTACTATCTTCAGACCAACCTCTGTTGTACATAGTTTGTCTTATTAATTAATCTGGTTTTCTTTAATCATAGAAGTAATATAAAAACATAGCAAAATCAAAAGAAGTTAAAAAAATAGAAAATGAAAACTAGAAGCCTTTTTTTCCACCTACCCCAGTGTTATTCCCCAAAGACAACCATGTTCAACTATTATTTTTATTTTTAGTTTTTCTGCTAATTACTATAATAAATGTTATGCTTTACTTTCTCCAACTTTTGATTTTGAACAATTTCAAACTTATAGAGAAGTTGTAAGAATTCGGCTAGGCTTATCAACTGTAACAGCTTGCCCTATTTAACTTTTACTCTACAATATACATATTCTCCATTTTTCTGAACGACTTAAGGAATAGTTATAAACATAACACCACTGCTCCCCAAAATACTTCCACATGCCTGTCCCATGAATAAGGACATTCTCCATAACCACAATATAATTCTCCCACTCAAAAAATGTAGCATTGATAGGATTATGTATTCCATAATTCAAATTTTTACAATTGTCAATAATGTCCCTTTTGATGTTTTTTTTTTTCAATCTAGGATCCAATCATTTATTACATATTGCACTGAGTTGATCTATATCTTTAGTGTCCTTTAATTTAGAACAGTCATGTTTTTAGAGTACAGGTCAGTTGTTTTGTAGAATATCTCTCGATTTGGGTTTATATGATTGTTTTCTCATAATTGGATTCAGCTTCTATATTTTTGGCAAGAGTACTACATAAATGATGTTATATCTTTCTCAGTGCAACACATTAGGAGGTGCACGATGTCTGTTTGTCCCATTACCAGTGATGCTAAATTTGGACATTTTATTAAGGTGGTATCTGCTAGAATCCTCCACTGTAAAAGTATCCTTTTTTCTTTGTCATTAATGAGTAGTTGTGGGGTGATACTTAAAGACCACATGAATATGCTGTTCTCCAACAACCTTTTACTCAATAGTTTTAACATCTGATGATGAGTCTTGCCTAAATCATTCATTACTATATGGTGGTAAAGTAGTGAGTTTTCTAATTCCATCATTTCTTCTATACTTATGAGTTGGCATTTTTCTTCTAAAAATCTTTTTATTTTTTTCTCCTGTTTCAATTTTTATTTTAAAATATCAGATTAGAACTGATGGATTCTTTTAAAATTATTCAGTATATTATAATCTATTCTTTTCAATATTTCAATACTCAAATTATTCCAAATCTGGCCAGTGGGGGCCCCTCCAAGCTGGCTCCCTTATCCTCAACACATTAGTTACCATCCATTTTGAGCACTTCCTTACTTTCTGGCACAAGAAGTTCTAGGTTCACCTTGTACTTTTTCTGCCCCAGCACTGATATTAGTCATTTTTCTTAGGAGCCTTCCATTGTAATTTAAAACTATATAAACCAGAGCAAATTCCCTGCCTTCTACCTCTTATCCCCTTTCCACTTTCTAAATCTGATAGGTATATACTTCTTGAGTTGTCAAGATTTATAGTATTACATTTTGATCCGTACGTATTGTTAAACTAGTTTACTCTTTGCATATAGGTTGTTTCTCAAAAATAAAAGCCAATAAATGAGATGTCTTTTGTGATTATATATAATTGCCTTTAAAAACAAGTATACATTGGATTATACATTTTAGTGTAGATATGAATTTCCTAAGGAGCTTGTTAAAGGTTTGCATTCCTCAGCCCCAACCCCAGAAGTTCTGAATCAATAAATTTAAGGTGTCTGGTGATTCTGACATTCAGAAGAAGTAGTATTGGGTACATAAAGAAAGAAATAATCCCATGTCATTAAAATTTGGCAGCTTAATTGAGAATCCTTCAAGTGTCCACCCCTAAAGAATTCTTTTCTTTCCAGCTGTATTTTATTTTGGGGTAGTCATACTCAGCTCAGACTATTTCTTATACCCCATATCATTCTCTTATGAGGATTCTCTAAACATTTTTACACTTTCTAAAGTAATTTTTTTCATGTTGAATGTGTGTGGCAAGATTTATGAGACATTTTGTTCTCATATTTAGTGGACAGTTTGGTTTGGTAAGTGAGAAGTCTGTTGGTCTGATCTGTATTCTTCTTGAGGTAAGATGCTTTTCCTCCTCTGAATTCTTTTAGGATTTTTTTTTCTTTATTCTTAGGGTTCTGAAGTTTCATCATGATGTGCCTTGGTATAGATATTTTTTTCATTGACCCAACGTGGTAGTTGGTGGGTTTCTTTAATCTAAAGATTTTTATCTTTTTTTTTTTTTAGCCAAAGATAATTTTTTTAGTATATCTTTTACTATTTCTTCCTTTTAATTTTCTCTCTTCTCTCCTAATACTCATTTTAAACAAATGTTAGATTTTCTAAATCTATTCTCTATGCCTCTGAACATTTCTCCATATTTCCCATCTTTTGGTTCTGTTCTGGAAGACTTCTATATTTTCTAGTTTACAAACTGTGTAAGTGGGATGGTGTATTGTTAGTCTAGCTTTCCTGTTGGGGACCGAGTGGGGAGCATAAAGGTTGGGGACAAACTGACAAAATAGAGTTTTAATCTGAGCATGGCGCACTGTGGTGTGTTTCACTTCTAGATAGAGCCATCTTTTCTTTTTCACCCTGTATTCCTCCTGAAGGACCAGAGTTACTTCTGCTCTGCTTCTCCCAAGGGCCCCGGCTGCTCTAACTAGGAGGCTTCCCTAGGCAGATTATTCTGTTCTTTACAGAGGTATTCTTAGGCTTTATCCCAAATCCAAAGCTGTATCCTCTAGCCAGTGTTAGGCGGAAGAGTAGCGGGAGGAGCCCAGCGGCCCTGCTGTGCCTGATGTGGCCCTTTGTGAATGATTCTGGTCATACTGAACACCCCTGCCTGCCTAACTTCTGTTCATCTTAATGGTCAATGCAAAGCTTGGAGCTTTGGAGTATGGCATAAATGGGGCTCTGGAGTCAGACTGTCTGGGTTTAAATCCTGCCTCTGCTACATGTTAACTACGTGAGTCTCACTAAGTCTCATTGGTAAAATGGGGATTATAATAATACAGTGATTGGTGTACAGTAAGTGGTCAGTTATTTTTAGTGACTATGAAGACTGAACTCAGCTATGCTGAACTGTGATTTTATCTGCTTTTTTTCTATCAATCTGATCTCACTTATTTTCTTTTGTTATTTTAATTTTTATCAAAATAACATTATTTTAAAGAGTAAATACTTTATAAGTCTTATAACTGAAAACCAACATCCCCTGTCCTATCCTGCCCCACACTTGAGCCCCACTCCCTAGAAGCTCCCAGTTTCAACCCTTGAAATTGTTCTTTTGTTCTTCAACACCATATTTCCAAAAAATATTATTATAATGCTATTTCATGACTTTTCAGTTTTATTTATCCGCTGATTTCCTACTATGAAAGATGGTCTAATGCTTATACTTTTCCCTGTCCCTCATCATTCTTTTGACTGAGATAAGATAAAAATTTATTCACATTATTATGACATGTAAATATTATTCACAGCTCAAAGCTGAGCTCTAGTGTATTGTGATGAACATTTCCTTACTTATGCATCCTTTTTGCCTGAGATTAATGATCACTTTGTCATTCATTCATTTAATTTTTCTAGATATATATATTAAATCCATCCCAAACTTTTCTCTCTAAGAGCACCACTCAGAAGGTTTAAACACATTACCTGTTGTATCGGATTCACTTTTTTTTTGGAGACATCACTCCTGGAGCCCTCTGTTCCTCTGCAGATTCCCCTGCTCCAATCTGGACTAGTTGCTCTCTAGGCCTGCTGCATGCTGTCATCCTTGGGCTTCCCTTTCCCATCATCCTGAAATTCTACCCACCTCTCTCCTGTGTTGGAAGCTCTGTGACAAAGTGGAAAACTCTGGGTGTGAAAGAAGATGCCTTCATTTGATTCCTGGCCCTTTAGCTTTGAGCACATTCCTGGATCTCCCAGTATCAGTCAGGTTCTTGCCAACTCAGCACAAAGGGATTTGCTGCATGGCTAGAGTGACTTGGACTCAATGGGAAGCTGAAACAGCAGGAACCAAAGAGGCTCTAGAGGCTGGAACACTCTGTCGAGAATACCTCCTTTACTTCTGAAGACCACTGTGAATAGCTTGGCATTACTCATTTGGGATTCAAAATGCTGGGAAGAAGTATCTGATTGGCCAGCTAATGTTCTCATGGATACTGAGGTTGTGGGGAAAAGGACTTTCTCTCTTCAGTTTTTATGGTGGGAGATGGTTCATCACATCCACTATACCCTAATACTGCCCCTGTAGTTGCTTCCTCTCAAATAGGAAAGGTGCATTGGAAATTGGAGAGCCAAAACAAACATACATGTCTACTACACTCTTTGAGTCTCAGTTTTTCCATCTATATTATGTGTGAGTGTGCGTGTGTGTATCTTATATAACGGTATTCAACTTAGAGATTGAGATAATTGGAAAACAGTACAATGTCTGGCTCATGATAGGGTCTCTGTAAATGTTGATTTGATCTTGTAGAAGGATAAAAATATTCTATGTGGATGGAGTGATAGAAGACAAGACTGAGAATCTCCTGAAAGGAATGAGCTGAGGCAGCTTGGGGTCCCTTATCCTGGAGAGCAGTTCTGGAGAGGAAGGAGCAGGGCTAAGTCCTGTTTGGGGCAGAGGCTACTGTATATGACTGGATTTGGCCTTTTGTATCTTTGTTTTCCAGGATATAGCTGCTCATTACTGGGTCAGGAACTGGGCTTAGCTTAGATGGAGTCAGCGTACAGACCAGGGAGGGCAGAACAGGACCCCGAGTGGGAAGGCCAGCTACATAGACGTCAGGGATCAGTCAGGGGTGTGGAAGGATTTGCCTGCAGAGTGACCAGATCTGGCCCTGAAGTTTCTTTTCAGAGGAAGATGAGAAGGAAATGCTGTCCTACCCATCCTTCCTTCATGGGTTCACCAAAGACCTCTGATAAGTCCAACCACATTATCAACAAAATGTGGAAAAGAAAGACAGGAGTCACTCAAAGGGCACATTAACAAACACAGAAAAGTGAAATCATAGCTTCAGCTCAGCAGGCATGATTGTGACGTCTGGGAAGCAGTCTCTCCTCAGGGGAGCCTCTCTGCCTCTGCCCCCAGTCACCCAGGGACCATCCTTCCTCCTCTGGGCTCCCTTGGGACTCTTCCCAGGCTCTGATCTGGCCCTAGAACATGAGATTCTGGGCATTTGTTCCCAAGATATCTCCTCTGCTTGGCTTTGGGCTCCCGAAGGGCAGGGCTGGTGCCTCACTTCTCTCAGGGTCTGGCCAAGGGTGGGCACCAGGAAATGTTTGAAAAATGAATGAGCTTGGAATTGAGCTGAGCCTTAGATAAATGAAGGGCAAAGAAATAAAGTATCTCAGGTGCAGTGGCGGGACCAACATGGCATAAGTGACAGTCTCGAGAGAGGGAAACATTTATTTTGGAAGAGAAACTGACATTTGTGCCAGTTTCAAATATTTTGTCTGGTTCTCACATCAGTCCTGAGAGAGCGAGGTGTAATTATTCCCATTTTACAGATGAGGCAACTGCGGCTCAGACAGGGGAAGTGACTTGTCCAGAAAGTGGCTGAAAATAGAAATGTAAATAGTCCTATCTGATTCCTGAGCCTAGAGAAGTACTTTAGTAGAATTTGTAGCCTTAAAGGTGGGCATAGTTTAGGGGCCCTGGCCAAGCATCCCGTGCCTGTGTCACCAACCTCTGCTCTAAATAGAAGGTGACAGCATATGCCTGGGTCCTGATTCCAGAGTATGACTCCAATTCTGGCTCAAGTGGGAGTCAAGGCAATAAATGGCAAGTGGTTTCACACCCCCAGGCTTTTGTACACACAGCTGCTTCCACCTATTGTGCTCTCCTTCCCTCTCCCCATCTCCTACTCTCCTGGTCCTTTTCTTTCAAGTTTGAATCAAGCCTCTTCTTCCCCACAAGCCCACATGATGCCTGATGGAGTAGACCTGACACTTCCAGGCACTGAGCCAGCATCTGGCTCCAGGAGGTACCCAGGAGAGTGCACATAGATCCAGGAATCCCCACTCTCCAGGGCTTCCAGGGAAAGGCAAGGCCTCCCATGCCCCAGCCCCTTTCTTTTTTCCTCCCCTTCCCTGCCCCATCCCTGTGGTAGGGTAAAGGCCTTGCTGAGTCTAGCAGGCTAGAGGGCTAGAGGTTAGAGCAGCTGACCTCTTCAGGGAGGAAGCAGGAAGGGCGCCAGGCCTGCTCCACACCCCTGACCCTGCCTGGCTGGGTGTGGGAGATCAGAGGGCACAAGGTAGGGTGGGCAGGGCCAGGAATGGCTGAGAAGACAGGCCACCAGGCCACCTTTGGGAGGAAGAGGGTTCTTGCTTGCCTTCCTCCGAAGGGGTGAGCCAGCTAGGAAGGATCCACCGATCTCCTCTCCTGGCCTGCCCTGATAGCCTAAGAAAGAATTCAGCACTGGACCCATTAACAAGAAGCCTGCATTCCAGGCTTCATTTGATACTTGCTAAGAACATGCTCTGGGCCAGGCTGGAGATGGGTGGGATACAAAGATGGGTGAGATCCATTTCCTCCTCTAGAGGAGCTCACATCAGACATTAAAGGAATAATAAACATAACTAATATTCATTGAGCACTTTATCATGTGCCAGACACTAAGTCCTTCACACATATCCAGAACTAATTGAATGTTTATAATAACTTATGAGATAAATGCTATTTTTAGTTCCATTTAACCAATGGGGATAATGAGGCACAGAGAGATCAAGAAGCTTGCCGTAGATCATACAGTAAGTTGTGTGCTTGGATCCATACTCAAGCATCTGGCATCCGAGTCCCCACATTTAGCCCTCACACTATGCATCCTTTAGGCCAAACCTAGTGCCAGCTGCCTGGACCGACACATGCAGCAGCTTCATCCAGGCCCTGCCTCCTTGTCAGCAGGTTGTTGAGCTCTGTAAACTTCCCAGGCACCAAAGTACGCTTTAGGATATCACCACTTTCGATGAAATTTAGTGCCTGCCATGATTACATCTTTCCCATGGGCTTGTCTTCTCATCCCGTGGAAGCTTCTAGTTCCTGTAACTTACCTATCTCACAGTCCCTTGGAGTGTCTTGCACAAAGCAGGTGCTCAGATGTGTTTGCACATTGGTGGGTTGATGGAGGATGCCTTCGTTTCCTCAGGTCTCTGTGACATGAACAAACTGGTTCCAATCCTGTATATTGAAATTACCCAGGAGTTTTAACCATTACTGCTGCCCAGACCCCATTCCCAGAGATTCTGATGTAATTGGTGTGAGGTGCAGTCTGAGCATAGGGATTTTTAAACACTCCCAGGGCAATTCTGTTGACAGCCAGAGCTGAGAATCCTTATACTAATATCATTTTAGAACACTTGTAAGTTTCAGTTGAGGGCAGGCACTGGGGGGGAAACAGAAAGAGCTTGAGCTTTGGAGATGGGTTGGCAAGATTCACATCATGATTCAGCCACTTACAGGTTGGGTGAGCTTGGGCAAGTCAACTTCCTAAGCCTCAGTTACCTCTTCTGTAAAAGAGGATAACAATATTGACCTTGAAGTAAAGCTCCTGGCTTTGAGATGGCATATGTTAGGTGAAATGTAATATGTGGCGGCTATTAAAATTAATTATATATCTCTCCATTCAACATGAGATTACTAAGTGCCAGGCACTTGGGCACCCTTGGAGAACAACAGGAAATAAGACAGTTATGGTCCCTTACCTTGTGGAGTTTACATTCTAGTAATTCAATTTAACAAACTTTATAGGTTTGGGATATCAAGCACTGCATGGGTACAAAGAAGAATAACACATTGCTTTTGTCCTTGAGGAAAACGGAAGTGGACACTAATCATAACTAGAATAGAAAAAGGAGAATGCCAGTTAGGTACAAACCAAGAGTGGTAGTCCTCAGGGGAGAAAGCCATCTAGAGGGCAGATCAGGGAAGTTTCCATGGAAGATATGATACTTTGAAGGCCCTTTGATAGGATTTTGTGGGATGGGTTGAGAGACGTGATGGTAGAATGGCTTAATCAAAGGCATGGAGGCAGATACAGCCAATAATCCAACCTGGCAAAAGAGCTAGATGTGCATGCACAAGAGGGCAGAGGATGTGCTTGTGTAGCGGGGACATGCAGGTTGGAGCCTTAACTGCGAGGGTGAGGCATTTAGGCTCTATTTAGCCAACTGTGGAAATCAGGCAGGAACTAGAAGAGTTACATAATTCTTAGCTCTTAATAACTGGACCTTCTCCTGGCTTTGTTCTGGAGTAGGCGTCCTTGTTGCCACCACACTCAGGGCCTCTCCTTCTCTGCCCACAGCTGCCTTGGTTTCCTGTTCAGTGCTCAGTATTCTGTCGCTGCTCTTAGGTAATAAACTCATTCAATCTTAAGCATAAATGCATTTCCAGATGGTACTTCTATAGGAAATTGCATTTGGCAGATACAGTGGAAGGAGCACCAAATTGTGAATCTGGAGGAGGCCTGGTTCTATTCCTAGCTTTGCCTCTCACTAGCTATGTGACCTTGAGCAAGTAATTTCTCTTCTTTGAGCTTCAGTTTCCTCATCTGAAAAATAACCAGGCTGGATGGGATGATTGACAATGACCTTTTCAATTGCAATGTTCTCTATATTTTTCCAAGTACCAACTCCAAAAATATCTGTTTTGCTTCATGCAAGGGGATACTGTTGCTGCAAGTTATGTATTCATCTTGAGGCTCAGAGGGGAATGGAGAGAGTGGCTACATGTAGGTGCTCCAGCAGTGTCCGCTGAGCCTGGCCTTGGCTTCATCACATCCTAGGCACTGACCATTGCATGAAGAAGCCTCCAGAATATTTCATCCTCCAGCCACTCAAGTCTTCCCCATTGAAGCCCCAGAAATTGTGGAGCAGAGATAAGCCACATGTGCTGTGTACTATCTGAATTTCTGACCTCAGAATTTGTGAGCCTAACAAGAATGTTGTTTCAAGATACCAAGGGTGGTTTGTTACACATTAATAGATAACTGGAAATGGGTGTGGGGGGATTGAGGGTGGTCTGAGGGAGAAGGGCCTTTCTGCACTGGTGAAGCCTCAGCAGATGTTCCCCTTACCTGCTGACTTTGGAAGCCACCTCTGGTCTTGGATAATTACTCCAAGTAGCACAGTGCTCTTGGGAGAGGAAGCTTAGAGCCTCCACTGTCCTGAGATGTTGTAGTTTATAAACAGGAAAGTTCTGGGACCTTTCCCTAGGCTGTCCCAGGCCTTGACATACTGGTTAGCTGGAAGGCAAGGTTCATCTGTACTTGTCAGTACTCCGTGTGGGAAAGGCTAAAGGGCTTACTCTGGAATTGGTCCTCTAGGTGCATCTTACACACTCTCTCATTTCAGCCTCATAATAGCTCCATTAGATGCTGTCTGAAGGCGTGTTTCCCCCACTTTATTAATGAAGGAAAAGCTCAAGTACCATGCCCAAGACCATACACAAGGAATGGCAGAGCAGTGCTGTGACCCCAACGGCGGGACTCTAAATCTAATGCTCTTTCCTCCAGGACTGTCTTGAGAAGCTCGCTGGGTGACTCGGGAATGGAAGCTCTGGGAAGAGGCTTCCATTTTCTTTCACTAAACAGTCTCTTGCCTTGAAGTAAGAAAACTGAACTTGGCTGAAGTTCTGTTTCTGCTTCCTTCCTCCCCCACCCTCTCATTCCTTTTTTCCTCCTGAGATTTTGGGGTAAGGAGGAGAGGGGGAATCCACTCTCAAGTCCTTTGTTAGGGAAGGCTTGATGGTGATGCGGGACTTCACTCACCAACCATGCCAAGGCTGAGGGCACAGAGGCCAAGCGAAGCCAGGCCGCTCCCAAGCTGGGGGGTGGTGGTGAGGCAGATAGTGTCTGTCCCCGTCACACTCCCCACCGCGCCGTAAAATGTGGGTGGTGAGGTTCCCAGAAGAGTCTGTGCGGTGAGCATGCTGAGTGACAAGGAGGAAAGGGCCTATTCCCTAGTGGGGCTTCCTATCTCACGGTGTGTGATGGGACTGGGGTGGGGGCAAGGAAATACCATTTTCCGAGTGATTGTACCCGGCTATGTCACATATTTTAGCTCATTTAAATCAATTTCCAGACAAAGCTTGGAGAGGTGAGCTGACTTGCCCAAGGCCACTCAACACACGAGTGGCAGAGAGGGTAAGGACGCCGGGAGAGTCTTGCCAGGTCTCTGGAGGTAAACGCCGGGACCTGGCGAGGAGGCTCCGGGCCCTCCTCCCAGGGCTGTCCCGGGGGTTCCCAGCAGGGGGCGCCCCGAGCCCTGTCCCGGGTAGCCGGGCGCGCCTCCAGCCGGCGCCTGGGACAGGGCTGGCCGCTCCGCCCCCTCGGCTCCTCCGTGGCTCCGCGGGCGAGTGGGAGGGCACCCGGCGCGCAGGGAGGAGAGCCGAGCGGATCGCCGCGCGCCCCGCTGCGCCCCCGTGACTCCCGTGTCCCCCACGCCAGCCGCAGCGCAGCCTTCCGCCGTGAGTAGCGCCCGTGTGCGAGCTCGACGGGCGGGACGCAGCACGCGGCCGGACCGCAGCGGCCTCCCAGGGGTGAGGCTGGCGGCGGCAAATTGCCCCGGGGCGCACTCTCGTGTTCTCAAATGCAGCCACCTCGGTCCCTGACGCCGCCCCCGGGTATGGCCCGCCATGGCCTTGAGCGCTGTGGCCGGCACTGGACCGTCAGGACCTGCCCGCCGCGTCCCCAGGGCGCGCTCTGAAGCCTGGCACTTTGACCGGAGGGAAGGGGCGGCGGGCAGAGGCCTGGTACCATGGGAGGAGATGGGAGACAGTCTTCCATCGAGTTAGGGTCCCTTGGCGGAGGAGAGCGCCCTAGATTTCTGGGAGGAGGGGAGCTAGGTCTTCTTGGCATCAGTCGTCTCGCATACCTCCGTCTCCCCGCTTGCTGCAAGAGGTGATAATAGGAGGCTGTTCCCGTGCACAGGCAGCTTCCTACATGGCAGAATGAAGCCGTGAACCTCATCATCAGGAGTCTAGCCTGGGGCAGAGCTAGTGTGGGCATGGGGGCAGCCAGTAGGTCTGTGTAGGCTACGGTAGAAAGGCATAGAAGAGTATTGGTGATTCCAACTCTGGGCTAGGTATTGTGGTTGTCTTATGGTATGTATGGTCTGGCAAATCCTCGCTGTAATTCCACGAGGTGGAAATTAGGATTCCCACTTTATGAAGGAGTCAATGAGGCCCAGAGAGATGAGCATGGAGGTCACACAGGTAGCGGTAGATTAGGGGTGTATACTGGAAGAAGGGGGCCATCACTGGCTGCCTAGAGGCAGGTGGGAAGGTCACTGGGGACAGGTACAGTGAGAGCACAGCCCCTGATACCTTGTACTTTAGAATCCAATGGAGGGCAACTGGGGGCTGCTGTAGTTTCTGACGCTTATTTCCCAAGTGCTTCTGTGTAAGATATTCCTGGGAGAGTCTTGGTGACTGAGGGGTGCTGGTGCCTTGGCTCCTTCACAAAAACTTTCGGAGTCCTATTCTCAAACCACTCATCTTCCAGGATATGTTTTTAACACCTAAAGTGGCCCCACTAATAATTCAGCTTTGTGAGAGGCTTGGGCAGGGGGCACAAGAATGGGTGGATGTGGTGTGTGCTGGTCTGGGGCAAGTTCCAGCTGGCAGGAATGAGACCTGAACTGACCCTGATACCTCCTTGAAATCTCCCTAGTTGTTAGATGTGGGGGTGAACAATCAGGCTGCCCAATGGAGCTGGCCCATCCCCAGAAAGATGGAGTTTTCTCATGTCAATTTAGGCAAGTGGCTAACCTTTTCTGAGCCCCAGCTTCCTTATCAGAGATTGGAGTGGGTCAAAACTTCAAATGCCTGGAGGGGCTCTGTAATGCCAGGGCCCCCTCCCTTCTGCTGGCAGCCTCCTCATCCTGTGATGATTCCAAATTGCAGGGGTGGGGTGGAAGGTGTAAGGGGACAATCATACCTGCTCCTTTGCAATGGTCCCATTTCACTGACTTACACTAGGTGAGGTGTGATGAGGGTCTCCAAGCATTCAGCAGAGTGAGCTGGGGCCAGTGGGGGAGAGGGCCTAGTAGGGTTGAGATTCTCCTGTGGAGTTATCCTCCAGCCCTGGAGGCCTCCTCCTAGGTTGTCCCTCAGGAGGCCACTGACTTCCTCAACCCTGGCGCCACCATTGGAGGGTTGGGGGTGCTGTCAACAGAAGCCTGGGAAGAACAGCTGGAGTGGGCTAGATATGTGACTTTTAGTAAGTCCCTTCCACTGTCTGGACCTCAGTTTCCTTGTTTTGTAAAACAAGTGAATTATACAAGATGGCAGTGCTTTTCAGACACCCTTCCCAATGAATTCTTATACGGAACCCTAACATAGAGTATGGATAAAGGAAAACTGCTCTGGCTCCCCTTCCTCACACTGGTGGCTCTTGAAACAGAATCTAAAAATCCGCTACATGGTCTTTGGGGCTCCTTTCTGTGAGGTTCTAGGAAATATGTTAACCCTCAGAAGTGTTGCCTACTGTTGGGGCAGGGGCAGGAACGTGAATTCTAGAGAGCCCATTAAGAAAATGTGGGCGTTAAGAGGGGCATCATCCTGGGATGTCTGCAGCTGGTGGCCTGTGCCTCTGGCTAAAAGTTGTAGCTGTGATTTCATCTTTTCAGGACCAGAAAGGTGCCTCTACCTCTGGGTCCTTCTATGGGGCCTAATTGGTGACTCTAATTCTACCTCAGAATTTTTTCCCTTTAGTTTCATGTCTCTAAACTGGTAAAATACAAATTCATCTTGGGGAGAGATGTAAGGAAAGGGCTTTAAGTTGTTATCAGTTGTTTTTACCTGATGAGGTATCATCATTTATGGAGTGTCTGCTGTATACAAGCTACTACAAGGGGACCGAGGTGAGAATGTCACAACTCCTGCCCTTATGGGATTCTACGACAATAATAGGCAGGAGGTAAGGAACTTGCATTTGTTGGGACCATCCAAACGTTATTGAAAACATTTCTCATGTGACATCTCATTTCTCTCATAAAGTAGATATAAGATTCATTTTTTCTTATGTAAAACTTTGCATACAAAATAAGTATATATTCTGTATACCCATCTAACCACCACCCGGATCAAGAAATAACATTGTCAGCACCTAGAACTCCCCCTTTTTTTTTTACTTCCAGGCACAATCTCTCACCTAATTTTTAGTTATTACTAATAGTGCTACTGTGAGCATTCTAACATGGACCATCTGGAAAACATCTGCATGCATTTCTCTTAGGTATGTCCATAGAAACTGTCCAACAGTTTTCCAAAGTGGTTGTCTCAGTGTTTGAGAGTTCTAGTTACCCCACGTACTCATTCAGCAATACTAGTCATTGTCTAAACTCATTTTCCATGTAAGTAGTTTGAAACTCAGCAAAGTTGTCCTGTGCTCAATGCTTGCTAGTAAGTGGTAGAGCCGGGATTTGAACCTTGGCCCTTATGACTATGGAATCTATGCTCTTTCCCTCTGGGTTAAACACAGACATAAATTATGATGAGCCAGAATGTGATAAGCTGTAACCCTAAAAATGTATGAAGAGCCCTCTCTGTGAATTTAAAAGAGGTGGAGAATTTTCATCAGTTTGGGTGAAAAAAAGGGTCATAGAGCCTCACATAGATGGTAGCATTTGAGGCACTAGGAAGGTGGACCTCCCTTGAAAAGGACCCTGCTTGAGCTGAGATATAGTAGGGGTGAAAATTCTAGAAGCCAGGAAGGTGAGTTGAGGCCAAACCGATGGCTCAAGTTTGTCCTTGGGGGCTCCCCTGCCCCTACCCTGACTACCCAGAATGTGGAGCCCAAGGAGCTGGGAGCTGAGGCTGCTTCAAATCCAGCTCAGCTCCTGATAGCAAATGGCCCTGGCCTTGTTGTGCCCAAGGAGAATCTTAGCTGTTCCTGGGACCACTCTGGGTATCTTCTAACAGAGCTTTTGGAATTTTCTTCTTCCATTTAGCTGACTGAAGTTAGAACCTTCCCTTCCTCCGCCCCACCGCCCCGCCACCTCCACCCAAGACCCTGACCCAAACAGTTTATTTGGAAGGATTTTTTAAGCACAAAGAAGATGATGGGTAGTCGTCCAGCCACCCTCTGGGCTCCTCTCAGGAGATTTGCCAGGATGAGGGTGGGGCGTGATGAGGAGTGCTTGTTGAGCTTCTGATGCTGGTCAAGCCAAATTTGCCAGGAAGATCCCCAAACCTCTTCTCAGAAAGGAATGGAATTGATTATCTCAATGGCTGTGGGAAGTAGAAACAAAGAGTAGCCTGGGATGAGTCAAATAATAATAGTAATAATCATCCTTATTTGCTCAGCAGTTTATTCCCTTATCACAATGGATCCTCACACAGATGTGCGAAGTAGGTGATATAGATGATATCACCCCTATTTACAGATATAGGGAACCAAACGAGGTTCAGGGAGGGTGCCAACTGGCTGTGAGTCACACATGTGCCCAGACTAGCCTAGAACCAGGGCTCTTAGAGCCTGCTGTTTTTAGTATCCCATGCTCACCTGGCCCTGGCCTACCACAGAGTGAAGACCAAGTAGGGAGGAGGATGTGTGACGGACCATGAGCGCTGATATGCAGGAGGTCGGCAGGCGACCCCGAGAGTCAGGGTGTGTGTGCCTCAGTGGAAGGGAGGAAGGCTGGTGGCATCTTGGTAACAGAGCTCTGGTTTTCAGAGGGCAAAGGTGAAGGAAAGAGGGTGAAACATACACATTGCCTGAGAGTCCAGCCATTTGGCATTGACAAGATGCATCTTTATGTAATGGTGCCTCTACCCAGCCTGGTGAAAACAGTCTTTTGGGGTTCATGGTGCCTGGGCGTGGTTGGTATCTGATTGGCAGGCAGAAGAAAAACTGTCATCACTCGCCAAAATGAGCTCTGAGAGGCCTGTGTTCATGACTCTTATAAGACACATCCACAGGCAGCTGGTATTATCTTTGTGATTTGCAGGCTGTCTCCTGGGCCCTGCCCTTGGGGTGCTGTCCAGGGTGGCATGTGGTTGTCCCAGGAATGTATGAGCTCCTTGGGGCAGGGTGATGATCCCACGGCAAGATGAAAACAGTCTCTCCTAGTAGAGTGGTGAGTGCTCCCCATGGCTCAGGGTTGTCCCATGGTTCTCACTAAGGTGCCCTGGGCAGGCAGAGTTAGTTAGCTCCATCTTACAAATGAGGAAACTGAGGCTTCTCTGATAACAGATGAGGTCATAGAGCTAGCTGTGGACAAAACTGAAACTAGAACCTCAGGCTCCTGACTCCTGATGCCTGTTGTAATTTGTCACTCCATTCCCGCCCACCTTTCCCTTGGGGTGATGAGTGAGAGTTTACGAATAAATTGGTTCAGACTCGCATTCGGTGGCACAGCCCCTGAGGGAGCTGAGATCATGACAATCCCTTACCTTTCAATTATATTTTATAGGTTACAAAATAATTTCATTATTTGTGGTTGGTTTTTTTATAGCGTTGGCCTCTTTTACAGACAAGGAAGCTTAGTCTTCCACAGTTTAAATAACTTACCCAAGCAAAACTGGGACTCGAACCCAGATCTTTTGACTCAGAAACGAGTGCTTTACCTCCTACATCACGGCGGCTTCTTTTCTCAGTGGACCTGAATTTCCTGAGAACAAATTTCGAAGTTGGGATAGCTCTGTTTCTCTGAACTAGTTCAGAACAGATCTGAAGAAGTAAGGACTCTTTATGTCTCCTTAACAAATCTGAATTAATCTAAATCAAATAAGAATTATACAGTGTCAGTAGGTCATAGGAGAGGGCATTTCTTGAGGAACTAGGGCTGTGGATCATTGTAAAATTATTAAGTCCCTTCAGCCGATTACTTTTAGGGCAGATTCTTAGGCTTGTGCCAGTTTACACATCTGTCCTAATCTCAGGTGTCTTCAGTTTCAGGCCTCTATGCTCCAGGCCTCAATGAGGAGCCCAAACATGGAGACTTTCAAGCAGCAAAAGGTGGAAGACTTTTACGACATTGGAGAGGAGCTGGGAAGGTAAGAGGCTGTGAGAGGTGGAGGGGATGCAAGATGGAGCCAAGAATACGCTTCTCTTGGTACACCTGCCAGTTGATCTCATAGGGCACGAGCTTGTGGGAAGCTTTTAAAAACAATCCTGAGGTTTATTCATCTTCACAGGTGGCTCTACAAATAGTCATCCCTGGAAATAAAACCTTGCCAGAGGGGCTAGAATTGTCGAGTTCTGGGTATTCAGTATATTCTGGCTAAGAGTTATGGTGGATCCAAATGATTTTTAGTTTATCTGTTACTTTTCTCAGAAAGCCCTCTTTAGGCTCTGGACCGAGACCTGACCCGTGGGTTTTCTTCTCCGAGCCCCAGTTGGCATTCTCCATGGCTCCCAGGATTTTGTTTCATAAGCTCAGAGCCTGAATGGGAGGTGAAGTAATCCTCCTGAAAGTGGATTTGCATTGAGTAACAAACCACGCGAACCTAGTCGTGAAGATTCCCAGGATCTGAGTTATTGGGTGCGTTTTCAGGTTTGCTAAACCCAGGATGCAGCCGGTGTTAACCTCTGAGATTTGAAAATAGCTACTGTTTGGGGAGAAACGAAGAATTTCCAAAGCACTCTTTTTGCCTTCCGTTTCTAACAACTGCTAATACTTAGATGGTGTTTTACTGAAGTTTAATTCTCACAACAATGCATGAAATGGGAATTATTTTTACTCATGTTTTTCAGATGAGGAAACTGTGGTCCAAAGCATTTAAGCAAGTTGCCCAAAGTTGCTCAGCCGGCAAATGACATAGCCATGGCCCGGCCAGTCCAGTTTGTAACTGCATACCTGTTGTGCTGTCCCCTATGACCACAGCACTTGCACACTCACACTTGCTCACCAGTGCACCAGCCTCACTCTTTCATACACCCAGCAGAGTAAAAACCTGGGAGTTTAGGGTCTCCACTGTATCCAAGAAACAAAACACAATGCCTTTCCCCTTTATAGAGCTCTCAAGTCAGGACTAATTCTTTACTTTCTTTTAAAGACAAAGCAGAAAGAGCTTCAAAGCTAAAGCCTTACTCTGAGAAGAATGAAAGAAAAAGTTGCTTCAAGTTTAGGCATTGCTAGTCCTGGGTGACTGGTCGGCTGGCTGGATAGGGGCAGAAGTGATGCAGAGATCCCAGAGAGGGATGACTCCTGCGCCTTATGTCAGAGACCATCTGACACTGGCAATCTGGGGCCTGGTGAAGGGGTAGAAGGAGGACAGGCTGGAGGTGGTCAGTTGGAGTCTACCTCTGAATGGGAAGCCAGGTTCTCTTTATCTCAGGCACTTCTCCTGACCTCGGTGACACCAGGGAGAAAGTTGGATCCTCAGCAGCAGATCCTGCCAATGGCATTTGATTTGGTGGCCTCACCTCAGCCATGTCCTGTGTGTGTGTGTGTGTGTGTGTGTGTGTGTGTGTGTGTGTGGATGGGGCGTCTCTGCTAAGTACTATGGGTACAAAGATAAGAAGGGCATAGTTTCTGCCCTCTTAGAGCTCCAGCTGGCAGTGGGAGCAGCTGTGCAGATGACAAGGGCAGAGTTGGATGGGACTAGTGTTTCAGTGGGCTGAGAACTGAGAAGCTGGGTCGGGGAGACTCTGAAGAAGGAAGTAAAAGCAGTGTCTGGGGGAATTCATCTATTATTCCTTCCTAGTCTTGTCTCTCCCCCATTCCGTGCATCAAGGCTATTAAAACTGAAAGAGATCTCATGTTTTCTGGTCCTCCCTGTTACAGGGTGTGAAGGCCCCATGTACCTCACAGCCTGGGGAGCCTTAAAGGCACCCTGCCTACTTTTCTAAAATAGTAACTGGACATAGGGTGGTTAAGAGGTAGCAGAGGTCTGAGGCCTTTGGAATGGTTTGATATCCTAGGTTTTGTGGTCTAGCAGTCATATGAGCTAGAAGGCCATTAGAGGTTCTTTCTAAGTGACCCTCCATCTGATAAATAAGGAACTGAGGCTTAGAGGGGGAAGGTCTTACCTGGGGCCATAAACTGGCTGGAACTAGAGCTACCTCCGGATGACTGCTTAGCTTCTGAAGGGACAGTTCTATCTTTCTCTCTTCCCCTTCTTTTCTTCACTTAACATACTATTGAGGACCTACCGTGAGCCAGGCACTGTCCAAGGCAATGGTAAACCAACAGACACATTCTTGCCCTCATGCAGCTTATGATCCGTTGGTGGAGAAAGGCACTAAACAAGTGAATAAGGGAACATAAAAGGATAAATCGTTATAGTATGGCTTAAGGGCTATGAAAGGAGAGAGCAGGATGCTCTGAGAGAATAAGGGGTGTGGGTTAGACTGGGTGGTGAGGGCAGACCGCTCTGAGAAGTGACTATTAATTTGAGAACTGAGGGGTTAGTATGCAAATAGAGGCAACAGTGTGGATATAAACCCCCGAGGGGAAGGGCTTGAGATGCTGGCAGGAGGCCAGTGTGGCCTCCGAATGGGAGCCGCCGGTGCTAGGTAAGGTTGGAGACATAGGTGGGGGCCAGATGCAGCTGGCAAGTTCCCTGTCAACACAGAGTAGAGAAGAGGTTTGGCCTTAGGGGCCATACAGATTGGGGTTGCAGCCCCTTTCCTAGCTGTGCAACCTTAGGACAACTTATTCAACCTGCCTGGGCCTCAGTTTTCTTACTGTAAGATAGGAATAATAATAGTATCCACCTCACAGTTGTGGGGATTAAGAGAGATACTGAGTCTGTAGTGTCCCTCATAGAGCTGGGCACAGGGTAAGTGCTCAATGAACAAGAGCTTCTGGCCTTTGAAGTAAGTTTGGGGCATCAAAGCCCTGCCTCCCATTTACGGAGCCAGGGAAGGTGTGGGATTCTGCAGGAAGAAAGCTGGGACAGGGGTCATTCTTATTTTGGGGAGGGCTGTATGTAAATCTGCTTCCTTGACTATCAGCGACTATCCTAGCCTGCTCTCAGGGCTGTCTCGTTGATTTTAGGTCCTCATTAAGTCCTTCGGATGCAAAAATAAAAAATGAATAGCAGTCATTTTTCATTCTTACTTGTACTGATGGAAGAAGCTCACGATTATAATGTTGGGCAAAGGAAGCCAGATTTAAATAGACCATACTGTATAATTCCGTTTGTGTAGAGTTCAAAACAGGCAAAATGAATCAGATGTGCTAGAAGTCAGAATAGTGATTATCCGGGGAACTAGTGACTGGAAGGCGGCACAAGTGGGATTTCTGGGGCATAAGCATTGTTCTGTTTCTTGACCTGGGTGCACATTTCACTCATTTCATGAAAATATATAAAGCTATTCATGTACATGTGCATTTTCCTGTAGGTATGTTATACCTTAGCTAATACCATGTGTTAACCAACAAGGAATCTTTAACTCCAACCCCTGCTCTGGTCTGGTCCCTCAAGCACATGTTTCTGATTCCTTTGGAGGGCCTTGTCTGTCCTTGTCCTACAAGTAAGAGAACATCTGGGAGAAAAGCTGCAGAATCCAGCTTTGGGTGGGAACAGCGTGCCCTGGCTGGAGAGGCCTGCGCTCGGCAGGGACTACCCCTGACCCTGTGCGTCTTGCCTGATTTCTGGCTCCCAGAGCTGAATGCAGACACTTGGCTGCACTCATATTTTGACACTAGCCTGCTGGGGATGCTGGAGCAGTTGGAGAAATGCTGGCCTGCAGGTTCTGGACAATCCCAGCCTTGGTAGCCACCATAGGGATGAGCAGGGGGATATTAGAATAGGGCTCATAAAGGGAAACCCATCCAACCCCTCATTTTATAGACAAGGCTAAGACCAGAGAGGGGAAGTAGCTTGTCTAAGGTCACATAGTGAACTGGTGATAAACCAGGGTGGGTACTGGCCTGACTCCTAGTCTAGGTCTCTGGCCACCACACCATAAAGACCCACAAAGCACAAACTCAGTTTATACTTTAATTTGAATGCTCTGGGGAGTGAGAGAGAATATATGGTAGGGTCGTCTTTTCTGTTTGAACTTGAGGGTAGAGTAGCAGGGTCAGAGTCAGAAGGTGAACATTGGGAAGGAGTGATGTTCCCCAGGGGAAGGGCACCGGTAGACAGGCCCAGTGATGGGTACTGTATGCCCAAGGAAACAAGGTAATTTAACGTAAGCAGCATGTAATAATCGGTGGTTTCTTCTTTCCTATACTTCTGTTACTTTACTTAGATTATCAGATTATTATATTAACATAAAATCATAAAATGTTACTGGCCAACTAGATCTCAACAAGAATTTAGTCCAAATCTCCATGTTATAGACAAAGAAAGTGAGACCTAGAGATGCGGAAGTGATTTGTCCAAGGTCACAGAGCAAGCAATATTGGAGGTGGAACTTAAAAGAGCTTTTCAGCTACAATGTGCTAGTTTAAACAAACAGACAAAACTATTTATATGCATATTCAACTTTTATCCACGGCCCCCACCTCTCTGGGGGAGCTTACCTCACCATTACCATACACATCCCATCCTCCTCCTCCTCCTTCCTTGGCGAAGATAGTGGCCATAAGCCCAGCTACTTACAGGAGGCTCACACGTGCAAGGCACCCTGCTAGGTACTTAGCCCACAGAATCTCCTTTTGTAGAGACAGAAGCCTTGGGCCAGGGAGAGATCCACTGCTCTCAAGCTTCATTCTTTCTGTGAGCTGAAGAATTCCTTAGGATGGCCATATTGATAGGGCCGCCTGCCAGACCTGTCTCCCAGTGGGGTCCTCTGTGGTTAAGATTACCTGTTACACATTCTGCTTAGCCAGGGCAACCTCTTTTGGGAGAGAAACGAAAACCTACAAGAATTGTGTAGAGCTTAGATTTATCCAGGTTGGGTGCTATAGGCCAGATAGCCACAAAGCACTATAGAATAGTAATAGGTGTTTGGGTTTGTCTGTCTCAGTCCTTGGGAAAAGGGTTTCCAAAATGAACTCTGAAGCAAAGGGACTTTTACTATTTCTTTTTAAATAATAAAAAAAAAAGTATAGAAGCTGTGCATGGCAAATAGTATAAAGTTATGAAGGGTTAAAGTAAAAAACAGAATCTCTTTGCTTTTCTTCCACATCTCACACTCACAGGTAGACTTTGATAATTTTCTTCTGTTGCTTTTTAGAACTTTTCTAAGCAAGTGTGTACATGGTGGACCCAGATGGGATCACGCGACCATAACAATCTACAACTTGCTTTTTTCACTTAATGAAATACATTGAATATCTTTTTACAGCCATGCACATAGATCTATGAGACTTATTTTGGGTGTGTGTGTTTTTTTTAATAAAAAATTTAAGAAGACAGATTAGCAGCCTTAACATAGGAGCTATTTTTATTTCTGTCTTACCTTCTAATCTTTCCATGGCTATTTCTCACATCCACACATCCCCTCCGCTTTTGTGTCTACTTGAGGTACACATATGCTCAGAGTTAACATTTTCCCAAGTGCTAAGCTGCCGGAGCAGATCAGGGAGGCCAAGGGGAGCAGGAGCAGCGTTCAGGGCGCTGGGTTGCCCAGGGACAAGATTAGACCTATCCTGTCTCACATTTGTTTATACTGGGCTGTCAACTCTTTGAAGGTTGGTCCACATCTGTTCTCCTATTTTGAGCATCACTAC
>NW_011888866.1:1315181-1321946 GCF_000151845.1 Pteropus vampyrus
GCCTTGGGCCAGGGAGAGATCCACTGCTCTCAAGCTTCATTCTTTCTGTGAGCTGAAGAATTCCTTAGGATGGCCATATTGATAGGGCCGCCTGCCAGACCTGTCTCCCAGTGGGGTCCTCTGTGGTTAAGATGACCTGTTACACATTCTGCTTAGCCAGGGCAACCTCTTTTGGGAGAGAAACAAAAACCTACAAGAATTGTGTAGAGCTTAGATTTATCCAGGTTGGGTGCTATAGGCCAGATAGCCACAAAGCACTATAGAATAGTAATAGGTGTTTGGGTTTGTCTGTCTCAGTCCTTGGGAAAAGGGTTTCCAAAATGAACTCTGAAGCAAAGGGACTTTTACTATTTCTTTTTAAATAATAAAAAAAAAAGTATAGAAGCTGTGCATGGCAAATAGTATAAAGTTATGAAGGGTTAAAGTAAAAAACAGAATCTCTTTGCTTTTCTTCCACATCTCACACTCACAGGTAGACTTTGATAATTTTCTTCTGTTGCTTTTTAGAACTTTTCTAAGCAAGTGTGTACATGGTGGACCCAGATGGGATCACGCGACCATAACAATCTACAACTTGCTTTTTTCACTTAATGAAATACATTGAATATCTTTTTACAGCCATGCACATAGATCTATGAGACTTATTTTGGGTGTGTGTGTTTTTTTTAATAAAAAATTTAAGAAGACAGATTAGCAGCCTTAACATAGGAGCTATTTTTATTTCTGTCTTACCTTCTAATCTTTCCATGGCTATTTCTCACATCCACACATCCCCTCCGCTTTTGTGTCTACTTGAGGTACACATATGCTCAGAGTTAACATTTTCCCAAGTGCTAAGCTGCCGGAGCAGATCAGGGAGGCCAAGGGGAGCAGGAGCAGCGTTCAGGGCGCTGGGTTGCCCAGGGACAAGATTAGACCTATCCTGTCTCACATTTGTTTATACTGGGCTGTCAACTCTTTGAAGGTTGGTCCACATCTGTTCTCCTATTTTGAGCATCACTACAGCTCTGAGACAGAGTTCTGAGATCCTCAAAACTTCTGTCATTTCTCTCTGCTCTTGCCGTTCCCTCACTCTCAGAAAAATTAAACATTTCCTTCAAGGTCGAGACCAAATGCCGTCTCCCTGGCTAAGCCAGTCATGACCAACCCCATCCTACCCCACCTGCTTTTGTTGATTTAATTACCTCTTATTCTGGTCTCACATCTCTATTAAGTGCTAATGTCATCATACCTCATGTTACACAAAAGGGTTCACCTGTTCATCTTCCCTGCTAGACTGAAGGTTCCTCTAGACTGGGCTCCAGCGTACTTCATCTTTTATCCATCCATTCCCTCTCCCCACCCTCATAGTGTCCAGTCCAGGCCTTTTCTACTTGATAAGTGCTCAGCTCCCACAGAAACCCATCAGTTAAGTGCAGAGCTGCCTGGAACTGGCCTTGAGTTAAATCTGAGGCAGAAAACCTCAGCCAAGCCCCCGGTCGCCTTGGAACCCATGAACATCTAGGATTTCCCAAACACACGGTGGGAAACAAAACACAAAAGTTATCTCCATTTCCTGGACACACATTCTTGTATTTAATTCTTGTAACACCCCCATAAAGCAGTTATTATTTCTATTTTTAAGATGAGGAAACTCAATATCTAAAATGTTAAGTAACTGGCTCAAGAAATATAGATCTACTTTATGAAGAAGAAGCCATGTGGGCAATTCCATTTTGTGCAACATAGCAAATCTCAGAGAAAGTCAGAAATAAAAGGCAGAAACTTCTCTGGTCAGAGCCCTGCCTATGCCTAGGCTGGGATTTTGTGTTGCTCTGACACACACACGTTTCTGATTCCTGCTGCTAGAAAGTGAAAGTGACCGACATATGTGAAGTATCTTTCACCCTCATGTCAGTGTCCGTGTCAAGTACTTCCCATCCTTCTAGAACAATGTGAGCTGGACCACATTCCCACTTCATAGATGAGGAAGCTGAGGCTCAGAGAAGTTATATAGTGGCCTCTTGTCACTCACACCGAAAGCCTTCCTTGTCACCAGCACCAAGTTTGTCTGTGCTAGACCCAGGGAACTCTCAAGGTTAGTGGCAAGGGAGACTTTTGGAGCATAGCCGCGCCCTAAATAAGTCCGTGGTTTCCAAAAGGTGAGTGTGTGCGGATGAGTATGTGCATGTCTGTACTCTATGTCATTATCACACTCCGATGACTCTTCCCAGGCACCCATTGTGTGATGGCCATCATGAGGGGTACAGGAGATTTAGGGGTCAGGCCTTGCCCCAGAAGAGCTTAAGGCTCAGTTGGAGCACCAGGGGTACTCTCTTCAAAAGCTAATGATATGAGAAGATGGAACAAGTCATGAGCTACTAGGAGGACCCCCAAAACATGTGCTCTTTGTTCAGAGGAGGAAGCTATCACTTTGGGTGGGGCAACTCCCACAGGCTAATCTGGGAAATGGCAGGTAACCACCTTAAGGTAAGAAAGGGCTTTGCCAGCACTGAGGAGCAGCAGGCCTGGACTTGGATAAGAGGTCATGTGGAGAGGGTCGAAGGGATGGGGATGCTGGAGGACAGGTGACTGCAGAGGGCCCTGGATAACAGAAGCCATGGATAAGGGAGAGAGGCGCTTTTCTTACCCTTTGTTAGGAAAACAAAGCACAAAGCCACTCAAACAAAGTGGCTGCATTGCACATGCTTCAGTCAGAAGCTGGCACACACAGCAAATCGCTTGCCCTGAGGGGTATGTCTCATTGAGCTCGGTTTGCATTATGAAAACTCTTAAGAGCTGGAGGGAGGTATTGTGTGGGATTATTGAAACCATTGTATACCTATGTCTATGGTATACACTTTCTTCTCTATCCCCAGCACGTACATTTTGTGGTGTTTTTTTGACTCAGCATTGTTTTACTTGTATCTTTTATGTGTTCAGTGTCCATATAATTTAAAACATTTTTTGTTTCAAAATAATTTCAAATTTAATTGAGAAGTTTTCAGAATAACAGAACTTTGATACACACTTTACTCCGATATGCCATTTTTAACATTTTGTCACTTTTTCTCTCTCTCCTTCGCTCCCCCCATCTCTCTTCCTGTTCCTCTCTCACCTTCCTCCCTTCCTCCCTGCCTCCTTTCCTCCCTCTTTCCTTCCTTTCTCTCTGTCTATCTGACTATCTGATAGTGTTTCCGAACCATTTGAGAGTCAGTTGCCCACATTATGCCTCTTTATCCTTAAATACTTCATTATGTATCTCCTAAGGACATGGATATTCTCTTTCATAACCACAGTACAGGTTTCAAATTCAGGACATTTAACTCTGATAATATTCCCATCTAAACTCTCATCCTTGTTCTGATTTTGTCGATTTTCCCCTTCGTGTGCTTTACAGTAGTTTTTCTCCCTGAAGACCCAGTGCAGATCATACGTTGCATTTGTTTGTCATATCTCTTTAGTCTCACTCTATCTGGACAGTTCCTTCGCCTTTCTTTGGCTTTCATGACCCTGATATTTTTGAAGAATACTGCCCTTTTAAAAAAATAAATAGATATAGTCCATATGCTTTTGTTAACTTGATAATTCATAGACATTCCTAATTTACTTAACTTTCCCCTAGTGTTAACTTTCCCCTTTAGTGTTTCTCACCACTAAAAATAAGTGTTTCTTCAAATATATTTGTCTAATTTCCTCTTTCTGCCTTATTTCCCAGAGGTGGAAAACCAGGTCAAAGGTTATGACTGATTTGTGTAATGGTGGAAACTGAAAATACTGAACCAGTTTACCAGGTCACCAGCATGCGCTTATTTCCTTATGGTTTTGCCAATAGTCTTCCTTTGTTTTTGTGTATTTTTGGTAGTTTAACAGTTTTATAAAGATACAGTACTGTTTTTGCTTTGTGGAAATTTAAAGTGGTTGAAGTTTTCTGTTTCTTTTTAAATTCTAATCCTTATTTTTTCTGCTACTTTACATTTTTTTCATGGTGTTTACATCTCATTTTCAGTCATTTTCATGGATAATTTGAAGTTCCAATAGCAATGCAAGGTGAATATAATACTTCCTATTTTATAAGTGATGGAAATGAAGTCCAGGAAACTTACCTGACCAGGACCAGAGACATAGCTCTTCCCTGTAGACAGATGGTGTTGTCTCCTTTTCCCCATAGGCAAAGGGGATTCAAGGTCTTTTAGGAACTCCTGAACTCCAGCAAAGGGTTCCACTTCTTTGTTTCTACCGTCAGACGCTGGCGGGAAGAGTTCATAAGAAAGCTTTCTGAGACTGCTGTTGGGAGAGGAGCTGTTTGGGGAGGGGGTTGCTTTGTAGGCAAAGGAGAGAGCTGTTTCCCTCCCTGGGGAGAACAAAGTGTGGGAGATAAGAGCTGAGGGCAGTGGTAGGAGTTAGGCTCTGAGGTACCCATCCCCTCAGCTGTAGTCAAGCACCCCAGGTCTCTGGCAGTGCTGAAGGGAGGTGTAGGAGACCCTGCAGCTTCCAGGGCTTCTCACAGAAGTGATAACTGCAGCCTTCAGAGCCTCTCTTCTCGAAATTGTCCCAGACCCCAAAGCAGCCTTCAACAGGTTTTAGAGCCAGAGAACTTTAACAGCAAGGGCTCCTACAATGTCTTGTCTAGGGGATGAAAAACTATAGCCCTGTGGCCATATCTGTCTGCCACCTGCCACCTGGTTGTGAATGTCCCTGGAGCTAAGAATGAGTTTTACAGAGGAGCAGGTCAATAGATTCGATGATAGGGAACACAAACTTTGGATCCCAATTAAGCAAAATATTTTCTCCCAACCAAAAAAAAAAAAAAAAAAATTTCTTTCTTCTCATTGGGAGATCTGTATTACAAAAAATAGACAAAACAAAACAAAATAAAACTCAACTTTTATTATATTTTTAACTTTATCAATTAAAAATGTGTTGAAATTTGGTTTTCTCCTTTGTTATATAAGTACCTATATAATATACTTGATTTTGTTTCTTGGCTCGCAGTGCCTAAAATATTTACCATCTGGCCTTTGCCCATTCCTGGTCTACTTCAGTAGAGTTTACTATTAAGCAGAAAATCTTTTAAAAATTAGATTTTTATAGAGTGGGGAACAGGATACAAACAGATCAAAGTGAAGATGTAGTTTTGGAAAATGAGGAAGAAAGGGTGAGCACAGGCCCACCTGCCCCCTCCCCTCTCACATCCCATGAGGAACATCTTAGAAGCCCAGTTTCAGAGCCACTGCCCACTTAGGCCAATCCTGTTCTCTTCAGGGAGTGCCAGGGTGGGAAGAAGGGAAAGGAGCTTTCTGACCGAGGGATTAGGGATTGAGTATCTTGCATGGGAGACATTTGAGTATCTTGCACTAGGCACAGGGGACATTTCCTGGTTTAATCTTTTTGCAGCCCTAAGGGATGGTAAGTATTTCTCCCATTTTGCAGATGAGGAAGCTGAAGGCTACAGAACTTAAGTAACTTGCCAGTGTAAGTATCACAGCTGGACTTTAAACCCATGACTTTTGACTCCTGGTCCAGGGCAATCTTTAAGGTGCCAAGTTGCCTAGGATTTTCTTTCTGCCTGTGACCCTAGAGGCCCCTCCAACATTGTTGTTCAGTGCTCTTGGTGGTTTGCTGGACAATCTGCTGAGAACCAAGTTGTCCTGTGTCTAATCCACCTCCAAGGCCAGATCTGTTTCCCTGTCTACCCACACCCACCGGCATGTAGCCCTGAGGCCTGACTCAGGACCCTAATCTTGAATCCTGAGCTGCTGGCCCCTGGTAGCTTGGCCCCAAGGCCTGGAGGGTGATGAAATATCCTTCCCTTCTTGGGATGAGGTTTATTTGGCACCCTGGGGCAGGGCCCACCAGCTGGAGAGGAGAATTTAGCTGCCGAGGGGCTGCAGTGTGGCTCTAGGAGGCGAAGTGTTCCTACCAGTTTTTTGGAGGAGCCTGCCTACTGAGAGAGGAGACAGAGGGGAGAAAGGCAGTTGAGAGAGGAGGCAGGGAAGGGCACCTGAGCCATTTCTGGCAGGAGGAGGGGCTCCAGGGAGGAGGCTGCCGAGCCTTAGCCTGGCGGTGACTATGCCCTGGTTTGACCCTCCCTCTGCTACTGTGAGCTGTTGGACCTCAGGGGGCAGCTTTGCTCTCATAGGTTCTGTTTCTTCATTGTAATGATCCCTGTCTCACAGTGTTTTTGAAATACCACATGTTTTCCAGCCTTCTGGGGTCCCATCTGTTAATGTCCAAATAAGAATAATGAGCATTCCATTCGAGGGCAACAGGAAGTCCTGTTCCCGACCCAGCCTTTCTGATTCTCCCCGGGGAGTGCTCATATCCTCCTCTACGCCTCAGGTCCTTGAACTCAAGGACCCCTTCTTCCTTTGAGACAAAGCTGTGCTCCCTCTGTGATCCTGCCTCAGGTGTGAACTCAGGCCCATTTCTGAGTACCTCTTTCACCACTGAGACCGGTTGCAGAGTAAACTGAGTTTCACGTAAGGCTTGGGGACAGTGAGAGGAATTTCTGCACAGAGAAGTAAATGACTTAAAGTGAGGCAACAGACACCTCTGCTTCTTTGACTCCTGACCTCTGCCATGATGTGGGACCATGCCCCAGGCCCCAAACCTGCTACCATCCTTCCTACTCACTGCCAAAGGGAGACCCCCATTTCTTTTACATATAGGCAGTTTATTGCTGTTGTGACCACAGACGTAAGTGGCATAGCCTGGCACGAGGGAAGCGCCCAGCAAGTGATCGTAGATATGGACATCATTGTGCTAAAAGTCGTTTTGAAGAGC
>NW_011888866.1:1322701-1328797 GCF_000151845.1 Pteropus vampyrus
TTGATTTTTCTCATTTGTGCAACAGGAGAACATACCACCTACCTTATCAGGCTAGGATTTAAACTTAGATCTCTCCTGACTCTAGGGTATTGAATAAGATTATTACTGAACCACGTAGCACCATGGTTGTCATCCTGAGCAGTACATCTGAGTCATGGAAGAGATTTAAAACACACACATATGCGTACATGGCAAGCATTCAGATATAGAAGGTCTGGGGTGGGGCTCTGGCATTTGTATTTTTTTAAAGTACCCCAATTTGTGTAGAATGTACAATCGGATCCCAGATCACTTCTTCAAAATGGTACTTGAGACTCATAGTAGACTCTCAGACTTGTTGGTTTATTCATTCTTTCCTAATAACAAGACTCTTTATTATTGTTTCCAGTTATGTTTTTATTATCTTTATAATGCAAAACAGATTTATTTGTATGCACAACAATGAGGATTAGGATACTGGATAAGAAGGAAAACATTCTGTCAAATGGAGAAGATAAGGATTCTAGGTAGCTGACTTTGGGACCTACTGCAATGGGAAGACTTGCTGTGTTGCCTTCAGATGTTAAGTCTCTGACACTTCCGCAGGCTTTAAGTTGGGTCTTCCTGTGGGGCCTGCTTTTCTAATTCCTTATGACATACACACTGGTGTTCCAGATAGCCTGTGTTCTTCTTCTGTTTATCCAGATACTTTCTTTCCCATGAAGTATAAGAAATCAGTTTCACTGCGGAAGCCAAAGTCTTCAGGTCTTGCTGGAGCTTGGCTAACATGTTATCCAACTCTGAAGCAGCCTCTAGAGCTTGGGTGCCAGTTTCCCAGTTATCTATATTAGGCCTCTTAATCACTGGAAGGCGGATTTTACCTTCACATTTTCGTAGCTATCTTAGGAACTGCTTTGCATGTTCCCTCTTCACCTCAGCTTGGTCTTCGAAGAATGCAGCAAAAAGAGGTGCTCCCATGTCTTCATTGTAATAACAGTCCATAGATAAATAAGTATCACCAACATGCAGCTCATTAGATGACACCTGATCAGCAGCAATCTGTACTCTTCAGACTTGGGATGCCATCTCCGCTTTAGAGAAAACCAGACATAAAAAGTGTTACCCAGCCCATTTTGTTATTTTTACCTCTTTCCCTTTGCTCACACTAGACCCCTGCTGGGATTCCCCCACCCTTACCCCCACTCAACATTCTTTGCTTCTTAAAACTGCCCTCTTTCCCTTACCCACCTGGACCCCTCACAGCCCCCTGTCCCACAGAGTGGAGCCAAGCTCGTCCTTGTGCAGGGTTGGCCCCTCATTGGAACAGGGTGGTTACTTGATCCAGGAGTAACCTATTGGTATCCTATGAGATGGCTGGGCTGGAAAAGCTCTGCCCACTAGAAGCAGTGATAATTAGATAGAAGCCAATTAAAGGACCTCTCTGAGACGATGCAGAATGTGAGGAGGGAATGGAGCTGCCAGCAAAGATACAGCGACTCCACAAACTAATTCCTTCATGGCTTCTAGGTTCACTTCCTGTTTCTGTGTGTATCCTTCCAGTGGCTGCCTTTCCCTTGAAGAGCCGGGTTGCACTCTTTCTCTGAGTTACCGGTGTCTTACCCTTCTGTAGAGTCTCCAGTTCTACATGTGCTCAAGTTCTGCTTCCTCCCAGAAGCCTACCCTGACAACTGCAGGCGTGTTGACTGCAGGCAGGGTTGGGTATACCTGAGCGTACCTGGGCATACTAATTCTTCATGGGAAAGGGCTGGAATATATAGATATTCCACAGTATGTGGTGGATTTCCTAGTTTTCATTATTCGCCTTCGAGTCTGCTCCCAACCTTTTGCACACCACCCCTAAAAAAAAGCTATCCTAAAGCAGCTCACAGTCCAGTAAACTTTCTGATCACGGGATCTGGAGGTCATTCTGTTTCATCTCCCAGTATCTTACAGAGTGATAGGCACATAGTAGTTGCACAATAAATGTTCAAATGAGTTCTGGTTTCTGTTGGCTCCTATTCTGGAGTCTCAATTCTGGTTTTGCACTGTGACCTTTGTCAAATTTCTCCTCTTCTCTGGTTCTTGGTCCCTTTTATCCCCTCAGTTCTAAAATTTCATGAATCTATGAAATGCCCATCAAACATGTATTGGGTAGGAGATAGTTGGTTGGGCTCCAGTGTGGAGAAGGGAGTAGATGCAAAGATATAGTTTATATTTCTAGAAGCTTACAGAGAGGTTGCAGAGGTAAATAAGCAAGCAAGCAAACAAAAACAACCCATGAGAGTATCAAGCTCAGCAGCAGTTCAAGAGCTGTCAGAACACAGTGCAGCCAAACAATACATGTGATACTGGTTCATAACATGGCTACCTCCATGGCCTGGCACAGCCAGAGAAGGTTTTGGGAGGTGGGTGCTGCTAAGTGGGGCCCTAAAGGATGGTTGGAATTTGGATAGGCTGAGCAGAGAGGGTAGGCATTCTAGGTATAGATGAACTTGAGCTGCCTAAATGGACAGGAAAATGCAAAGTATGTGTTTTTTGGGGGGTGGTCCCCAGAAACTGGATGACAGGTTCTGGCAGGAAAGCAGTGGGCAAGCCCACAGTAGCAAGCAGAGGATGGACAAAAGCCTAAGCCAGCCATTAAAATTGGTAGTATTGTGCAAGGTTGGCACAATACTAGTAGTACTGGTATTGGTCACAGGGGCAGGGAGAGTGGTAAGGGGGTTGGGATAATAGATGATTTAATTGTTCTTTACTTACACTTTTTTGTATCTTTTAAATATAAAATGTTTAACATATATTTCTTATGTCATACAGAACAAATTGCTTTTTAAACATTTCATGCTCAGGAGTTTAGACTTCATACTGGTTTTGGCTAGAAGAAAGGTTAATGGGATTGGATGGAGAAAAGGCATGGGAGATGGGCCAGGGAGGAGTGATTCGATGTAGAGAATGTGAGCTGATGAGGATCTGGAAGCTCCTCAAGGGAAGGATGGAGGCTTCACTGCCTTGTATCTTTCACACAGAAAGAAGAGACTCAGTGAACTCTCGCAGAAGGATTAGTAAGTCAGGATGACAGCAGCTAAAAGGGAAGGTAAAGAGATGGTAAGGATTCCATACTGGTACTAATAGTGAGTCTCCCACCTCTTTTTCGAGAAAAATTTTGGCAGAGATACCCCAAGGGATTTGGAAAGAGTCATTTATCATCATAGCATTAGAATTTAGACTGGAAAGGCCCCACGCTACTATCTCTCTAACCCTTTCATTGCACTGTGAGTTCTTTAGAGTAATTTTTAAGTGTTAATAGTCTTCTCTTCACAAAAGTATTTACCATGCCCAAGTTGTTGTTTTTTTTTCCCCTTGGGCAGTAAAAAAGTAACTTGACTTTCAAAAAGTCTGCTCTTCAGGGAACTTGTCTGTTGGGTGACGTGTAAAGCTCAAGTATGTAAAGCTCAAGTCCTAATTCCAGTTAATGCTGGTTTTAGGGATCGCTTCCTAAATAAGAACTTCCTAAAATAGATCTGAGGTTGCCTAATGCTTTTAAGAAAATGACCATTAAGTTCTGAGAACAGAACTTAAATTATTCAAATGTTAATATTACAGGTGCTCATTGCATAATGAACAGTGTTGTACATTTTCTTTTCTCTCTGCGAGGTTGCCTAAACAGCCAGCACCAAGAGCATTGCCAAGATTAGCTGATTCTTGCTGATATTAACCAGGATTTGGATGGTTATTCTTGTGCCCACAGATATATGTCTCTAATGTGTTTACCTTCCCTTTTTGTTGCCACCTTAGTTTCCTCTTTGCAGGATAAGTGCTTCCAGGCCAATGTCTAAGCCATGTCTTCCCTATATTCTATCTGATACAGTGTCAGGAATAAGTGTCTGGCAGATTGAATTAAAAGGAGTGGCTAACTAGTCCCATTATTTTGTCCACTCTGCCTGTCCAGACTTATCTCTCCATACTTCCTAACCTCTCTCCACTCTAATTGCTCTGCTCAAGCCTTTTAATGAAATATTTTTTTCCTTTTTCTGAGCCTTTTCTCTCTCATCTCCCTTTCTTTCTTCCACTAGTTCTACTTAGCCTTCAAGTCCAGTGAAAATACTTCCTTTCCCTTTGAAGCCTTTCCATGGGTACTTCTGCCAGCCTCCTCCATCTCTCAAGCTTCAAACATTCATAGCTCTGAGAGTCTGTGCCTCATACATAATTCTTCTGAAGTAGGTTTTCTGGAGGTTCATTCTGTATTCCAAGCTAGGCTGCAAGACCCTTGAGAACAAGGGCTAAGGTTCATCTTTCTTTGTGTTTCTACCACATCCAGCATAGGGCAGGATGCACAGTGGGCATTCAGCAAACAGAGGGGCCAAAACAACCATAAACTGCTTGGCTAGCTAAGCCTCCAAGGCTTAAGTTTACATTTACAAGCGCAGGAGATGGTAGAAATGCAGCCCTGCTCACACGACCTTCTTTGTTTTCTTGCCTGGAGGGGCGGAGCAGAGGAACAGGCCAAGTGTGCAGAGCTCTTTGACACTCCAGCAGCTGTACAGAATGCTCACTTGTTCTTCCTTTCATGTGCTAGAATTGCCCCACATCACAACTTCTTCCTGTGCTGGGTTAGCCTAGTGGCCTCCTCTGTCTTGCTCCTGCTTCTCCAGGAAGTATCTGCGAATCCAAGTGGAATATCTAGTTCCAGGGAGAAGGTGCCAGGGCTACCCCTTGTCGGAAGGACCTGATCTCAACTGAAGGGATGAAGGGAAGTCTGATTGCCATGGAAGATCCAGATCGGGGTTGTGGCTTTCTTGGAGCTGAGAAGTAAATAGACTTATCTGATGTCTGAGCCATCAGCCATTGGAGTAAAGAACTTGATTAAGTCCTACTTTAGCCACCAATATGTTGCGTGGCCTTGGGCAAGACACTTTCCCTCTTTGGGCCATGCAACGTTTTGGTGGTGCAAGTGGGACGCGAATGCAGGTCTCCTCACTCCAGGTCCTTTGCTCTTTCTGCTACTCCGCAGAAGCACTACAGGCATCTGGTATTACACCAAGTCACCTATCCTTTCCCTTTGATGTGTTCCTTATTAGTTCCTGAGGTGCTATTAGGAATAGGGACTTTCTTCCAGAAGCCTGCTATCAGAATTTTACCCTTAAATCATAATTCTCCTGTATTTCCTTCCTGTAGATATTTTCCTTTAAGTCTTAGACTTCCTTGGGGATACCTGATGGGTCTGTCTCTTGACAATTGCAAAGCAATCCTTCCTAGAAGAGGTGGGCAACGTGGTACTGCTTTGGTGAAGCAAGTAATGCCTTCCCATGGCTGTGCTCAATAAAAATTTCTCACACAAAGAGATGAATGAATGAATGAATGAATGATTTCCAGCAAGAGGCATAATAATTGATGATGCTATGATATCACCTTAATCATTACTGTAAGAGACCAGGCCTATCTTGGGGAGACTCCTCTGTGAAATTGATCGTCTCAGAGCCGCACTTGTCCAATTTCCAGGCCTGACGAAATGGGTTCTGTCCCTAATTGCCATCTTAGTTGTTTCTCCATATTAATGTATTCGACAAGACGGTAAAATGAGAGGGTGCTGGTGTGGGAGTGCAGGAGTTCAGGCTTTGATTCTAGAGCTACACGTGCTTAGGCAAGTCCTAAGCCCCCACAGGGCTTCAGTGTTCCCATCTATTAACATTTAAGTGTCTTCCAGCACTAGCTTCCTGGACTTTGTGATTATGCGAAGCATCCTTGCTGGGCCAGAGCCTACCTGCTCAGTCAGGGCAGGAATCACTCACCTGGTGCTGTGGCCCATGGCACAGTAAAGCCTCTGGTGCCACTGAGACTGTGTTTTGACATTAGGCAGGGACACTTAGCACCGAGTTTGTGCCCAGGGCCTGTTTTAGCAACACAGCTAGTAAATATTGACTCTGTGGCATAAAAATGGAAAGCAGAGATGACTATGTTAATTCACTCAAAGGGTAGAAGTTCACCAGGCCCTGATAAAACAAGATGTAGTTATGCAATGTGTAGGTGTGTCACCAACAAATAAGTTGTTTGGGGGTGGGGAGAATGGAAAACAGGACAAGGAAGCTTTCATAGGCAATCCACAACTGCTGCCCTATCAGC
>NW_011888866.1:1328847-1378587 GCF_000151845.1 Pteropus vampyrus
ACCCTTAAATCATAATTCTCCTGTATTTCCTTCCTGTAGATATTTTCCTTTAAGTCTTAGACTTCCTTGGGGATACCTGATGGGTCTGTCTCTTGACAATTGCAAAGCAATCCTTCCTAGAAGAGGTGGGCAACGTGGTACTGCTTTGGTGAAGCAAGTAATGCCTTCCCATGGCTGTGCTCAATAAAAATTTCTCACACAAAGAGATGAATGAATGAATGAATGAATGATTTCCAGCAAGAGGCATAATAATTGATGATGCTATGATATCACCTTAATCATTACTGTAAGAGACCAGGCCTATCTTGGGGAGACTCCTCTGTGAAATTGACCGTCTCAGAGCCGCACTTGTCCAATTTCCAGGCCTGACGAAATGGGTTCTGTCCCTAATTGCCATCTTAGTTGTTTCTCCATATTAATGTATTCGACAAGACGGTAAAATGAGAGGGTGCTGGTGTGGGAGTGCAGGAGTTCAGGCTTTGATTCTAGAGCTACACGTGCTTAGGCAAGTCCTAAGCCCCCACAGGGCTTCAGTGTTCCCATCTATTAACATTTAAGTGTCTTCCAGCACTAGCTTCCTGGACTTTGTGATTATGTGAAGCATCCTTGCTGGGCCAGAGCCTACCTGCTCAGTCAGGGCAGGAATCACTCACCTGGTGCTGTGGCCCATGGCACAGTAAAGCCTCTGGTGCCACTGAGACTGTGTTTTGACATTAGGCAGGGACACTTAGCACCGAGTTTGTGCCCAGGGCCTGTTTTAGCAACACAGCTAGTAAATATTGACTCTGTGGCATAAAAATGGAAAGCAGAGATGACTATGTTAATTCACTCAAAGGGTAGAAGTTCACCAGGCCCTGATAAAACAAGATGTAGTTATGCAATGTGTAGGTGTGTCACCAACAAATAAGTTGTTTGGGGGTGGGGAGAATGGAAAACAGGACAAGGAAGCTTTCATAGGCAATCCACAACTGCTGCCCTATCAGCACTGGCTGGCAAGCTTAGTCTTCTGTTGGTTTTTAAACAAATGGATTTTTATACCCTGAAGGTACATAGAAAAAAAGACTGGAAGGAAATACACCGAAACATTATCTAGAGATGGTGAAATTGCCACTAATTTGATTTTTTCATATGCTTTTTCTATTTCTACACTGTCTATAGTTATCACATATTACATTTGTAATCAATGTATTAGAAATAAATATTTTTCTTTGAAGAGTCTGAACTTTCAGAATTTTTCAGGTCCCTCAGCTCATTGCATTTTTCCTAGTGGACATTGTATAGTAACATAGCTATTAAAAGAAATATTTATATGAGAGAAGTTACTCTTCTAAATAAACCCTAATTTAAGTGTTTACTTATTGATTTGTACTCATGAAAGAAAAAAATGTGGTGGGAAAAATTCAAATTGCTTGAGATTTCAGGATTTTTTTCTAAGTAAACAAATACTTACTGCTTTGAGTGCTTTCTGTTTTCCAGCCCTGTACTCCAGTTCACAGTGGCCAGGCCTGGCTTGGCCCAGAAATGGGCAGGTCTGAGAACAAGTCACTCTGATAAGTGGTTACATGTGAGCCAAAGGTATGGAGGCAGGGCTAGGCCTTAGAATTTGGAGCATGAGCATGGGGTGGGAGTGCCATTATAATAATAATTACCACTGATTTAGTGCCAACCATATATCAGGAGCCTTCCCTATACTATTACTAATCTTTATAAAACTTAAGGTGCTTGGCATTAGCTATGTTTTAGGGATGAAGAAACCAGGGCCAGGAGAGTCACCTCTCCAAAGCTCCAGAGCCAGTCAGCAGCAGGTCCTGAGTTCAAACCCCTGTTGGCCAGACTGCAAAGCATTTGTTCATCCCACCACATTGGGCTATCTCTCAAGCGATTTAGGGTTTTACCCTAGAGACAGAAACCTCTGAGGGAGTCTGAACTAACAAACAAGATGCGTGCAGCCTCTATCCAGGACCGATGGTCTTTGGAGGAAGAAGCAGCCCCAAGTGTGAAACATGGATGAGTAGCTGCAGGTGAGATCCTGGTGGATCAGCCCTGAACTCAGGACTGGGTGTGTCTGGTCTTCTGGGGCAACCCAGCAGGCACAGGGAGGCCATGAGAACCATAGGACAAGTGGGCCTCCTTTGAGGCTCCTTCTGTCCATCCTGGAGGGCCCTTCATCTTCGGACTCCTTGTGCAATGGGGAGGGCATTTGTTGGGCAGCGGGGATTTGGAGCCTGAGGTTGCTGCATCGAAGCCTGTGGGTGAAGAGAAAATGGTCTGTAGGCCTTCTTTGTACTTGATTAATTAAAACAGCCAGTGTTTAGCTGGATTAGTAGAGCAAATTTCTGAGTCTGAGGCAGCGATTGCCTCTTTGGGCTGACAGATCTAGTCCTCACAGCCCTTGGAACTAGCCAGGAGCCTCACTTGCTCGCCCACCTCCACTGAAACTCTCTCTACTTGCAAAATAACTGGAGAATGCTGTGTCTGCCCCCATCACTGGGGAAGGCCTGGCTTTTGAAAATGAATGCCTCAGAATTGGATTTCATCAGTTAAAGTTGGTTTCCACTATTTTCTTAGGAGAAAAGATGTGTGATTTGGGGGAGTGGCTGAATTGTGGTCTGTGGTGTTTTTAAAAAAACTATATTTTTGGCCCAAGCAGCTGAGTTGATTGAAGCCCAGCAATACCCGTTATGGAAATGGCTTATCTTGTGGTTCTCCTGAGTTGTGGCTAGAATATTTTTGGTTTCCTGGCAAACACATATAGGATTTTGAAATTTGATGGAGAAGTTTTCAAAATTACCAAAATTGAAAGGAGCAGTGGCATTTGTATACTCTCCTTCTGGCCCAGGAGTCTGTGTTCCTACGTTTGTATAGAACCTAGGTTACAAAGCACATTCAGATACATTATTTCATTCAATTCTCACAGCTGCGTTTCTAGGTAGATAGGGGCAATTAACCCCCTTTTACATGAGAAAACTGAGGCTCACAGAGATTAGCTAGGAAGAGAGTGTCAGAAGTTGAGACAATTTTTCTGACTCTGGACTAAGAAAGGCAGGGAAGTTTGCAACCAGTTTAAGATGTGGACCTACCCATGTCCTGGAATGCAGGCTATATGGACGCAAGACTTCACTGCAACTGTCCTGGACCCAGCAGGGCTAACCTCTGTAGAAGACGGGACAACCTTCAAGGTACAGTTTGGGGCTTTGTGTGGGGCTTTGCCTCTCTGGCCTTCTAAGGCTGCTGTCTCTATTTGCTGTGAGGCAGCAGGGTAGGTAGATGCTATTAGCCCCATTTTACAGGTTAGAAAACTGACATTTCAAGAGTTTTGATGACTCACTCAACGTCGTTTATTCTTTATTCACAAAACAAATATTTATTGGGTGCCCATTGGAGGTATATAGGGGACTGAGGTCACAGCTAGTGTCCAGGAAGAAGGGACTTGAAGGCGAATAAGAAGAGGGCACACATTAGGTGCTCACCACCTCTCTGCTGAGTCAGAACCCTTGAGGACAGCCCCCGGTAGTGGATCTCTTTATATCTACCACAGCAATGAAAACAAGGTGGGCTCAGGCCAGTGTTCCAGAAAGACTTTATTATTCATGTAAATAATGGTGGTGATAATTGCTACTATTTATTGCCTTCCTGTTGTATACCAGGCCATAAGCTGAGCATTTCACATGTGCCATTTCTAATTACCATAGTAACCCTATGAGACGGCAATTATTGACCCCACTTTACAGATGAGAAAACTGAAGCTCAGAGAGGTAGGGCAAATCACTCGTATTCCAAGTCACCCTGGGATTAAAGTATAGGTATGCTTGACTTCAAAGCCAGAACACTTTCCACTGAATCACACTGCTTTTCTATGATAATGGAATCTGAGGAACTTGCTAGAGAAAGATTGTCCAGTCACTTTGGGAAGCTCATGGATAAAGAGGGTCAGATGTAGAAGGGGCTGAGGTGGGTGGACAGGACCGTAGCTCTCGACAGATAATCTTTAAGAGCCTGTGGACCCTGCTGGTGGCAGCTGATGTCTGATGAGAGAGCAGGGTGGACGGGGGTGGGCTTCTGTTCAAAGGCCCTGCATCCAGATGGCCTGAAGTCCTCAGGAGCCAGAGGCTGCTTTGTCCTCTTGGACACCCTCCTGGGAGGGTTCTGCTACCACAAGCCTCATGACTCCTGTTACACAAAGATGAGTGACACCTCTTAGAACTCCTGAAAGCCCCAAACCTGCTTTTCCATCTCCTATCTCTGCCGAATTAGTTACTGGGGTTGCCGTCACAAATTGTCACAAACGAGGTGGTTTAAAATAACACATATTCCCTCACAGTTGTGAAGACTAGAAGTCTGAAATCAAGGTGTCAGCAGAGTTGGTTTCTTCTGGAGGCTTCAAGGGAGAATCAGTTTCATGCCTCTAACCTAGTTCGTGGTGGCTGTGGTAATCCATGGCATTCCTTGGCTGGTAGAAGCATCCCTCCAATCTCTGCTTCTGTCTTCATATCACCTTCTCCCTTGTGTGTCTCTGTGTGCCTTCTTTTTCTGTCAAATCTTCCTCTGCCTCTCTCTTATGATAGCTGCCCACCCAGGTAATTCAGAATGATCTCGTCTCAAGATCCTTAAATTAGGTACATCCTGAAAGACCCCTTTTTCAAGTAAGGTCACATTCTCAGGTTCTGGAGGTTAAGACATGGACATATCTTACTGGGGGCCACTATTCGACCCACTATACCTGACATTCCTTTTTCTTCCTGGAGTTGCCTGAGACTTTTGGGGTCAATGCCCTCACTGCAGCCTGGATCCTGTGCTAAAGCCTCCCCAAACAGCCAGTGAGCCTTATAGTTAAGTGAGTCTTGCCCCGCCGCCCCATAGACTTGCAAGGGAGGCTTTTGTATAAAGAGCTTGGAGAGCCCAAGGATTAGCTGTTTGTGAGCTTCAGAGTAGTAATTCCTACCTGGAACATGCTGGTTTTGTCCCACATGGCATAGGCAGGAGAGAGTGTGTTATGGCAGGGCCCCGTGGGTCAGCCAGACTGTTTGTCTCCTGCCAGACTGTAGCTGGCACAGGTCCCTGACCATGCAGTACCCTCTCCTGCCACCTCTCCCTGACTTACCACCCGGCAGAGATCTGCTCTGTCACTCTGGTCAGATCTCCCCATCCTTCCCTGCCTGCCACCTCTTATGATTCTCCCTTACTCTATGCCTCTTGCTTCTTTGGTAATTGCTCTCTCCTCCCTCAACTGTGGCATGTCTTATTTTTATTTAATAGTAATTACTTTTCTTCAGGATCAGGTCTGTTTTTTTCAATTAGATGTAAGATCCCCTGTGGTACTTGCATGTGGTCTTTGATAAATACCTGTTGGTGCTACATTGGCTGCTCACCTGGCATAGGAAAATGTTTCTGGATACCTGGTCTCATCTAGGAACTGCGGTCTCCTTCAGAGACTCAAGAGCTGTTGAGACACAACGTTCAACCTGAAATGGACGCTTGAAAGTATCTAATAGTCTGATGTTATGGTTTTCCAAAGGAAAAATAAAAACCCAGGAATTGGGAGACTTATTCATAAATTATCAGGTGGCTTTGAACAAGTCACTCGCTTTCACTTTCTGGGTTCTCATTTCTTCCTCTAGAAAACCAGAATGTTGGACTATTAGGTACTCTTTGTTGAATGAAAATAAATGATAAAGAAATAAATGAATCTATGGCCATGCCACCCTGAACACGCCCAATCTCGTCTGATCTTGGAAGCTAAGCAGGGTCGAGCCTGGTTAGTACTTGGATGGGAGACCATCTAGGAAGACTGGGTGCTGTAGGCGTAAAAAAAAGAAAAAAGAATGAAAGAAATGATAATAAAAGAAATGATAAAGATTTATTCAAGGGAACACAACTAGAAAAAAAACCAAGTGTTCTAAAGAAGAAAGAGAAGTTAAGAGTTCTTATAGTGAAAAGTGCATTCTTGAGAATAATCCATCCTGCATTCTTAGCCCTAGGATTGGTCCAGAACAGTTACCAGTCAGATGTCAGGCAGTCTAGATAATGGATGTCAGGTGGTCTGGAAATGTGAGTCCTTCAGTAGGTAATCAGAAGGTGATCTGGAGGTCCAATGTATTTCTAGGCATTGAGACAGGACCAAGAAGTTCAAAAAGTTTAAGTTCCCAGGCTAGTTAGAACAAGAATAGTCTTTCCTCATGTCTCAACCTTCATGATATTAATAATTTTAGCAGCACAGTTAAAGTGACACCATATACATATTTCCTGTCTTCACTCTTTCTTCATCTCAAAGCTCCCTTTCAGGTTGAACGTTGCGTGATTGTCCCAACAGCTCTCAGGTCTCTGAAGGAAGGCATCTGATAAGGGCAGGGCCTGGACCAACATGAAGGTTCTCCCTGTGCCTGAAGTAGGTCAGCGTTACCCACTCCTTCACTTCTGCCTTCAGCACTGCTGCCTCCTCAGGTGGTATTCTTCAAAAAACACAGACTACACAGTGGCCCACATTTTTCTCTGTTAGCAGTATAAGGGATAACCCCACTTCCTGAGGGTCAGGTTCTATGGAATGGAGGAAGGTCATCTTAGAGCCTTGTTAGAGGAAAAGGACATGAATAAACACTTGATCCATGTCCAGCAACCTCAGGGAGGACTCAGGCAGCCGCACCTTCAGGCCCAGCACCCTAGCGGGAAGGTGTTTCTGTCTGGCAATGCTGCCAGCCACACCCAAAGAAGGTCGAGGATTTGCTAAGTGAAATGACTAATTAGTCCTGAAGCAGAGATTTCTATCTGCTCACAATGGCATCATGATTTATTCATGTGAGGCTGGAACACTTACAGGGACTGGGCCCTTGTTTCCTGTGGCTTCTATGTGATGGGCAGCCAACTGTATTTTGCCAGAATGAGTAATTTCTCAAATCTAGCCTGCTTTCCCAGTCACGGCTAGTAAACCTATAACTCTGGTCACTTAATAGCACCCTCCTTCCCGGGTCTGCAGTCATTTTAGAAGGAATGCATTCTTATCTGGGCCTCAGTTCCTTCTCTGGCAATGCAGGAGCTGAGCCGATGGTATCTCAGCACCTTCTAGCCCTCCGGTTCTTTACTTTTAAATTCTTGCCCCTTCTCCCAGCCAATCCTTCTGTTTTCTTAAGGTATTTGTTTCCATAGGGCTGCTGCAAGGTAATCAGAGACATCTCAGCTCCTTGGAAGCCTCCCTCCTGGTTTCATTTTTCTGACCAATTACCAAGTCTTAAAGGCACCTAGTGTAGTTTAAGCTGTTAGTTTCTGGCCTTTTAAGATTGCACAGATTCACCTAATGTCTTCCAACTTGTGGCTCCCAGCTTCAGATCTCAGTAAACAAGAACAAGGTGTCAGCCCTCAGGTGGAGTTAAGCAGGCTTATTTAATCTTGGAACTCCCTCAGGTTGAGGGAGCAGGACCTGTCTCACTTTACAGGACATCTGCAATGTTACTGTGACTGCTTCCTGCACTCTGGCTTTGGAATGATTAGGTCCTTAAGGATGTGGTTGCCATCTTGTGGATTGTCTGGCGGTGGGGGGTGGCAGGGGCCTCAGGCCTCCTTAGAGGTACTAGACTGTTAGGGGCTGTGTCATGGTCTTGCTTCTGTGCGTTGTCCTGTTTTGTCTGTTTGACATTATGATCACACCGAAGATACCAATTATATCTTGGTTTCCCAAATTATATTACAGGGTGAACATTTTTCTCTGTCATTCCCTCTGTAAATATATTTATCTCTCATGTGATGTTCCAGATTGATTTTTAACCTGATCATGTTTAACATTTATAGTTGGAAAAGAAAACTAATAAAAAGACAAATAGTGCATTAAAAAGTTCCCTCCCATCTTCCTGAACCTCTCTAGGCCCAATCCTCAGAAGTGACTATTAACAAGTTTCTATGTATTTCCTTCCAGAAATTGTTTATGTATATACAACCACATATGCATATTCTGTATTTTTTAAAATGTAGGTGAGATCAGACTATACACGTAGATGGGTTCAGAATGTTGTTCTGCAATTTGATTTTTTAATCTCGTGCTTTTTCCTATATCAGTGTGTGTGTGTGTGTGTGTGTGTGTGTGTGTGTGTGTGTGTGTGTGCGTGTGCGTGTGATGTTCTTTTTAACAGCTGCATAGACCACCTATTATGGATGTACCATAAGGAACTTAAGCAGCGTCCTTGATAGACATTTAAGTTGTTACTGCAATGAGCATTCTTGTACATTCAGTCTGATGGGGTCAGGACAAGCATCTACAGTTTATAAACAAGGTTAAGGGAAACTGGGCTGTTGCTCCTCATACAAACCCAGCCCACCCAGTGATCCGCAGATGGGGACAGGTGCTAAAGAATGAAAGAACGTGAAGCTTGTCCTCAGGGACAGGATAAAACTGGAGATGCCAGCAGACCTAACCGATATTTTCAAAGGTGGGACTGGTACACAAATTAGAGACTAAAACCTCCTATAGGGGCTTAGAGTGATTAAAGTCCAAACCGAGAAATAAGATGATTGAGAAGGCACGTGGAGCCTTTGCCTGAAGTTGTCCTCTGAGGTTAGGGAGTGGTGAGAAATCACTGGCTTAAGACTGAGTGAGAGACAAATAGGGAACATTGCCGTGTTGAAAGGGTCAAAAATGCCTCTACTCTATGCCACATAGATTTTGTTTTCCACTCAAACTCTTTGTCCTGGAATCTATAGTTAGGAAAATAGGCAGAGAGTCAATAATTGTTGTTATTACTACTGCTGCTAGTACTACTACTCAGTTCCTTCTCGTAATAGTAGTAGTACTAGTCGTTCTAACAATACTACTACTACTAGTATGAATAATAATTATCAATTGCTTAGTATTCTTTGTCTATTTTCCTAACTACAGTTTCAGTAGTAATAGTAATAGTAATAGTAATAATAGCAGCAGTAGTGGTAGTAGTAATAGTAATAGGAAATAGGAAGACATAAGTTAAAAATTATATCCACAGGCAGTCTTTGGAGGTGGAAGGAACTGCTCTTTCTGGTATATGAGGCTATTCCTCTTGTGTTTACACTAGTGGTTCTCAAACGTTAGTGGACATTGGAATAACCTGGAGGGCTCGTTAAACCACAGATGCTGAGCCCCATCCCCAGAGTTTCTGATTCAGTAGGTCTAGAGTGGGGCCTGAGAATTTGCATCTCTAACAAGCTCCAAGGTGATGCTGGTGCTACTGGTCTGGGGGGCACACTGTGAGAAGCACTGGTTGATACCTTCGGATGCTAGAGAGAGCTAGCCTAAATTTCAGTGGCATAGATTTAAATGTCTAAGCCCCTTTTATGAACCCCTCTACCAATGCCCCAACTGTGTCAGCTGCCTAGAACAAGCCTCTCTTCCACCTGAAAAATACTTCTATCATTACTAACTGTGGCTCTTTTTCAGATTTTCAGACCTAACCACCAGTAAGTCTCGAGCTTCTCCAGAGTGCCTGTCTTACAGTGGGTGCGGTGGGTTACACTGATGGCGCGTAAGACATAGCCCTGCCCTTAAGAAGATTAATCTAGTTTTGGGGTGGGTAAAAGACAAACACAGGGGAAAAAACATAAGTTAAGTGTATTCAATTTTGGAAGCTGACATATTCAGAGGCAAGGATCCCTGGGGGCTGGCATGGTCAGGGAAAGCTTTCAGGAGGAGTTGGAACTTGAATGTAAGCAGAAGTAGGATTTGAGTAGGCAGAAGGTATCTCAGGATAGGCAAACAGGACTGGTAGATGCCTGGAGGTGGGAGTGAGTGTGTTGGGCTGTGCCTGCTGGGAAGCCAGAGAATTGGGCAAGTAGCATGGGGCCAGGTGATGAAAGGGCCCGGGGGGCCTGGCTGAGGCACTCAGCCTTGATAGGAAGGGGAAAACCGGTCTTGAGCAGAGGAGAACGTAATGACATCAGATGTGTGGCGTGGACTGGAGTATGGGTGGCAGACTTTGGGCAGGAATGCTGATCAGGAGATGGTGCTAAGTGTATTATTCGTCTGTAAAAGTCTAGCTCAAGAGTGTGGAAGGTATGATGAGAGTCTAGACAATTCCATTCAGAAAACATATATTCAGGCCTACTGTGTCAAGCAATGTATTAGATGCCTGAGGGTACAAGGGTGGGTGATTATGGGCTCTGCCTGAGGACCTCACAGTCTAGCGAGGAAGAGGAATATATAAAGAGAGGATTTCAGTAAAATGTGCATCAGAGGTAGAAATAAGAGGGCCTCGTGTCCAGGACATAATGAACATTTCAAAGGAAAAGATCAGAAGTGACGGAATAAATTCTGGCCGACTTTCTAGAGCTCCTTTTGACAAAGAGGAGGTCTTATATTTGCAGATTAAAAAAGAAGCCCTGTCTTTGCTCCTCATTGACACTAAGGCCCTTGGTGACCCTGCAGCCCAGTGGCCTGTGTTATGGAGACTGCTGACCCCCACTTTGAGTTCACCCCTGATTGGATAATTATAGTGCTTTGTTGTGCTGGTTGGTGGTATCCATTCAAGTGTTTTACTCTCTCTCTCAAAATAGCACAGGAGATTTTAAAAGAAAAGCTTTCACTCAGCTATTCGTTATCCTAACACTTTTTTGCGTCTGCGTTCTCTACTATTTTTTTGGCCACATGAATATACTTAAAAGAAAACAAAAATTGTAATCAAACTGTATGTACCATTTGCACATGTTCACTTAGCATTATTTTATAACACATGGTGCTCTTGTTTATCATTTTAATGTTTGTAATCTTCTATTGCATCTAGAACAACTAATGGTCATCACAGTTGCTTAGTGGAGGATGTTTAGTTTGTTTTCAGTTTTTCCTTGTCTATGGAGCTATGTTCTTTCTTTCAAAGTCTCTCCATAGGTTACATTTCCAAAGAACCCGCACTTAGACTCAGATCATCTGATTTTAAGTTCCAGATCTGTGGCTGGTTGGCTATGTGACCTTAATTCTCTGAGCCTCAACTTCCTAGTCTATATTATGGTGATCATATTGATTGTGCAGGGTGTTGAGATATGACCTAGGGCCAATATATGTAGAAGTGTTTTCTAAAGGACCTATACATTAAGGCACAATTGACATCACCAAGGAAAAGCATGTATGAGCATTTTTATGGTTATTCTTTTTTTATATTGTTTATAGTGTACAAGTCAATGGTTTTAGTATATTCAGAGTGTGTCATTGCTGAAATCAATTTTAGAACATTTTATCACCCCCAGAAAGAAACCTCATACCCATTAACAGTTACTCCCCATTTCCCTCAATCCCTCTAGCTCTAGGTAACCACAATCTACCTTTATATTCATGGATTTGCTTAGTCTGGTCACTTTATATAAATAGAATCATGCAATATATGGTGCTTTATGGCTGGCGTCTTTCACTTAGCACAATGTTTCCAAGGCTCATCCACATTGTAGCATGTACCAGTACTTCATTCCTTATAATCACCAAATAATATTTCATTATATGGATATAACACATTTTATTTATCCATGCATCAGTCGGTGGACATTCGGGTTGTATGGTCCTTAATATGTAGGGCTAAATGACATCTATCAAACACTGTTGCGTGCTCCAAGCTGTTTAATGTGCCAAAAAATAGGACTCTTGGTCCCTTTTTTCAGTAACAAATTGCAGAAATTAGGTAACTATAGGAGGCCATCAGAGATCCGTCTCAGTGAGTTGTGAGGAATCTCTGCTGAGTAAGCGGATGCTCTCCAGCAGGGGAACTCTGCCTTTCTTCCCAGCACTAACTCCTCCAGGGCTAGCAGCAGATCAGAGTAGAAGTTTGAGGAGGCTAAGAAGACTTCCTGGAGGAGGGGGGCTTCCAACTGGCCCATTTAGGAAGGAAAGCTCTCATTGGAGGTGAGAAGAGGTAGACATCTTGGGCAGTGTGAGAAGGGGACAGGTTGCCATGATAGGAGAGGGAGGAAAGATTTGGGGCGCTGAAATTTGGGGCCAGATTACAGGGTGAGGAGATCTTATACATTCCCATCTTTGGAGGTGGGGGCGGTTATGTGAGAAGGAGTTGTCTGGTGATGATCATGATGATGTGAGGAAGGGCCCACCACAAGTCTTTTGGCTTTCTCCCCTCCCTGTTGCCAATAGAGATTTTTCCGAGCGAGATTAGCCTCCTTGCATTTTCAGTGGCTTCCTGGAGCAGGACTGCCTGTGAGTGGGAGAGTAGAATAGTCTTCACTTCCTTCTTGGCTACCTGTGAGACTGATGTAATCTGGACTTGGCTTTCTTCTCTCCTAGCTGCCAGGCCTTCCCCGAGTAGGCGCCAAGTCTGAGCTGTCTGAAACATGAGACCGGGTGGAGAGGAAAGAGGACTGAGTTGGCTCTCAGGAGACTTGTCTGGTCCAGGATCTGTCACTGCCTGGGAGAATAGGGGACTTGGGCAAATTCATTTGCTTTGCTGGGCCCAAGTATCTTCATCTGTAAATTGAGAGTGTTGGTGAGAAGTTCCCTTTATTTGCATGGTTCAATGAGATTTGCTAAATTGTATTATGTACTGGTGGATCTTGGACAACTTGCCTTGGTTGGTTCTGCCCTGTTAGGGGAAGTTTGTGGCTTCTCTTCAGAGTACTGGTATAACGCTAGGACTGCATATTCTTATCTGGAGGTGGCAGGGGCTGACATATATTATATAGACCCTGACGTAATATGAGGAGAGATATTTTTGGTGTCTTCTGCTCCCTGGCTCTGATGGCAAAGGTAGATTTTCTGCCTTTGGCCTGTTTTTAGTAAACTGGCAAAAGGTACATGTGTCACTATTCAGGTTGGTACAGATCTCAGTGGCAGGTGCTGCTATGTCGGCAGAGGGATCAGGGCTAGCCAGGGGAAGCTGGGTGGATCAGTGTGGTGGACTGAGACCACTCAGTGGAGGTTGGTCCTAAAGCCTTCTTGGGAATGATGGGATGCCAAGAGATGGCCTGGCCAGTGTGACACTGGTGGGTCTGGTTCTATTCCTGGATCTAGTCCTTGTGTTCACCTTCCCCCCTTTGTGGAAAACATAGTTCCTTGTTTCTTTTCCCTCCTGTCTCCTAGTATTTGCTGTTGACTTCAAGCTTGAGGGACTCTGGGAAGATTGGTACAAGCATATTCACATCTTGGGAGGGACACGACTGTCCTCTCACCTTCTAGGTCGTTCCAGGCATCCCTTTCCACATCTTCTTCAGCACCTGAACTGCAAGGCTCGCAGTATTCCTGGACCATCAGTTAGGATTTAGGTCAAGAGAAGATACTGTTTCTTCTCTTGTTTCAATATCTGTGGTGACTGTATCTACTGAACCCCTAATGAGAACACATGGCCTCACACACAAAGCCTAAGAATGCAACAAAATATTTGAAATTGCTGCTCTTTGGGAAAATCAAGGCAGGATGATTCGCTGTGAGCTGAGTGGACATTCCTCCTGCTGAGAGCCTCCTGGCTTCCCCAACACTACTGGTAGGAAGATTCCTCGGGGGTGGGTATTGGATTTACTCAGAAGGCATATCTTTGTCTTGTTAAAGGCAAGATCTTGCACCTTTAAGTGCCTACTTTAGGCCAGAGCAGGACAGCAGGTTGACCAACCGAATTCTTTAGGCGCAGTCTCCCTGCTTGGGGAGTGGGACTCTCTGTTAGTCACCTTCTTTACTTAAGCACTAAGAGGATTAGGTAAGAGTGTTTTGAAAGCTCATGAAAACCCTAATCTAAAAGGAGCTATGGGAGTAGAAGGAATTAATGTTTCAAGAGAAGTCATCACTGATTTTGGCCCTGAAGCCAAGAATGTGAGGTCAAAGGACAACTGTGGCTGCTAAAAGGGAGGGTGTGGCTCTCAGAGTTATAGGATCCTTGGGTTGTGTCCCTAGATGACTCAGGAGGCAGTTTTCACATGCTCAGCGTGTTTTTGTGTGTGCCCCAGAATCTGTGAGTAAGCCCACTGCCAAACTTTGGTGCCCCCAACCTGATTGTTGTGATGAAAGCTGAGGGGGATTCCCCACCAAGCCAGCCAGCGGATTCTGTTGAAGCCTAGAAGAGACACCCCCCTCAACCCCATGCAAATGGGGCGCTAACAGCTTTGAAAGTCTATATCTCACTAAGGAGCTCAAAATCCTCAACATTCTACTGGTCTAAGCAAAGCTGTCCCATTCAGACAAAGGTATTAATCAGCATGAGGCAAGTCAAGGATGATGATGATGACTTTTAAAAAAATGAACCACCCTGTTGAATGAATGAATCTAGGCATTGATCATTAAAGCTGCTATTACTTGTATGTACCTCCTGATAGAAGCACATAGCACCACCTTCCAAGGCTCATCCACATTGTAGCATGTACCAGTACTTCATTCCTTATAATCACCAAATAATATTTCATTATATGGATATAACACATTTTATTTATCCATGCATCAGTCGGTGGACATTCGGGTTGTATGGTCCTTAATATGTAGGGCTAAATGACATCTATCAAACACTGTTGCGTGCTCCAAGCTGTTTAATGTGCCAAAAAATAGGACTCTTGGTCCCTTTTTTCAGTAACAAATTGCAGAAATTAGGTAACTATAGGAGGCCATCAGAGATCCGTCTCAGTGAGTTGTGAGGAATCTCTGCTGAGTAAGCGGATGCTCTCCAGCAGGGGAACTCTGCCTTTCTTCCCAGCACTAACTCCTCCAGGGCTAGCAGATCAGAGTAGAAGTTTGAGGAGGCTAAGAAGACTTCCTGGAGGAGGGGGGCTTCCAACTGGCCCATTTAGGAAGGAAAGCTCTCATTGGAGGTGAGAAGAGGTAGACATCTTGGGCAGTGTGAGAAGGGGACAGGTTGCCATGATAGGAGAGGGAGGAAAGATTTGGGGTGCTGAAATTTGGGGCCAGATTACAGGGTGAGGAGATCTTATACATTCCCATCTTTGGAGGTGGGGGCGGTTATGTGAGAAGGAGTTGTCTGGTGATGATCATGATGATGTGAGGAAGGGCCCACCACTGTCTTTTGGCTTTCTCCCCTCCCTGTTGCCAATAGAGATTTTTCCGAGCGAGATTAGCCTCCTTGCATTTTCAGTGGCTTCCTGGAGCAGGACTGCCTGTGAGTGGGAGAGTAGAATAGTCTTCACTTCCTTCTTGGCTACCTGTGAGACTGATGTAATCTGGACTTGGCTTTCTTCTCTCCTAGCTGCCAGGCCTTCCCCGAGTAGGCGCCAAGTCTGAGCTGTCTGAAACATGAGACCGGGTGGAGAGGAAAGAGGACTGAGTTGGCTCTCAGGAGACTTGTCTGGTCCAGGATCTGTCACTGCCTGGGAGAATCGGGGACTTGGGCAAATTCATTTGCTTTGCTGGGCCCAAGTATCTTCATCTGTAAATTGAGAGTGTTGGTGAGAAGTTCCCTTTATTTGCATGGTTCAATGAGATTTGCTAAATTGTATTATGTACTGGTGGATCTTGGACAACTTGCCTTGGTTGGTTCTGCCCTGTTAGGGGAAGTTTGTGGCTTCTCTTCAGAGTACTGGTATAACGCTAGGACTGCATATTCTTATCTGGAGGTGGCAGGGGCTGACATATATTATATAGACCCTGACGTAATATGAGGAGAGATATTTTTGGTGTCTTCTGCTCCCTGGCTCTGATGGCAAAGGTAGATTTTCTGCCTTTGGCCTGTTTTTAGTAAACTGGCAAAAGGTACATGTGTCACTATTCAGGTTGGTACAGATCTCAGTGGCAGGTGCTGCTATGTCGGCAGAGGGATCAGGGCTAGCCAGGGGAAGCTGGGTGGATCAGTGTGGTGGACTGAGACCACTCAGTGGAGGTTGGTCCTAAAGCCTTCTTGGGAATGATGGGATGCCAAGAGATGGCCTGGCCAGTGTGACACTGGTGGGTCTGGTTCTATTCCTGGATCTAGTCCTTGTGTTCACCTTCCCCCCTTTGTGGAAAACATAGTTCCTTGTTTCTTTTCCCTCCTGTCTCCTAGTATTTGCTGTTGACTTCAAGCTTGAGGGACTCTGGGAAGATTGGTACAAGCATATTCACATCTTGGGAGGGACACGACTGTCCTCTCACCTTCTAGGTCGTTCCAGGCATCCCTTTCCACATCTTCTTCAGCACCTGAACTGCAAGGCTCGCAGTATTCCTGGACCATCAGTTAGGATTTAGGTCAAGAGAAGATACTGTTTCTTCTCTTGTTTCAATATCTGTGGTGACTGTATCTACTGAACCCCTAATGAGAACACATGGCCTCACACACAAAGCCTAAGAATGCAACAAAATATTTGAAATTGCTGCTCTTTGGGAAAATCAAGGCAGGATGATTCGCTGTGAGCTGAGTGGACATTCCTCCTGCTGAGAGCCTCCTGGCTTCCCCAACACTACTGGTAGGAAGATTCCTCGGGGGTGGGTATTGGATTTACTCAGAAGGCATATCTTTGTCTTGTTAAAGGCAAGATCTTGCACCTTTAAGTGCCTACTTTAGGCCAGAGCAGGACAGCAGGTTGACCAACCGAATTCTTTAGGCGCAGTCTCCCTGCTTGGGGAGTGGGACTCTCTGTTAGTCACCTTCTTTACTTAAGCACTAAGAGGATTAGGTAAGAGTGTTTTGAAAGCTCATGAAAACCCTAATCTAAAAGGAGCTATGGGAGTAGAAGGAATTAATGTTTCAAGAGAAGTCATCACTGATTTTGGCCCTGAAGCCAAGAATGTGAGGTCAAAGGACAACTGTGGCTGCTAAAAGGGAGGGTGTGGCTCTCAGAGTTATAGGATCCTTGGGTTGTGTCCCTAGATGACTCAGGAGGCAGTTTTCACATGCTCAGCGTGTTTTTGTGTGTGCCCCAGAATCTGTGAGTAAGCCCACTGCCAAACTTTGGTGCCCCCAACCTGATTGTTGTGATGAAAGCTGAGGGGGATTCCCCACCAAGCCAGCCAGCGGATTCTGTTGAAGCCTAGAAGAGACACCCCCCTCAACCCCATGCAAATGGGGCGCTAACAGCTTTGAAAGTCTATATCTCACTAAGGAGCTCAAAATCCTCAACATTCTACTGGTCTAAGCAAAGCTGTCCCATTCAGACAAAGGTATTACTCAGCATGAGGCAAGTCAAGGATGACGATGATGACTTTTAAAAAAATGAACCACCCTGTTGAATGAATGAATCTAGGCATTGATCATTAAAGCTGCTATAACTTGTATGTACCTCCTGATAGAAGCACATAGCACCACCTATGGAGTTTTGCCACAAACTCAGACCTGAAACTGATCAGCCTCTATATCCAACTACCAATTTACAAGAAATATAGGGGACAAGGGAAGATGTTAAATAACACGATGGGGGTACAATCAGCAAAATCCAGACTGCGAGAAACTCTATAGGTCAAAAGATCTAGTATTTTCAGTAAATGAATTGCAGGGTGTGGGGAGAGAAGGGAGCAAAAGCTGTGGATTAAAAGAGACCTATACAATGTATGGACTTTATTTGGATTTTGATTTGACAAACTGTAAAAAAACCTTTATGACACAATAGGAAAAATATTGGCACCTACTGTATATTGATAATATTAAGGAATTATTGTTATTCTTTAAAGCATGATAGATAATGTGGTTATGGTTTTAAAAAGAGATCTTCTCTTTTAGACATATATATTGAAATATTTACCGATGATTTGTTTCAAAATAACCCAGTGGGGGGTGGGGAGTAGATGGGAGTGAAATGAAATAAGATGGCTATGAGTCAATGATTGTTGAAGTTAAAAAAATGTTTTAAATGAGTTTTGACAAAAATTTAACGGGTCTGCTTGATCCCAGATTGATTCAGAAACCTATTGTGTGGACATGTCTCTCAATTTCAATGTCACAGCCATTTTTGAAATATTTGTAAAGCAAATGAGTTTCAATACATTAAAACATAGAATAGGGCTATTTTCTGGTTTGGCACAAAGTAGTAGTAATAATAATAGTAATTAGTATCTATGGATAATATATCGTGCATTGGGTGCTGTTCTTAGTGCTTTTTATCAGTTCATTTAATCTTTATAATGCCTCTGTAAGGTAGATGCTATTAGCAACCTTAGTTTTTATAATGCACTTTTATTTTGAAGTCATTTTGGATGTAAGAAAAAGTTGCAAAGATAGTCCAGAGAGTTCCTGCGTACCCTTCACTCGGTTTCCCTAAATGTTAATAACATCTAAATGTTCCCTAAATGTTAATAATACCCATGGTACACTTTTCAAAACTAAGGAACCAACATTAGTACATTACTATTAATGGAACTTCAGACTTTACATGGATTTCACCAGTTTTCCATTAATGTCCTTTTTTCTGTTCTAGGATCCCATCTAGGGTATCACATTGCATTTAGTGGTCATGTCTCCTTAGTCTCTTCTCATCTGTGACTGTTTCTCAGGCTTTGTTTTTCCTGATCTTCAGGAGTTTGAGGAGTACGGGTTGTGTATTTTGTAGACTGTCCTTCAAGTTGGTTTTGTCTGATGTTTTTCTCATGAGGTTATGGATTTGGGGGAAGAGTATTGCAGAGTTGAAGTGCTTTTCTCACTGCGTCATAACAGGGGGTACCCGACATCAACGTGACTTGTCGCTGGTGATGTTAAAGTGCTGTCGGCCAGTTTTCTCCACCGTAAAGTTACTGTTTTTTCTTTTTTATATGGTTTATTAGAAGTGAGTCACTAAGTCTAGCCCACACTCAAGGAGAGGGGATGTAAGCTCCACCCCTTGGAGGTGAGTATCTACATACATTATTTGGGGTGCTTCTATAAGGAAAACTTAATAACCTCATTTTAAAGATCAAGAAGCTGAGGCACAGCAGTAAACTAACTTATCCAAAGGAGGAATTTTCCATGGGCAACTGCAAGCTGTGTCTCCTTAACTTTGTGTCTCCAAACTTGATCAACTTCCTGTGTAGCCTGGTACCTTGACTTGGCTTTAAGAATTATTTTGACTCCCAATTCACTCTGATATTCTTCACCAGCTCCCAGCACGAATAATGGAATCCCGTTGGCTAGAGACAGAAGGGAACATAGAATGCATTCGACCCAGTGATTTACAAGCTGTATTCCTTAGGATCCAGGGTCCCCCTCAGGACCCCGACAAGGGGAAGGGGAAAAGGAAGTTGAGCACATGGCTCTCCCACCCCTAGCATTTCTGTTTTCATTTAAAAAAATTAATCAAAGCTTATATACAGAATATTGTCCATTACTAGGGCAGGTAAAGCCGATTTGTATTCCCAACAAGAAAGCCCAAATAAAAAAGGAATTTCTGATGAATTTTTTTAATTCCACACATTTAAAAAAACCAAATCATATTATCCTTTTTTCCAAACACTGTGTTTAATCCATGCTGAGCCGCAACATTCCTACCAGATGTGGTTCCAGATGTGGATCCAAATGTGGAGGCTGTTTGTGCCTCTCTTTCTAAGGCCCCTGGGCTTGGCTCCTCCTTAGTAATAGGAGTCAGTGATATTGTCCCCAAGGGCCTCCCAGGGATTTGGTGAGTATGGAGCAAGAGAACTCATGTGAAACCATTTTGTAAATCATAAAGCTCCTCTTCAAGAGTTATTATTCCTGGAAAGAGTCATTCAATAGATATTTATTAAGTTGTGTTTGCTCATTATACTGCCTATGTATGAAAACAGTCTCATGGGTCTAGATTTTCAGCAAGAAGGGCCAGCACCAAAGAGAATTTGGAGTGAATTTTTGGGTAATCAGCTTTGAGGGGTTGCTGTATGTCATATTTTCCAAAATGGCACTTTAAAAAACTTTAATATGTACACGAATTATCTGGGCATCCTGTTCATGTGCAGGTTCTGACTCAGTAGTGCTGGGTGGTGGTGGGGAGTCTGAAATTCTGCTTTTCGAACAAGCTCCGAGGTGAAGTCAATGCCACTATTCCAAGGGTCACACTTGGAGGAGCAGTGCCATGTCCAGTGGCGAGGAGAGGAAAGGAAGAGCAGCACCGGGCCCCAGAGGAAGGGAGAATTCTAGGAAGGTTGTGTTGGGAGCCGTGATCGCAACTCAATGCCCCCACTTCCTTCCCATCACCATCTGATGGAAAGAGGCTGCTGTCTTCCTGGGCTGTGCATTTGCTCTGAAATTTTGAGGGAAAAAAGTACATCGTGAGTGCTTGGGGGAAAGAGGAGGAAGGAAGGAGATTGCACCATCATGCATGGTAACTGTCCTTTCTAGGTGGCAAGCTGCATTTCCCCATGGCTGGACAATGATCTAGAGATAGTAGAATGAGCCAGTTCCTGCCTTCGGTATCCGATGGGGCAGCACAGCAGAATCCATTACAGACCAGAGCTTTTTTCCCCCAGTCGTGGAGGTGGTTGAAGAGTGCTTTCTTAAGTGTTTTGAAGAGGAGAAGGACTGAGGAGTAAGCAATCAGAGGATGCCCTCATCCATTTCTTTTTTTGCATTCCTGTGACACCTTTGTCATCCACTATTCCCAGCTCGCCACTGCGAGGTGCCCTCATGCTGTCTGCTAGCACCCGTACAGGGTCCTACTGCAGGGTCCATCTTGGTCTGCTTTCTTCCAGAGTACCTCAGTTCTCCCTACACCCAACAGTATCCCTTCTTCTCTTCTTACATCAAAATCGCATTTTTTCTCCAGCATAGCTGAATTTTGCCAGTTGGTAGGAAAGCAATCTAAGTCAACTAATTCATATTAAGGTCCATATGACTGCCAATCCAATTAGCTATTAATTATTTGTGTTTTTATGAGCTGTGACATACATGGATTCCTCCCTACTTTTCCCCTCTAGTCAGAACCTTAAACTTAGGGAAACCTGAGGCTTCGTAGAGGTCTCTTTGCTGTGAATGGTGATACCTCAGGAGTCTGGGTGTGGTGACAAAATCCAGGTATATACCTGGTGCAGGTGTGTCTGTTCAGGGAGAAAGGTTCCTCCTGCCTCCACAGCGGGCCCCCAGTAAAAGCCGGAGGTTGTGGTGTAAGGGGAAGTTTGCTGTGGTAGTGTGGTTTTCATGTTGAGTCCTATGGTACAGACTTAAGTAGGGACTGGTGTGTAGTGTGTGTGTGTGTGTGTGTGTGTACGTGTAGTAATCAGACAAGTGTTTTGTGTTGCTCCCCTTTTAACCAAAGCACCTTTGCTTTGATATATTTTGTGCATTAAACTTCGGTGTAAGATTTATTTGAAACAAGCATTCTCAAAGGAGGTTTAAAAGTGGTTGCCATTGGTAAACAGAGACAGGGTGGGGAACCTTTCTCTGCCAAAAGGACTTCTGTGCAATTTCATTTTTATTTAGCCATGTTGGTGTCTACTACTTTGCTAAAAATGTAAAAAAAAATAAATAATGTAAACAAAAAGAGCTCTACTGCTAGAAAAAGTTTGGAAATCCTTGCCATTGCTGAAAGACACAGAACAGATGTTGAATGACTTGGAGTCTCTATCGGCTCTGCTGTAAACTGCCCTGTGACCTTGGGCAAGCTACTCTGAGTGTTTCTTCAGCTGTGAAAAAGGTCCTTCCTCTTGCCTGTGGTTTGACACTGCAATTCTGTGAGAAGCAGCTTTTTGATAGCTGTGGTGGCAAGCCTGTCCCTCTCACTTCCCACTGTGCCTGGAAAGGCTTGGGTCTGACACCTAGCCTATGGATCATCCTGACCCCCAGCCCCAGTGTGGTCAGATAATTCCTGGGCTGGAGGGAAGGGGGATTTTGACCAAATTATTTTGTGTCTTACTCACTATTGGAATCCATGGGAAAAATTCCTTCTGGAACAGTGAGGAAGTGGGTTGGTCTTCAGAAGAGTATACATGCAGTGCTCCTGAGTTGAGTATAGTCTGTGTCAAAGTGCCTACTGTGCGCCCTGTGTGAGCTCAGGTGTCCTGGGAATAAAGAGAAGTTCCACGAAATAGCTCTGTCCTCAAAGAACACGGGCGAGAAGGTATATAGGATGTCTCGTTTAGAAAAGAGATTTGTGAGAGTGCCCTCTTCACATGCTTGGTGGTTCTTATTTGAATGAGGAACTGCCTCTTGTGCATCTCTGTTCCCAGTGCCTACACTCAAGATTCATTTATTCAGTTCATATTCACTGAGCACTCAGATGCCAAAAGTACAGTGCTAACCCTGCCTTTCGGGAGTTTACAGCCCAGGATGGGAGACTTGGGCAAGTAGACAGTCAGAATAGTCCAGCGTGGTAAGAATTGTGAAGGATGTTGAGCTGTGTGCACAGAGGGCACCTGTTGTTATGGTCCTGGCAATCTCAGTCGCTCTTGGCTGGGCTCCCTGGCAATTCTCCTAGCTCTGCTCTGGGGGCAGGCCCACCTAGCAGAGACCCAGGCAGGGATCTCTGCTTATCTGGGGACACTTCTCTGTGTGTTTCTGTGCCTTGCCAGCCAGACCCTGCCTCTGTCTGGAGACCCTGCAGAGTCCCTGACCTGGAGGAAACGATGTGGTGGCAGGGAGGCCCGAGGGGACAGTCTGTCCCTTGGCTGTCCTGGTCCCTGACATGTTGAGACACAGCCTGGCTTCTCACTCTGCTCTGGAAGGAAACCTGGGAACTGCCAGCTCTCAAGATAAGGCAAGAATGTGTGGGGGCCAGTGACTGATCTGTGGGCCTGTTTCTCTGAGGGTGGAGATGATGTTTTTGGTTATTGAGGGGCAGGAAAGGGCAGCCATAGGTGAAATGCCTACTCTGAGCCATGATGTTGTTCAGTGTATAATTTTATTCATCATTCAGAAACCATTCACTAAACACCAAGGATATGCCAGGCTGTATGCTAAGTGTTCTCACATTTCTCTAACTCAAATTTCTTCATGGCCCTTTGAGTTAAGTATATTATTTTCATTTCACAGATTAGGAAACTGAAGCCCAGGGAGCTAACACTAAAATCATATTTATCGGTGTTTATCATGTGTCAGATGCTGTTCTGGGCACTTACATACGTCAATGCATTTAATTCTCATCACAGCCTCTGAGGTGGTTGTCACCCCATCTTACTGATGAGGAAACAGGCTCAGAAAAATTAAGAAACTCATCTAAGGTCCTGTAACTAGCCAGTAACAGAACTGGGCTGAGGTAATCCTGGAGTCTTGCCCAGATCTGAGACCCTAGTACCCCCAGAGCACTGTTGATTAATCTCTGCCCTATGATTCCAATCTGCACCATGGGGGCAATGACAGGCCACCCTGAGGCAGCTAGCAAAGGAGGCCTGGCGGGAGGGCTTCTAGAGGGAAGAGGCCATGTTAGAGGCCATGATCCTTTCTAGATTACAGTTTGTATAGACTGAGGAAAAATAAGTCGTTAGATACGACACGTACCTTTCCTGCGTCTTGACATTTAGGCTTGAAGGAAACATGTCAGGCAGTGCCAAATCCCATAATGACTTGGAGCGGAGTTGGAGGAACCAGGAAGGAGTGGTAGCCCTGAGGGCGCCTGGGAGCTGCTAATTGGAGCTTGGTGATGACAGAGAAGGTGGCACAGCCGCCACTCTGAGCTGCTTGCCCGACAGAGGTTCTGGCTTCCGCTGGAGAGATGGGGCTGGGCGGGAGGAGAGTTGGGAGGGAAATCTGCTTCTAAGAGCGCTTGGACCTGTTCTCTCAGGCTTGTGGACATCAGGAGGCTGGACGTGGATCTGACACCAAGTCCCTTTGAGGGTGAGGATGAGGGAGTGGGCCACCTCTGAGTGTGGGGGCAGGAAGGAGATGGGGAGGGGCACCATTTTATTCCTATGAGAAGTTCCTTCTGCTTTATAATCAATGAACTTGGCCATTGCGATGGACTGTAAATAGGCGTTTGGGTGATCCTGCTTTGGACAATAGTGCGGGGCCTCCTTTAGGAACCTATGAAATGGATCGAGTTCTGTCTTTACAGGCATGCTCTGCAGCTCGTTATCTTTCTTGGTGCTGCAGTGATAGCAACACAGACACACTTATAGTTAGTTCCTCCTGCTTGTGTATGTTAAGGATTTGAGGCAATATATAATGAGAAGAACAGGGAATTTACAAATAAAAGTATAAGGTCAAAAGCCACATGCCATCCAAAAGATTACGATTTCTGAAATCTGTAGTAAGGCCTGGACACCTGTGTTTTTAATAAGCTCCCCAGATGATTTTATTACACCTCCAAGTCTGAGAACTCCTGGCATGAAGGAAAGAGGAAGGAAACACACCCGAGATCTAGGCCATCATAGTTGTTGTTGTTGACCACCAAGATGACAAAAAGGAAATAAGATAGATTATGTCATTTTCATTATCTGAAATGAAGAAGGATATCAGTTGTTCAGGGTAGACAAACATCTTCATGGTACTAATTTCTGAAAGGAAGCCATTAAGGGCGTCCTGTTACAAGGGACACTTACCACCGTCATGGATAATATGGGGCAGCGGAGATGCTTTGCATCCCTAAAGGGGTCTGTTGTGCTCTTCACTCCGCCCCTCCACCACGCGGCTGTGGCGCAACCTGGGGGCACCAGACTCATTCTGCAGCAGGACCTGCTCAGTCCCTTCCTGCAATCAGCCAGCAGGAGGGACATTGTCAGGAGGAAGAGTGAGGCGGCTTCAAGGAAGGGATCAGGTGTGGGGGATGAGGGATGGTGGTTGTTCCTCTGGGGCCTGTGCAGTAAATTTGAAGATATAACCTGGATTGAGTGCCTAGATGACCAACAAGGTCGCAAAGCCACAAAGCACTCCCTTTCAGAATGCTCTTAAGGCACAGCAGTCAGGTGATTAAAGTGACAAGCAGGAGGAGAGAGAAGTAAAGGGAAAAAAATGGTTAATACCACTTAATGCTGAAAAGGCCTAAAGCTCCTTTACAAAACAGTCAGAGCCAATATTTGCAACGTACATGGCAAAGGTTAATATAAATATGTAAGGAGCTTTTACGAATAGTAAGAAAAAGGCAAACAACCCAATAAAAAAATTAACAAAGCATATATGGGTAGGTAGTTCAAATTACCAATACATATAGGAAAAGATGTTCATTCTTACTAGTAATCAACTATGTTAATTAATTTAATTCAAGTCAAATCAACAATGAGATATCATCTTTCAAGTATCAGTATGATAAAGCTAAAAAAAGTAATGAGCCAGTATTTGGTGAAATATTCGTGGGATGGGGAGTAAGCGTACTGATAATATTTGTGTATTAATGGGGTAGTCTTTCTGGAGGATAATGTGTCAAGTATCAAAAATCTTAAAAACGTACATAATCTTTGACCCAGGGTCCTGTTTCCTGGAATTCAATTTAAGGAAAAATAATCAGGGATATACACAAAGATTTATACATAAGGGTTTCTCTAACAGTGTTGCTAATTATATTAAAAATAGAAGTAATATAAATATAAATATAAATAAAAATTAAGAATTTGCTTTAAAAATTGGTTTATCCATATGGTGGAGTATTATTTGAAATCAGGCAGTAAAAAAATTTTTAATTATGTGGGAAAACGTTCGTGATACATTGTTAAATAAAGAAGATATTAAAAAGCAGTTTCCAAAATGGTATATATGGTATCATCCCAATTACTTTAAAAAAAAAGGACAGGCAAAAAAGACTCTAGTATGCACTGAAAAAAATCCAAGAGAGCAGACACCAAAATGATAACAATGGTTATCTTAGGAAGCTTTCTCTTTGTGCTTTTCTATGTTTCTTTCTTTTGTTCTTTTAAATAATGAACATGCTCCTTTTGCAATTAAAAAATGTCAAGAATGTGTTCTTTTTTAAGCAGGTCTGCCCGTGACATTGTCTTGATGCATTGAGGCTTGACTGTGGGTGACAGTCTCTTCACCACATTTCCTGCTGCATCAATTTAGATCTTTATTTCTACTGGCTGAATACTTGCTTAGTGCTCATTGCTGAGCAGGCCCTGTGAGAGTTATAAAGATGACTAGGACAGTGCTTACTCTCCAGATTCTTATGGGCTGTTTAGTGGTTAAGGGCTGAGGTGAACACCCAGGCCATTCGTTATAGGAATTCCTTTGGCATTTGGTATAGTCGACATTTTGCTGGACGTGAAGATGGTACAGGGGCATCTGGTTGAGAGTGCCTGAGGTCTGCTGTCCTTGCCTGAAGCCTTGATCCCCCTCTCTCTTTAGAAATTTACTTGGTTAACATGTGACTGATAAACCTCAGTAGCCTGAACCCATGGCTGGGCTCTTTGCATTCAGATCCCCAGAAATCACCCTGTATGTTTCATACCGATAAATACATGTGGCATGCTGACCTGCATCAGGGAATACTAAGAGGGTGAGTTGGGATGGGGGTGGGGACCTTAAAGAGATATCTTGGTACAACCCTGAGGTCCCGAGAAAGAAGGGGACTTGGAAGTTGGTGACGGATCCAGGGCTCTGCCCACAGTGTGCAGTCTTCTTCATTCACAGCCCTGAGTGTTCGAGAGAAGTGATCTGGGGCATTGTCAAGTAATGGCGAGGAAACCAACTTGAGATAAAACAATTCACGGAAATTCTGAGAACAGAGGGCATCCACCCTAGGGGGCTCAGAGTTGAGTGTATCAATAAGAAGTTACAAGAATCCCTTGGAAATTAAGATGAGAGTCAACAAGAAATAATAGGTTACAATGTGTACACACACTCTCATTCATGAACACGCCCACCTCAGTCCCACCTTTTTGGTGTGAATTTTAGGAAAGTGGAAAGACCTTTTTATCTTCAAGTAGTTCTTCCACTTGCCCAACGTGTGCCTAAACTTGCCACCATTAAAGTCCTTCTTGGTCAAGGATGCCGTTAAAATGTGAATATGTTACTTTGGAATGAGGTCAGGTTAACCGTTTAGAATCCTTGGTCGCTTTATGTGAATTATGGAAAGGACCCCATAAGATGGAAAGGGGGATGTGGGCCAAGGGATGGTGCAAAGCTCGCAGGAGACAGGCTGGTACAGGAGAACACTGCACCGGAGGGGAGGGTCTGGCAACTTGCAAGGGAGACATTACAGAAGAGAAACTGTTCACTCCCCATTTTATGAGAGATGACCCTATACCCCCACAGTAATAGCAGACTCTCAACTATCTTGGACTTTTCTGTCTTCTCTCTGCAGTCCCTTTCTTGCTCTGCTGCATGATCTCATGTTTAAGGTCTCATCCATATGGTCTGGCCTCCTGGGCTTTGCCCGGGCCTTGAAGGCGAATTGGCTTCACAATCCGGGGTGGCAAGAAGGTTGTCTGACCCAACTGAGGGTCATTGGCCACGTGACCTCTTGCTCTCTGTTCCCTCAACCCCACAGAGAAGAGGATTTGAGGGCAAGTTCAGCTTCCTGATGTATTCACTCAAGAAAGTGGCTACTTGACAGGGAGGTAGAGAGAGGCGACTTGGGGCCTCCACAGAGTAGAGCATTCATGTATCACTCCCTGCCTTTCCAGCCATAGTGAGCTGTTTCTTTTTGCCTGTCTGAATCCACCTTTTTCTTCCAGGCCTGGTTCAAATCCCAGAAGGCTCCATAAGGCTTCCACTGACTCCCCTCAGTCAGTACTTGCCCTCCCCTCTGCCAAACTGCTATAGCACTTACTGTTGGCTCACTCACTTGATTGACCCTGAGGCAGATATTTCTACACATCTAGGTCCTATTTTTTTTTCCTATTAGTGTTTATCCGATCTCCCCATTTGACTGTAAGCCCTTCAAGTTTTGGGGTGGGTCCTGTTTATAGCACTTAGGATACTGATTGATAAATAAGGGCCAGAGGAAAAATTAGTGAATGAATGGATTGGTGAATGGAGAGTTAGGTAGGTGGTGGGTAGGTGGATGGTACCCTCCAAGCCCAGCACTGCCACAGTAACCTACATCATGTCGGTGTCTAGAATCCAGATTCTAGACCACGGGAAATACCAGAGGACTCTGAGCTATATTTTTAGTGAAAACCTTTCTTTATATAGCCAAGTCCAACTTAAATTGAGCCTAATTTATTTCAGGCCTTGGACTTGTAGGCTAATGTTCATTTGACAACAATATCAAAATGTGCTTATACTTAAAAATAGATTCCAAAAGTAATCATACCTCAGCCCAACTTGGCTCTGCTCAGTGATTCCTTCCGTTTTGTGCTTTAGGAGTTTTATTTTCTGACTGGAAAAAAAAAAGTCAGGAAGGACGTTAGTCTGCAGGACCAGGGAATTAAATGAGCTAACTCGTGAAAGCAGCTGCCACAGGCCAGCACAGGCAGACACCTGTGACTTTGTGGACAGGGGCCATTTATAGGTCAGAGTTCATCTCCCTGGAGACTTCTAGTTCCTGATGCTTATTCTACATGTATTTCTTACTCTTGACCCTGAGCTTTACTTGGTCAGAGTGGCTTCTTGAAAGACTAATTTTGAGAAGCATCAGTGTTTTCTGTTTTTCCTTTTTTTTCCCCTTTCATTTACAGTTTGAAGCTGCTTTGAGATCATCAAAGAGTATGCTTCCACACTATAGAGTATACTTCTCCAACCGTGTTCCCTAGAGCTCTTGGGGTTCCATGAAGCCTCTTTAGGCATCATTAGGGTGGACTCTGAGCAGGTGGGCTCTGAGTGCCTCTCTCCCGAAAGAAGTACTGCTTTTTATCCATTTTACATATTGGGCTTCTGTGCAAGATCTATTGGAGAGAGGGGGTTCCACACCTCAAATAAATTTAAAAAACCATTGTCAGGGGACTAAAAAGGCATTGGCAGCATGGTCAGAGGAGAAACAGATTCATGAGGCAGAAGGTTTGGCTCACTAGCTGGGAGAAAAGACCATCCAAAGGTCTCTGGGTGTTCTTGTGTTTGTGGGTCTTCTGCTGATGTTTCTGTCTTGGCTGCTGCTCCTTTGTGCCTCTCCTTGTTTGCTCACCTGGTTTCTAGAGCTCTGTGCACCTGGCTTGTCATAAAGTTTAGCTCCTTACCCTGGAATCTGGCTTGGAATCTTGACCCACTTCCTGGTCTGACTTCTGATAACTTTACATTTCTTCACCCTATTTTGGCTTCTCCTAGATCTCTAGTCCCTTGTTTGCCTTGAGCTCGGGTAACTGTGTCCCAAAGTGTTTTCTGCCTTCCTGGGTCCTGGCAGCACCTGGGCCCATGCTTTTCAGCTGTCATAGTCCTCCAAAGCACTATTTGTTTTTAAGCTGGGATCTGAGGATGGGGTTCATTGAGGCTGAATGAGGTTCAAGAATATGTTAGGACTGGAAAATGGAGACCAGGATCCAGATATGATCCCGTGGATGGATGGAAAGAAAGAATAATTCACATTCATGGAGAAATTATAGTTTACATCATGCTTTCACATACTTATTTCATTCTCATTACGGTCCACTAAGACTGGAATCATCTTATGTATATTTTACACACAAGGGAACTGAGGCTCAGAGTTATGTGATTTGCTAAAAGTACGGAGCTGGAAATATAACCTGGGCCTTTTGACTCTAAATCCTGGCCTTGGGTATAGGAGATCAAAAACAGGTTGTTTGCTAAGGCAATGGAGGGGGAAGGATCTTGTTCATGGGAACTAGGAGTGGCCTGGCTAGAGGCCGGATGCATTGGAAAGGGGAGGTAGATAAGAGGCAAAGACAGTCACAGAGGCCCTACAGTCCAGCCTGGCCAGGAAGAGGAGTGAGGAGGGGGCTTGGTGATACCATCCCCAGACAGGCTGCTGCCTTGGGATCGGGGTGTGGGTCCTCTGGGGTCAGGCTGATCTAGTTCCTGCAGACCATAGATTCAGGCTTCTCTTGCCCATGATTTTGAAACATGTTAGCTACAGGTCCCATCCCCCTACCAGTTCAGCTGTACCTGGGGCAGCCTTGACTGGACGCTTGTAAGCATTATCCCTGCATATGGCCTTGAAAAATTGCAGGGTAATTCCAGAGGAATCATGGCTCATTGTTCTCCAGGGTGGGAAGGGGAACTGTAGTGACCGCTGGGGGGGAAGCAGGAGGAGGAACCTGGTGTCCACATCCTTCTGCCTTGGAACACTTCCCATTTGATACTTCTCCCCTCACGTGGTGTTTCGCCCCTGGGTTCTGCCTCATCTCCACCTTGATAAACTGGTAAACTGGGGGCAAGTTACTAAAGTCATGAACATTAGAGTTGACCAAGAAAGGGAATGAGCTAGGCCCACCCTACTACAAAACACCTGTAGTAGTCAGCCCCTGGGGGTTGCCAGAACACACCTTGTTGTCTGTGGCTTCCCATGGCAGGTGGAGGGTGGTTGTTCAGTATGAGTGGTCTTCTTGAGGCAGGCCACGGGGTGCATTCTCTTTTTGAGAATTCACAATCAATGATAAAATCGGTCTGCTTTGTATTATCACTGTGTACCAGCAAATCTAAACAATGTCAGTGATAAAATGTTCCTCCTTTCCGGGTGGGCCCCTCTCCTCACTGCTTGATGCACCATCACTGCTTAGTTATCTCAAGAGTCTCACTAGAGCTAGAGTCAGTTGACACAGGTTAGGTCTGAGCCCTGCTGTCAGGGCCTGCTACCTGGCACAACTACCAAGTCACTGACCCTCCCTAAACCTCAGTTTTCTGATCTGTAAAATGGAACTACCTACAAATATTAATAGAATAAATATGAAATTAGCTTGTAAAGAGGAAAGTTGGGTGCAAATATTGTATTGTTCATGTTGCTATACAAATTCGAAGTGGTGTGAGATTTGGGTCATGTCTGGGTTATTCTCCTTTGTCAGTGAAGAATTTGAGGGCAATCGAATCAGGCTCTTTTATGAAACTTAGGACCTTGTGTTGGAGACAGCAACACCAGTTTTGGCACTGAGAAGCTGTTCCAGGTTAAGTCCTTTATCATATGGTTCCAGGGCAGACAACAGGAGACCCTCATGGGATGCCACCTTGGGCCCTGCCAGGTTCTAGAATGGGATCCATCTGTCTCATTCTCTACCAGCTGGCTCTGTCCTCCCAAGATGCTGAATGAGTGAGGAGCTGAGCCTTCTGCCCGGGAAGAAGGGTGTGTTCCTGACATAATTGAGGGACAGCATGCTGACAGAAGCAGGGAAGGCCGTTTCTGTGACATGCGGATTTACTGTCCCTCACTAAACCTTCCTACGTGACTTTTGTAAGCTAGCCTCAGGCATAGAGTCCCACCTGCCCATACCTCCTGCCTTTGTACAGTGCTGGATGGTAAAGTTCTTTCATAGATATTATTTCCTGATTTCTCCACCAACCCTGTGAGGTAGACAGGCCAGGTTTTCTCATCCCCATTTGGCCAGGGTGGAAACTGAAGCCTGCGGAGTTGAACAGATTGCCCAGGGTCATTCATTGCCGGTTAGTGATAGGGCTCTGACTAGAACACAAGTCTCTGGACACCAGCCCAGAGATAGGAATTTGGAGAGTGAAGAGAAAGCCCTCATTTCTGTTCAGTTGTCTTAGGCTCTTTGGCACTTTCTAACAAGAAGCTTTCTGAAGTGAGACCTCAGGTGGCAGGCGGAGAAACACACCTGGCGAAGGCAGTCCTTGTCTAAGCCCATGAAACTCTGAAGCCAGGTCTGGACCAGAAATCAGGCATCCTGACCACCAGCCCTTTGCTGCATTAGGCCGTGGTTTAGGTATTGACTGTTGCTATGATTTGGGGAGGGAGGATTGGAATATACGTGCTTTGCGTATGTGTATCACTGTTTCAGCGTTCCCATAATTTTTGAATTAGTGTTGGCAATGACCTCCATTAGAGATTGGATGGCTCCTCTTTGTTACCTGCCTGGAAGATGCCCTAGGTGGCTCTGTCCTAGCCTTAGAGGAGTCCTCACTCTCTACCCTTTGCCCCAAAGCCTAGCTGGGCAACCTCTAAACAGCGGAGCCTGAACATTTGGCTTTGGAGCCTTTCTTTTGGGCAGACAAAGGCCCATCACTGTCACTGTTTTCACCTGTCCTCGGGTCTGTTGATGCCATCTGAAAGGCATAATAAAGCCACCTCAAGTCTAACTTTTGTGCATCTGGGTACAGTGACCCCAGGGCATGCCTGAATGCAAACTTCCACACCTGTTACCCCCAAAGCCCAGGGTAACCTTCTGTCTTGATTTGCAGGTGCATATTGGGACAATTAGAGATGTTATTGCTGACCCCAAGCAAAAACTGCTGGTGGGAAAGACAACATTGCCTTCTGCTTTCTTTTCTCCTCCCTCCAAGTGTCATATCAAAGAACTAAGGGAGAGGGTAATACTGAAAAGGACAAGGAATAATGTAACAGCTGTGTAGTTTCTTCATGTGTAAAGTATAAAGAGGTGATCAGATAACTGTTGTAAATTGGTGTTTCTCAGCCCTGGCTGGTCCATCAGAGTCACCAGGGAGCTTTAAGTCTTCACTTAATGTCATTGATAGGTTCTGCAACTTTAAGCAAAACTACATATAAAGAAACCAATTTTACCATAGGCTAATTGATATAAACAAGAGTTAAATTCTAACAGCATCTCATTTGCTATAACAAAACAACATTATTCGAGGACCTGCTGTATCTGATTCCCAAGCTGCAGCCCAGACCCAGATCAGAATCTCTTGAGATGGGAGCCAGATTCCAGTAGTTTTCAAATTCTCCACAGGATTCCAATGTACAGCCAGAGTTGAGAACCACTGCTCTAAGGATTAAGAGTTGGCTAATTGCTTAGGACAGAGATATTCCTACAGCTGGTTGTGCAGTAGAATCATCAGGGAGGCTTTTAATGTGTGATTCCCTGGCCACACATTGCAGACCATTGAGATCAGTAACTTCTGTGTCTAGTGCCTCCTGTTCAGCCTGCACATGAGATACAAACTAGTAGTCATAATAGCTACCATTTATTAGTGCTGACTGTGGGCCACCATTACGGATATTTCCAGTCTTCACAGTTCCTATTTTACAGATGAGGAAATTGATGCTCAGAGCAGGTAACTTCTTGCCCCAGGTAGCAGCATAAGTTTCTGAACCAGACCTGTCTGACCTGAAGCCTCATCTCACTGTCCAAAGCCTTATGGCCTGGGGGCTGGCCCCAGTGGGGCATATTCTCCACTCTTCCCAGTAAGAGCCCAAGGAGAGAGGAAAACCAGCAAGTGGCCTTGGCTCTCCTGAGGCTCCCCAGGGCTGGTTGAATGGAGGACCCCACCCCAGTGAAGAGAGGGGAGATGAGTGCTGTGCTTGGTATTTTGTTCCATGTTAGTCACCAACTCTCAAAATACCTCTTTTTGCCTGGAGGAAGATGCCTGCACTTTTAGCCTGACTCCCAGTCACCTCTCATTGCTGCAGCTGCTCTCACAAAGAGAAAACTGGGAAAAGCAAACACTCATTTGCTTTTTGAGAGCTAGAGGAATTTTTCAGGCATGCGATATAGAAAAAATGCCTTTGTTTCCCCCATAAGAATAGGGGAGGCTATGTCAAAGTCACCTGAAATATTTAGTTCTACTTTATAAAAACCCTTCACCTCCACCTCTGTGCCCTGTAAGCTTAAACAAATTACTTAAAATCTTTAAGCTTTGGTTTCTCTACCATTCAACTGCAAAGAGGGAGCCCTGTCTGCCCTCAGGACTGCAGATGCCAGGCTCTTGAGGTATCAGAGAGAGAGGAGAGAAGCATGCCCATCCTGACGCTGAGACTCACAGCTGCCTGGACGAGAAGCTTTCATCAAGTGTTTCCTGGCACCCACTAAAGGACCCGATGTCCCCGAGGCCCAAAGTGGTTCCAAGTCACCAGCTGTGTTAGGGATCTCACTGAATGTGTTCACTCTGGCTTTGGGAGGCCTGGCTCCACTCCGACTGCGTCAGCCCCTAGTGACAGCAGAAAGGCAATATTGGGCATAAATAGCTAATACTTTAACATTAGTGTACAATGTAATATAAATTTGGCTCTGCCAAACTTTGCCTGCCCAGCCCAGTCCCCAGGACCCTCTTCCTCCCCAGACCGCCCTCTGTACCTGTTATCTGGGCCTTTGGTCCCTGCTCCTTACTGCCCAACACAGAGCCTGGCACAGAGCTCAGTCAGCATTGAGTGAATGGAGGATGAGGGAGTGGAGAGATACACGAATGTGTGTGTGGTGACATTTCTCAGATGGTTGCTGTAGAATGCCGTTTATGTGTTAGTGTTTTATTCCTTGTTTACTTGACTTTTTTTTTTTTTTTTTTGGTCACTTAGGTCTATTTTGAAGGTTGTCTCACTGAGTGTTATTCTAGTAATAGCATGGTTCAGATGTGATGCTATTTTCTGAGGTTGAGGCAAATCTCCAGAGCATTTCATTGTGCAGCTCTTATCCAGAGCTACTAAGAGAGTATTCCCTAAGAGTGGAGTCTGGTAGCCTCTTAAGCCATTAAGCTGAACCTTAAAACTTTTTGAGTTCTGTCTCAAGCAGTCAGTAGGTATTGTGGGTGGCGAGAAAACATGGGGCAATGGTAGAAAATGATGGAAGGGGAGTGGGAGGACCCTCCAGGAGGGGTAGCCACTGGGCGGTCTCCAGGGACTTAGAGCAGCTCCCACTGATTGCCTGAACTGAGAATGTGAAGCAGAGGCTGCTGCCCTTTCCTGTGCAGTGGGATGCCCCGGGAATATTTGGGGAAGCAGTCTCAAGGCCGCCGGCTGCTCTGGCATGGACACCATTGTATGGATGCTGTCTCGGTCCCCAGAGTGAAGGATTTCCAGGTGCAACCTGACTCCTGTATCTTATAGGCTTTGTGGACAGTGGTCTAGGTGCCCAACTCTAGGGTCTGGCTTTGCCATTAACTCTGTGATGATCTCAGGTGAATCACTTGACCTCTCCCATGCCTCGGTTTCCAAACATTCTACAACTCTGTGGTCCCATCAGCCTTCTTGAACTCCCACTATAGTTACTGACAGTGTTAGGCTGCCTCCACCCTGAACAAAATCCCTACAAACCCAGCCTGCATAGCCTCTGGCTGTCTTTACATTAACTGCATCATCCTCATATTTGTTTGGTCCCCCTATTGGCTAGCAGCTTAGCTCATGTCAGGTAATTGAGATTTTTATTTGTTGGGAGGGGGTTAGGAGTAAAGGTGCAAGCATGAGAATATAAAGGTTCTTGTTATCTCATTCCAAATGGATGAATTTGTGCTTGTGTCCAGATAGAGATGATTGTTACCGTTAGTATTTTGACTGTGCCAGTCTTTTTTTTTTTTTTCCTTTTTAATCTTTCTGTTACATAGTATAAGCCTCTGGACATTGTGATTTTATCTGGCGAGTACTAGACTTGGGTTCTAGCTGAGGCTTTGGAGACAGGTTTTATCATTCTGAACAAATCAATAACCTTTTAGAGTCTCAGTGTTCACACTGATACACTGGGAATGACATTCCTTCAGAATTCACATGAACTGAGGGGAAGCCCAGTACCTGCCCCACTGATGGCCAGGTGGGGATGCTGGCTGGTGGCATGATTTGTCCTGCCTTGGCTCTGAATTAGTGTGGCCTGGGGGCCAACAGTTGGGTCACTTCCCTGATGTGGCCACAGTGACACCTTAATTGTGTGAATCTGTGTCCTCACAGCGGCCAGTTTGCCATCGTGAAGAAGTGTCGGGAGAAGAGCACTGGGCTGGAGTACGCAGCCAAGTTCATCAAGAAGCGGCAGAGCCGGGCCAGCCGGCGGGGCGTGAGCCGGGAGGAGATCGAGCGGGAGGTGAGCATCCTGCGGCAGGTGCTGCACCCCAACGTCATCACGCTGCACGATGTCTTCGAGAACCGCACCGACGTGGTGCTCATCCTGGAGCTGTGAGTGGGCTGCCGGGACCCATGGTGGGCAGCAGGGGCAGGCAGGGCAGTGGAAGCTCCTGCCACAGGCCCCAGAGGGCAGCAGCAACCAGACCTAAGCTTGACCCAGAGGGGATGAAGTCAGTGGTGGGTGGTTTCCCTCAGTTACCCCCATCCTCCTTCTGAACCTGGGCCAAAGCAGGGGTGGGCTTGCAGAGGCAGAGGGTAATGGCTTTCATTGGGCTCTGGAGATCGAAGGAAAGACATGGCTGACGCTGGGGTCATTTCCACAGGTTAGCAAGCATGTGCGAGGATGGAGGGAGGAAGGGAAGAGGAGGGGGATGGGGAGCAGATGAGACTGTCAAGGAGGGGTCTGTTCTATGACCAAGGGAAAAACAAATATCCTTCAGGCTCTGTGAAGCCCTTTGCCAGCCTTTTCCTGGGAAAAATCTACCTCATTTGTACTGTGATGTCTTTATTGTTATAGTAACTACTATTTAGAGAACATTTGCCAAATACTTCATGTTTGTTATCTGCTCAGTCCTCACAGGGACTGTGATGAGGGAAGTGTCCTACTAACATAGACGTTACTTTGTATTTACTATGCCAAGCACTTCTCTTTCTTCATTTACTCTTAATAATCCTATCACACAGAGATTCTTCTTATCCCCATTTACCAATAAGAATCCTGAGGGGCCAGGTCACTTACCCGATCCACTAGCCAGGAAGTGGTAGGGAAGGTGTTACCAGACCAGACCAGGCCCAAACTCTCAGTAGTTGCCAGCCAAAAGGTAACTGTGAGATAATTTTATAAGAAGGAAGTTTATTGCAAGCCTGCAAGCAAGGACCATACCAAGGAGTGCTCCCAGAGCAGTGTGTTCCTTGAACAAAGCATCTGATCCATTTTTTTTTTCCCGTTACCAGATTTGCATGTTTTGGGATTTAAAAAATTTTTTTATTATTATTTTATTTTTACTTTTCAATTACAATTGACATTCTCTATTAGTTTCTGGTGTATAGCATAGCAGTTACACATTTATATAACTTATGAAGTGATCCCCCCAATAAATCTAGTATGCACCTGACATTTTGCATAGTTATTACAATATTATTGACTATATTCCCCATGCTGTACTTTATATCCCTGTGACTATTTTGTAATTGCCAATTTGTACTTCTTAATCTCTTCATTCACCTTTTTCACCCAACCCCCCGAACCCCCTCCCACCTGGCAGTCATCAATTTGTTCTCTGTAGCTGTGAGTTTGTTTCTGTTTTGTTTGTTTGTTTTGTTTCTTAGATTCCACATATAAGTGAGATCATATGGTATTTGTCTTTCTCTGTCTGACTTATTTCACCTAGCATAATACCCTCTAGGTCCATCCATGTTGTTGCAAATGGTAAATTTTCATTCTTTTTTATGGTCAAGTAATATTCTTTATCGAATCACCTATCGAAGGACATTTGGGTCTTGTTTTCGAATCCATTCAACCACCCTATGTCTTTTGATCGGAGCATTTAATCCATTTACATTTAAAGTAATTATTAATAGGTATGTAATTATTGCCATTTTATGATTTGTATTTTTTATCTTTTTTTTTTCTCCTTAAAGAAGTACCTTTAACGTTTCTTGTAATACTGGTTTGGTGGTGATGAACTCCTTTAGCTTTTTCTTGTCTGAGAGCATCTGATCCATTTTTACTGGGGGAAATCATGCATAAACATCACGGTGGGCTTTGTCATTGCATGTATAGGTGGGGACATTCCCGTGCCTACATAGTTTGAAAGCATGGCTCTATATACATTGCATGGTCAAAAATGGCAGAGAATCTCTGCCTTTGGGTGGAGATTTTGGTATTATAATGAGAGTAAGTATTTATATAATACTATATATACTATATATAAGTGTATATATAATACTGTAAGTTTAGTATTATAACGAGGAAAGTTCATGAGGTCACTACAGGTTCCTTCAAGGTGCTTCAGCCGGTCTCTGGCAGTTTCAGCCAGTTCATCGCTGGTCCTACAAAACATCCTGGGTTTGTTCCTGAAAAACAGTTCTGGCAATCATCAATGTCAGGGATTGCAGTTATGGAAGGAATTTTAGCTGATTTTGTCTTGGTCTTTCTGTGAAACTTTTAGCAATTTACAAGATATACATCACACAATCAAAGTGGGGTTACAGGTTAGTCAAGGCAAAGTCCACACTGCTTGAGCAGACAGCTGTGAGCGTGAGGTAGGATGGCTTTATGCTGGCCCAGCCTGGTGGAATTTGGATGTGACACCAAGTTCCCAGGGACTGTCTCTCCTGGAGGTATCTCCATGGGATAGGGAGAGGTGGGCTTCAGGCAGACAAGAGAGTTTGAGTTCAGCTGTGGCACAAGTCACAATGGCTTTGTCCAGTCATGCAGCAAGACACCGTGTTGGGAATGTTCTGCACCTCACAGGTGTGTATGCGTCTGCCAGTTAGCAGAGGAGAGGTGGCATTTGTCTCAGCAATCTGTGACTTTGTGACCTTGGGCAAGTCACTTCATCCCTCTGAGCTTCAGATCTCATCTGTAAACCAGGCAGCCATACTTAACCTGCCTACATGGGGCACGGACCACCTGGAATTTGAGCTCATTCTAATTTGAGAATTATGTTCTGATATTGCCAGGATAGAGCTTTACGTGGCAGATGGGCATTTGCATTTTCTTGCATTTATTCTTAAATTATCCATAGAGTTGCCTGTGCTTTCTCTTTCTCTGACTCCCAGTGTCCTCTGTGTTTCTCCCATGGACTACAGCCAGGTGAACTGGTTGGTGTATGTACCTGCCTGGCCCAGACAAGCCTGGTGGGTTTCTACAGTGTGGCCAGCTATGCGGACAGCCAGAGTTGTGACATGCCCCAAGGCTAATGGCGAGCAGTTGGCACACTGATTCCAAGCAGAGAGTGACAAGCCCACCTTCACTAGGAAGGCCAGGTCACTTCTTTAAAAACAATTATCAAAAAAAATTTACAGGAATTTCTGAAAAGCAATTACATTCATAATCCTACCAACCAAATACAGCTATTTATGTGGTTTTTTTTGGTGATTCCTCTCAGTTTTTATTCTATTTATATAGAATTATTGTATTTCTAAAATTTCCTGCTCTACTTTTTCCCCAGTTAATATAATTTCATAAATAGCCTTTTTTTCTTTTAACTGACCGTATCATGTTTCATTGAATTACATTCCCATCTTTCCTTTCTTTGGACATTTTTTTCCCCCAGCTTTTATCCAGTAGAAATTTTACTGCCATAAAACAACTTTCTTCCCATAAATTTCCCCTTTTCTTTTGAATTAACTTTTTCAGATAAATCCTCAGGAATGGGATAACTAGGCTGACATTTTTAGGGGTCCTGATAACTTCACTTAAGTAGGATGGTGTTGGTTAACCAGTACCACCTGTAACATAGCAGCATTCCTATTTGCCTTGCCAGACCTGGGTCATTTGTTTTAAAATAAGGTTCTTTATTTATTGACCTATATAGTTATAAAATGATACTTTGTTGTCATTTTAATTGGTGTTTCTGTAATTGCTAGGGAAATTCTGTTTCTCCCTATTTATATAACCCCAGGAGTTGAGGTCTGAGATGCCCTCGCGATGTCCCTGTTTCTCCCAGCAGGGCTCATGGTCAACCAACAGTATGTGCCCTCTTTTTGTGAACTGTCACCATCCATAGCATCAGTTGTCACACTTGTGCTCCTGTGACTCATTTGAGCTGCTGTGTTTCTTGAGTTCTGTATGGTCTAGTTTCTCTGTCTCCTTTACTTTCAAGCTGTCTCACTGCTCTTAGGGTGCCTGTCTGTGCATGGGTGCTAGGGATTGTTAAGACTGTGCCTAAACTGTGTATGGCTAGGGTCTGAGAGGGAAGACCTCCTGGGAGAGAAGGTCTTGTCATAGGCTTTTGTGTTTGGACTTGGTGACTCCTGTTGGGCTGATCGGGAGTCTTGGCTTCCTGCTCTTCGCTTTTCTCTAATAGGTTAGTAAGTTTGCCTGAAACTTAAATATAGGTAGTAGTGACACCTGCTCAGTTGAAATTTGCAGGTTTTGTGGATGGGTCTATGCCAGTCACACTGCCCCTCTCAGCACCTGTCGTCTGGTATGAGTCTTCCTCTTGCTTTCTGCCAAAGTGGCTAGTACTAGGACATTTTAATATTATTAAATTAAAATTTTTTTAATTAAAATATTTTGAATATTTTAAAGCAAATCTCAGACACTGTGTCATTTTACATGTAAATACTTTAGCATGCATCTGTAACTGATGACAGTTTTTTAAAAAATGTGGCCATCATGTATTTATTACACTTGACAGAATAATCCGGCCAGGCCTTGGGTCCGTCAATACTGTCTGTGCTTTCGTTCCTAGTGATATTTCCCAACAGACCCAAAGATATCTTTTTACAATGATTTTATTTGAATTAGCATCCAAGTAAGGCCCCTATACTGCGGTTGGTTCTTCTGTCTCTTATGCCTCTTTTATTCTATAGCAATTCTCCTTCCCCCTCTTTTTTGATGCTAGTGATTTGTTGGAAAAATTAGGTCATTTGTCCTGTTGACTGTATCACAGTCTAGATCTGGTTTAGTCTTTCCTTGTGGCATTATTTAACTCGTCCCTCTATCTCCAGTATTTTCTGTAAACTAGAAGTTAGGTCTAAATGAGAAAACCTTCCTATTGGTGCTATATAATATAATGTGAACCATATGTGCAGTTTTAGATTTTCTAGTAGCCACATTGAATAAGAAGTAAAAAGAAGCAGGTGAATTAATTTTAATAATATTTTAATTCAGTATATACAAAATATTATCATTTCAACATGCAATCAGTATAAAAGTCATGAATGAGATGTTTTATATTCTTTTTTTCATGTTACATCTTCAAAACCCAAAGTATAAGTATTTTATGCTTTTAGGACATCCTAATTCATTAGCAATGTGATCGTTAGAGTGAAATGCAATCTTACCAAAGCAATAAAGTTGTCATTAGAGGAAAATATTTTACATCACTTCGATTTTTGAATTAAAATGAAGTAAAATTTAAAATTCGGTTCCTCAGTTGCACTAGCCATATTTCAAATGCTCAGTAGCCACATGTGACTAGTGGTTGCCATATTGGACAGCATATGTGGAGAACATTTCCTTCACTGCAGGAAGTTCTGTTTGACAGAGCTAACAAGAAACTTAAGCAGATTTAGGTTCAGTTTTTTAAGTCATAATACTTCATAGGTGTGGCTGTGTACTCCTATTTTACCACGTGAGGTACAATTCTATTTTTCATGACGCTAAGATTGATTAGTAGGTCCAGGTGTGCTTCCGGACATTTTAAAAGAAAGGACAAAAGAAGATTTTGATGCTCTTTATTTAGGATGGTCTAGGTGGCAGGGAGTGATTTGCAAAAATGGGACAGAAGCTATTCTGGCTGTACAAGAATCATCCTCGGATACTCAGTATGACATAGTGGTTGAATCCTGACTCTATCACTTGCTAGCTATGTGACCTTGGGCAAGTCACTTAACCTCTCGGAACTTCTGTTTCTTCAGCTGTGAAATAGAAAAATAATAGTACTTAGCTCATAGGGTATTGTGATGATTAAATGAGATAATGTGCATACAGTATATATTATACAGAGTATTTAGTGAATATTAATTACCATTAGTATGTTGTTTTTATTGTAAAAGTACAGGTTACAAGGCCTTGCTACTAGAGAATCTAATTTGGTAGGGTCTGTGGTGGGACCTGGGAATCTGCATTTTAAATAAGTTCTCTAGGTGATCCGGAGTTCCTGAACCACCCAGTCCATATCCTTTCCTGAGATCTTTTCCTGGGGTGACCCTCAGCTCTGTACCAGCCTCAGAAAAGTACATACTGGCTGGACATTTGTCAGAGGACGAATGCACCCATCAGAGTTGCCAGATTTAGCAAATAAAAATCTCCTAATTTATCTGGCAACCCTAAGTCCCTAATTCAGATAAAACTGTAAACTAGTATTTATAGGGGAGATTCTTTTTGCTCTGTGTGTCTCCATTCCTGTCACGTCAACCATAGGATGCAAGAGTATGTTGTCTAAGGACAAAAGTAGTACTTCAGAGTTTTTAGAGATGAATATTATTAATCGGTCTTTATGTTTAAATTAGGGACTATGCCTAGATTCTCTTGGGTCTTTGATGAGGCCATCTTTTATAAAATCAAAGAAAGGGGCTTTAGGAGCCATCTTGCTCAATCTGCTTGTTTTGCAGGTAAGGACACTGACGCCTGCCGAGGGTGGAGGAAGTGAGTTGTCCAAAGTCAGTGGCGGGGCTGGACTGGAACCTACGTCTCCAGTTTCTGGCCCAGCTTATGTTCCTCTTTGTCATCCCACAGCACTTGTTTCTGTCCTCTGCTACCTCAGTCGTATATGGGGGAGAGGTGACACCCACGGTCACTAGGGACCTGGGCCTAGAGTGTGAGCAGAGGCCCTTCTACTGATATCCTAAGGATGGTTCCTGCCCTTGTGATCCAAAAGGATGAACACAGCCAACAGAAGCAAAGTCAGTTTCTGGTGCTGGTTGGACAAAGCCCCAAAGATTGGTGAAGGGATTCTGCCTCACAGGATGCCCGGGGGTCAGGTTCAGGAGCTGCACCCATTGGCCTAGCCTCATGACACATAGGGCTGACTAGGCACCTCCCGCTGGTGTTTTGCAGAGTTTCTGGAGGAGAGCTATTTGACTTCCTGGCCCAGAAGGAGTCGCTGAGTGAGGAGGAGGCCACCAGCTTCATTAAGCAGATTTTGGATGGGGTGAACTACCTTCACGCCAAGAAAATTGCTCACTTTGATCTCAAGGTCAGTGAAGGGGGTGAGGGAAAAGAACTTGTTTAGGAAGAATGGGTCCAGTCTCTCCTGACATCATCGCCAGGAGGGGTCAACATCTATGTGGCCCTCTTTCCCCATCTTACAGTTGAAAACTTTGAGCTCCCGGGAAAGAAGCGATGACACAGAAATTGTCCACCTCCCCAGTTTCATTTCACATATACGGTTTCCTTCAGACGGGGCTGACTGCAAGAAGCTTCTTAATCAGACCACAAGCATCTTCTCTCTTTCAGGGGCGCATGGGTTGTGATTTTTAAATAAGTAGACCATTGATAGGAAACTTAAAACCGAACACGTTTCATAAGACTGAACTTTTCAGTAAGCAAGAGCTGAGCTGGCAGAGCTAGAAGCATTCAGAGAGGATGGCTGAGGTCAGCTGGCTCTTTGGACTGTGCACAGCACAGTCTCCAGCATCCCTTGACCAGAGCTTGTAAATCTTAGAGGCCAGGAGCCACTGGCTGCCCTCCCCCACCCCGCCCTTCAAACTACTTTTAAGGGCCACTGATCTTCAGGGTCGAGAAAGTTCACTGTGACCACATAGAACTTCATAAAGCAAGAGTGTGGTCATAGTAGAAGGATCAGTTCCCACAGTAACTGATAGACTGATCAGTTCCCACAGTAACTGCATAGACTGATGAGCCTCTACAGACACCCAAAGCATAAAGACCCATGATCAGAGGGATCTGTTTACCAGGGAGGAGACCCACTCATTTTTTGATCCAGAAACTCCTGTTCTATTTTAAGAACTGTGCTGGGTTCCTGGGTATTGCTACAGATACAAAATCAATTGAGGCCCTACGCTTAAGTTCTTTTCCAGCAACTAGTACAGGAGACAGAATAGAAAGATCAACAACTCTTTAGTGCTGTGATAGAGGGAAGTATGTGGGGAGGTATCTAAGGAAGTATGTGGGGAGGTATGTGGTATCTAAGTCAGATTGGGGTATTTGAGAGAGCTTCCTGGAAGAGGTGGTATTTGAGTTGAGTTTCGAAGGATAAGCAGGCATTATCAGGAGGAAGGCCTTCCTAGGAAGACAAGCCAGCAGTGTATATGGTCCTAAAATAGCACAGTGCATTCAGGGATGTATAGCAAAGGGTGAATGCGCTAAATGGCTGAAAAAGAAGCTAGGCGGAGAGCAGGAGGCAGACACAGGGTATGGGAGCTAAGCTAAGGAGGTAGAACTTGACCCTGAGGGATAAGGGGGCCAGGTGATCAGGGAGGTGAGGTGAACAGATGTGTTTCAGAAGGACCTCTCTGGCTGGAAGGATGGATAGAATGGGAACAGCCCGGAGGCTGGGGCCGAGCTAGGAGGCGAATGCAGTAACCCAGGTAAGATGTGACAAGTGCCAAACTAATTTGAAGAGGGGACAGACTCAAGACCTATCACAGCGGTTGATCTGAGGATTGATCAGCTACTTAATTAGATGTGGGAGATGAAGGAAAGGGCAGAATCCATGATGACACCCAAGTTCCGGCCTGGGGACTGGTCCGAAAAGGGTATGGCATGCCCACAGTCTCACAGCAACTGCCCAGGACTTGGGCTCAGTTCCCACACATGAATCTCATCCCTGCACTTACTCTGCAACATGGGGTGACCTGCTGTGTGTCCCCTCAGTCTGGTCCTCCCTCTTTATGCCTATTGTCATTTCTTGCAGTTATTTTGAATTCTTCCAGCAGAAGACGTCTTGAAGAGTTTGACTCAGGTGTCACAGCATAAAAGTCAGGGTCACCCAGGAGGGTGTGGCCTGGGCAAGCCTTTGGACCTGAGGGTGGTAATATACCCGGCAGGAAATGGTTTACCTGGATTGTACCTGTGTCTCCTTCCTGATAATACTATGGACAATTAACTTGTTTTCATGTCTTTGCTGGCTCTGAGAGACCAGCCTCAAAATGGGCTCCTTTGTTCTCCAGTGGGTCTAGTGGAGGTGCGAGGAATTGTGGCGGCCCACAGGCCTCGTGACTAACTATAGCAGGTTTGTGCTGTTCGGTTTGCTTCTACGGCAGCTTGCTGTGGGGGCGGGGGGAGAGTGCTGGTAGGGAGTTAGCCAGGTCAGAGTTTGATCCTCACTCTACTGTGTGCCAGGATACAACTGAACCTCAGTTGTTTTTAGCACAAATAATAATACTTGCCTGGCAGAGTTGTTGTAAGGGTTAGAGAGAAGCAGCATGAAATGCTGAATACAGACTACTAGGTGCTCTGTAATAGTAGCTGGTGTTGTTATTTCCCTTCCCAGAATAGAGGAAAAGAAAACACAACTCTTGTTATACCATTTTGGGCCCCAATAGACCAGGGAAAAAAGCCTACTAGTGCAATTCTAAACTGCCCAGCAAAGAACTGAGGTTGGTTGTTAGGTGGGGTTGCTGGTGGGGGATTTTGTCTGGCTCCTGGGATCCAGGTGAATGTTTTCTACAATCTGGAGGCAGTCTGGGTTTCTCCTGGATGTGTATAGAGTGAGGATGCTGCTAACACCCACCCTGGCCTCATATCCTTAGAGGTGTGAGGGCACTGAGTCTTCTGGCTCTCCCGCCAGTGGGTCTCTTGGCCTGGGCCCAGCTGGACAACATCGGGAAGTGATGTGTAGCTGGAACTCAGCAGAATTACCTCATGATTGGGTATATACTGCCTGCAGCCAGAATGTGTGTATGTGTGCCCCCTGACTGGAACTTTCTGCCAGCTGCAGGGGATCATGCAGAAGGTCCAGCAGGTAGCTTAGAGGGGGCTTCTTGGTTTCATGTTGTTTCCCATTAGAGAAAATTGATTTTAGATGAATACATTTTTATTCCTGGTTTTCATTCTCAATGAGGGGCTTCTGTTTTCTCCTCCTCTTGTATTCTGTTACTCCTTGGCAAGTGAGTCAGGCTTGCTGCCTCACGAAAACAGCCATCACATTGTCTCCACTCCCCTACCTATGATCTGTTCTCCACATTCACACTGAAGGAGCAGGTGATGGAGGAGGGTCAGCTCTCGGGCCTGTCTTTGGAATATGAATGACCTCTCCTACTATGCTCAGCCATTGTACTAGGGATGGTGAGGCTGTGTCTCTGCTTACAACATGCTCCAGGCCTTGTGGCAGAAGACAGATAAATGGACAAATTAAAGCCAATAAACAGTCTCGGTAAACAGGTCATAGCATGCTGTTGCCCAGAAATTGGTGATGGATCCTTGTCACCCATAGGATAAATGAACCCATTCTCAGCTTGGCATCCAGGCCTTTCTTACACTGCCTTAGCCTTGATTCTGGCCTTATTCACCTTTTCCGCATTTTTTTTTGCCCCAAGCAACAAGACCACAGATACTATTCTGGCCTCTCTCCTCCTCTATTCATGCTCTTCCCATCCAGGAAGCTGCTGCTCTTTTTTTTTTCCTCTGCCCATGGATTTCCTGCTCATCCTTTGAAGCCTAGCAGAAATGTCATTTCCTCTGAGAAGTCTTTCTCATCTCCGTCATACCTGAGAACTAACCCACCTCTCTGCTTCTGTTGCCCTTTGCACAGACTTCTGCTAAGAGCATTTATTACTGTGAATCACTTTCTGCTGCTTGTGTCTAGCACAGTGCCTGACACATGACAAGTTGCTCAGTGTCGAGAAAATGAGTAAATGAATTTTTTAATAAGACCGAATGCGCGAATGAATGGCAAAGGCCCTTTCATGTCACCTGGAAGATGCAAAAGACATTGCAGGCTTTCAATTCAATGATGAAACCATTTATTGAGGGACAATTTTATGCCAGAGGGTAGGGTGACAAGTATCAATGTGATATGGTACCTGCTTTCCAAGAGCCCACCGTCTCCTGGGAGATAGCCATAGTGGAACTTGGTGGGGAGGCCACCTGAAATAAAAGCTAACCCAAGAAATGCTTACTTCCAAGGGGTAAGCTCTGTCTCCACCTCAGCAGAGTGAATATCATCCCGTGTAAATTCACTGCAGAAAGGCCTGCTGGTGTAGGTAGGCAGGCGTTGTGAAAGTGATGATGTTGCCTCATAGACAGAAGGGATATTGGCGCTGTCTGCCCCTCAGTACCGGGTAGCATCTGATGTACCTTCAGATATTCCTTCCACAGGGTGGGTTACCAGGAAATGGGGCTTAGTGCCACCCAGGAACCTCACCCTGGTATGTAATCCCAACACAAATAAAAACCTTATAGTGGGTGTTTTGTGTCATTTGTGTTTATTTTGGATGTGGGAGTTTCCTCTTTGAGTAAGGGTGTGTCCCCACCCTCCCCCACAGCTCTAACCTGATCCAATTTGAGAATTCAGAAATGGAAGGTAATCCTCAGATCTGACTAGTACTTTAAACAAAAAGAATGAGACATGAGATTGAATGAAATTTTTTGCAAGCCAGGAACCCAGAACTTTGAAGGGACTTTTTGATCTATATAAACATTGTTGAGAAGAGTGAATTCCTAAGCAAAATGGTCCAAAAAATCCAAAATCTTCTATGCTCTGATCATACTTTGAACTGTTCTTATGTTCATGATGTGATCAGGTCTGCTCATCAAGCTTTCATTAAAATGATACAAATATACTTTCAATGTATATGGTGCGTTCTAGAACACAGCATGCTTACATTTGTGCTTTCATTAGATCATCACGGCCACCCACTGAAGTACAAGTTATGGTCACTTTTTTACACGTGAGGCAATTGAGATTCAGAGAGGCTAAATAACTTATCCAAGATCATGCAGGTATTAAATGATAGGGCTGGGACTTGAACTTAGTGAAGAAACATTAATCGAAGCTGGGCGTTAGCTTTTATTTCATCAGATTCTAACAGTGCAGATTTCTTGCTTCATGGGTCATGCTTTTTACATACAGTTAATCCAGAGGTCTGTACTGTGCCCTAAATTTATCCTTTGCACAGTTGATTCTCATCTGATTACATTGTTTTTTCTAATAAGTTATTCCTCATACTTAAATAAATTAATTTGTATTTTATTAATTGCTATAAAATGTGCATACATTTGAAGTAGAATTTACAAGAATGGGACTATTTCCATACTAACACCTGGGGGGGCATGGATTGGAGACGAGACTTGGCAGAGATTTAGGTTGGAGTGAAATTGTAAAGGTTCAGGGCAGACCGAGGAGTTCGTATACGCAGTCACAGCCTCGGAAAGCTTTTTCCTTCAAAATATTTTATTATGAAAACATTTTAAAACAGCTGAAGAAATTAGAGAAGAATACAGTATACCCTTCCCCTAAATTCAACATTTGGTCACATTTGCTTCACCTCTTTCTGTCTTTCAAAACAAAAAATACCCATATATATTTATATAAAGAGCATTGTATATACACACACATATAATTTAAAAATGTTTTGGTATCATTTGAAAGAAAAGTGTAACCATCCTGACACTTCACTCTAAACATTTCAGTATATATATCTCGAGATTAAGATCTGTCTTCTAACAACCCACAGTACCATTACCACACTTAAGAAAATTAACAATAATTTATAGAAGACCTTTAATTGGTGGAGAAACATGATTCAATTTCTGATTTAGAAAGAAAATTCCCCCAGTAGGGGGAAGAGTGGTTGGCAGAGAATAGGCCAGTTGGAGATTATGATAATAACGTGGGAAAAAGATAAACTAAAGTTACTCCACAAACGTTTTTTTAAAATGAAGTTGGTGGTCTTTTATGCTTTTATAAAAAATAATAATTCATAGAAAATACAAAAATGTACAAAGAAATTATCCACAAATTTTCTACTCTAAAACAACTATTATTAATAATTGGTGTATTTCCTCTAGATTTTTCTGAACAGGTGTGTGTGTACGTGTGTGTGTGTGTGTGTGTGTGTGTGTGTGTGTGTGTGTTTTCAGGTGCTTATAAATATACTGCTTTCACAATTTTCTCTCCTGTTTTTTTCACTTTGTATTCTCACCCAAAGAGCCCATGTGTGCTCTGAAACATTTTACTTTGCTGTGGAAGCTTTTGTACAAGTCCTTGAAAGTGCTGCTTGTGAGTTTTAACTAGCCTCCCTGTTAGGCTACATTTCTTCCCATTCCTCTCCTGCCTCCAAAAGAATTTCAAAAGGGAGGTGGGCATGGAAACATCCAAAGGGAGAATGAATACAGTGGCATTTTCTAGCCAGCAGGCCAGGCAGATTCTCAGTGTGGCAGGACACTGTCGGGCTGATACGAGTTGGAGTAGATTGATCATGATCCCCATTTTACAGATGAGGAACCTAAGAAAAATGCAGTGCCCTTCTCCTCTTTTGTTTTTATTGCCTTTGCCATCACCGATAGGTGCCCAGAGGCCTCTTGTTGCTCCCAGCTGCCCGCAGCCCTCCACTCTGGACCCTAGCCAGACCTGACCAACATTGAAGTATCGTGTTTTCAGACAGTACCTTTTTAAGTTCTATTCACAGCTCCACCATCAGCCCTCCCACTGCAGCTGATCTCAGTAGGAATGAAAAAATCTGATTCTGGAAGCTGTGAAGAGTGGGAGAAAGAGCAGGTACCTTGACCCTAAGAAGACCTGGGCTCAAACCTAATGCCACCAGTTATTAGTTGTGTGGCCTTAAATAAGTTACTTAACTTCTCAGTTCCTCAGTTCCTTATCTGAAAAACATAGACAGTGACCTACTTTACTGAGGTTCTGTACAGTGGTGTTCTGGTAATAGCCAGATCCCTGGAAAACAAATGTATCCCCACACACACTTATTATAAATTTTACGAGATGTTTATAACATAATTTACAAATAATAAAATATGTAATACTTTTTATTGTAAATTCCAGAGAGCCAATTGATTTTTATAGAAAACTTTCCTTGTTTTTTTGCTAAACTCTTATATCAGTGGCCAACCTGTGGATACAGTTGACAAGTGAGTGTAATTCCAACAAAAATGTTGGTTGATATTTTTGTTTACATTAATAAGTAGGTAAAAATGAAACCATGAAGATGTGTGTTGGACGCTATTCATTTGCCAATGACATGAGTGACTTCTTTGCTGAATTGGATAATAGTTTCTGCTTATTGAAAATATATTTCCTCAATTTTCTGTGCTATTCACAAAAAAATGGCTAAAGGCACAGCAACCTTTTAAGTTTAGTCTACGTTATTAAGTGATCGTCTCCAGCACTTCTTGAGTCTAGAATTAAGAAGACAATAAATCAAGTCCTGATTTGTGGTGTCTGCTAGTTTCCATGGTGTAAATACACCCACTGTGGCCAATTTCTAGGTACCAACATGATGTCAATGACTGGAGCTGGGAAGAGGGGTGCAGAAGCAATTATTTCTGTATTTCCCCAGTCAGAAGATACTAAAATATAATTAAAAATTAGGAAGCTATAAGTTTTAAGTATTGTTTTAATATAATTTACTTAATTCATAATTCAATTT